>NC_140724.1:7637500-8190000 GCF_050655825.1 Lonchura striata
CGAAGAGGATGCGCAGGAACTCCTCGACGTTGCCGACGTGCTGCAGGATGCCCAGCAGCGCCTGGTCGTACATGTCAGTGAGCGCGGCCTCCATGGCGGCCCGGGCCCGCTGTCACGGCAACGGGATCGGCCGCGCTTCCGGTCCGCCCGGAACCCGCCCGGCGCGCTTCTGTTCCGCCCGCCCGGCAGGCCCCTCCCGCCCGCTGCGGGTTCCGAGGCGCTCCCGGTCCCCCGGTGGCACCGCTGGGACCTCCCGCCGCCCCGAGCAGCAGCGGACGCCCGAACCCCGCGGCGCCATGTCCCCGGTGCCCCGCTGCCCGCGCTCTCCGTGTCCCCCGTGCCTCCGGCTCCCCCTCCCCTCGCCGTTCCCGGCTCTGCCCGCGCGGGGGGCGCGGCTGCAGGTGCCGCTCGGGGCCTGCAGGAGGCGCCCGAGCCCCGCCGCCGCTGCCCCTCCCGGGGCCGCTCCCGGGGCCGCTCCCGGGGCCGCTCCCGGGGCCGCTCCCGGGGCCGCTCCCGGGGCCGCTCCCGGGGCCGCTCCCGGGGCTGTGCCGGGCGCTGCCCATGTCCCCCGGCCCTGTGCTAGGCACGGGGGGTGCTGGTGGCCAGGGCAGCCCTGCAGTGGTGCTCTGGGCCTGTGGGATGAGCAGCAAATCCCGCAGGAGACAGGAGAGGTGGCCCCACGGCGCTGCTTGCCCTGAGCCAAGGAATTTTCTGTGTCTCGGTGCTGTGCCAGGGAGGAGGTGCCCTAAAGAACGGCTGGCACAGCTGAACTGGCCAAGGCGTGCCCTGTGCCCAGTGTGAGGGAGTACCCGGAACAAAGGGCTCACAGGGGTTTGGGGGCTGCTGTGGCATTGGGGAGCAGTTGTAATGTGCATCACTTGTTTTCTTGGGTGTTCTCTCCCTCCTTTTTTAAAATTTGTTATTATTATTTTACTGTATTTCAATTATTAAATGTTTTTTATCTCAGCCCACAAGTTCTATTTGCTTTCCTGAGGATGCTCCTTACTCCATGAGGGGCAAAGTAAGCGAACAGCTCCATGTGCCAGCTGACAGTCCTTGTTGAGGATGATGTGGGGCACGAAGGCTTTGAGATAATCCCCAGCTCCTGACTTGACTCCTCCAGGGGAACTCCAGGAAGTGTTTGGTCCAAGTTCAGGGCAGGTCCACACCAGCAGCTGCCTGATGCCATCATGCACTTCCAGGAGCACTGGGATTTGCTCTGTAAAGTCCCAGGTGGTCTCTGCAGAGTTTACTAGAGCAGCTCTCCAGAGAACCCTGTGTGTGCTGGGCTGTGAGTTTGTGAGCCCCAACTTGGGCAACTCCCTGGGCTCCCCTGGCAGGGGAGACCCTCCTGGAGCAGTTCTGTGTCAGGAGGGATGCATTGGACTTTTTTGGTTCTTCAGCTTCTGTTTACTGTTATCAAAACTTCAGTACGCTGTCTGCACCACACTCTGCATGCACAAAAAACAGCACAAAAATGGCCAACGATCTCTTGTTACAAGGCCTTTTAAGTCTAATCAAAAACTAAGCTACCCAATTAAGAAGTGACACATAAATGATTTTCCTTTCCAACCCAATAACTGAGCCCTAAAGATCCACATTTTCCAATTCAAAATGTGGATTTTTCTACCCAATTACAAGATACCACCTAAACCCAAGAAGATGAAGGAAGAGGAAGTAAAATGAACTCGAGACAACACCCTATATCCTCCATCTTGAACCCATCTATAACATACTAGAAGTCCTAAAAGCTAAGATTCTCACCCGTGTGACATACTCCACTACTCTCTACAATCTATTTCACACTTTTGTGGTTTCTGGTTAACCTTGAGGCTTTGGAAGTTTTCTCCATGAGTGAGGGTCAAAGTCAGTGCTGCCCTGGGGGTCAGGACACCCCAGAGCAGCCAGAGAAACATTCCTGGTGGAATCTTCCCGGTGCCCTGGGTTTCCACACTGGGGAAGGGCTGAATCTGGTAGCTCTGCTTGACCGGTCACCAGCAGCTGGGGAACACTTGTGCCCACCCTGGAGATGGCAGAACGTTGCTGGTAGAAGGCCCCATGAGGTCACAAAGTGCCTGTGGAGCTGCAGAGCCCAGCCCTGCAGATGCGCAGTGCAGGTCGGGTGTTGCGGGCTGCAGCAGCAGCAGCTGCATCATGGTGCAGGCACGCTGGGCCCTGACTCTCACCCTGCTCCTGGTGGCCCTGCCAGCCCGACACGCTGGGGCTGCTCCGTGGCAAGCACAGGCCATGGGTAGGTGGGCAGGCCAGGGCCAGCACGCAGCTCTGACAGATCTGAGGAGCAGCAGTGACTCGGAATTCACCAGACACTGTTTGTGACTCGGAATTCACCTGGCACTCTTTGTGACTGGCAATTCACCTGGCACTTTTTGTGACTGGCAATTCACCTGGCACTCTTTGTGACTGGCAAATCACCTGGCACTCTTTCTGAGTTGCAATTCACCTGACACTTTTTGTGACTGGCAATTCACCTGGCACTCTTTCTGAGTTGCAATTCACCTGGCACTTTTTGTGACTGGCAATTCACCTGGCACTCTTTCTGAGTTGCAATTCACCTGGCACTTTTTGTGACTGGCAATTCACCTGGCACTCTTTGTGACTGGCAATTCACCTGGCACTCTTTCTCTCCCAAGCTCTGGAGCGTATGGCGGCGCAGGAGGAGGCGCTTCAGGAAGGCGGTCAGGAGGTGCCAGGCCCTGGGCAAAGCGCCGGGGCCTTTCACTCAGGTGTGTGGGTCGTCGCTGTCCTTTGGCCGCTCAGCCCCGGCTGGCCGCAGGCTCTGCCCCGTGCCAAGCTGCCAGTGCCAGCAGCAGCTCTGCGGTGACTGTCACCTCTGGGCTGCAGGCTCTTGCTGTTCCTGTCCCAGGGACACACGCTCGGACACTCTGTGGGTGCAACATGATGCTCACCAGCTCTCACACTCCCTTCTCAGGGATTTCAGAACTTAGTTCTTTTGGGAATGAGGCCACCTGGGCAGCCCTCAGCAAGTTATGGGAAATGTGACTCTGGATTTAATGTCCCTGCCCCAGCACCTGCATGCCAGGCCTTGCTGTGAGACCCTGGAGGCCCTGACACAACAAGGGGCGATCCCTCCTCAGAACCAGGCTCCAGAGGGGTGCACTCTCAGATCAGCATGGCTGAGGGGCACCCTACATCATCCTCCTGCAAACTCTGTGCCTGAGCCATGCTGAGAGTTTACTTTTCCCTGATCCCTGTCAGTGCTGGCCAACCCTGGGGAAGGCCCTCGTCCAGGATATAGGAATGCTCTCAAAATTATCCAGGCACGGAGCAGTCCTGCCACGGGTTGTAAGTGGGAGACAAGTCCTGAAAACTGGGGGCAGGCAAATGCTGTCCGTACTGCAGAAAAGGCAGCAAGGGAGAGGGAAGTTCAGGTATCTCCCCAGAGGGCCTGACTGTATCCCCTTGGGGGTGTGGGTGATGGGCTGGGGAGGGAGAGCTGGAGGTGGCTCACCTTGACACAGGAATGGGTTTTGTCCACCTCACTCCAAGGGCTGGCTGGTCAGACAGTTGTGCTCCCTCCAAGCTCTCTGTCCAGCCCCCGGGGTCCTGTCCGTGGGGACAGCTGTATCCTTCAGCATCAGTCTCCATCCAGGGCAGCACCTGCTGAGCCCTGAAAGGGAAAGATGGGCAAGTGCAAGAGGAGTTGTGGACAAATGTGAAGGATCCCTAGGGACAGGGAGCAAAGCCTGGGTGTGCTGTGTTCTTCCGTGAGCCTCTTCCCTGTTCTGTTGTTCTGTCAGGACCGATGGTGCTCCAGGGTATGAGAGGAGCTCCTTGTGTGGTCTGGTTGCAGCTGTGGGCACAGGCAGGGCTTTCCCAGCTTCTGGGCTGGACTCTGCACTGGAACTCCCCTGGCACTTTAGGAGTCATTCGTCAGTCCTGACCGACTGCATGGCCTGAGGGCTGCTTCCAGGGTTTGCTGGGGGCAAAATGCAACTTTATTCTTTGCATCAAGGTCCAGAGTATCAAGATGAAAGGGGACAATCTTCTGTGGAGACATCCAGACTGCTACATGAAATCCTGAGGAAGCTGAGGATGATACTAGGAGGTGGGTACAGGTCACCCCTGCCCAACACAATCGGGCAGCTGAGGTTTCAGGTGCATGTAGGGGCACACCATAGCACCCCCCCACACACACCAGACCCTCACTGAGGGACTCTCCATGTCATGCTGAGCTGCAAGGGTGGTGCAGAGTCCGTACTGCCAGTTGTGTCTCCAGCTGAGTCCTGGGGGACTGTGTTTGCCCAGTCAGATCATCCCTGGCCAGAGCACAACAGAAATTGTGGGCGCATGGGAAGAATCCCCAGGAGCAGGGAGCAAAGGCAGACACTGGAAGAACTGGATTAAGGCTACTCCAAAGTGTAAGCAAATCTGAGAGGAGAGAGAGGGTCCAGAGAGTGGGGACTTGCAAGGCCTTTGGGAGTTCCCTTGGTTTCTACCGAAGCCATGGAAATGTCACCACAGGATATTCCCTTGTTCAGAGCTGCTAGTGAAGTGAGAAAGAACATTTGTTGGCAATGCCAGCCCTCCAGCGAGATTGCCAGAGGTGTGCAGGACATGCTAACGTGCACAATTGGTCCTCCAGGTGTGAACAGCCTGAACCTCAACAGCGCTGTCAGCAGGAGATCCGCCAGCGCTGGGAGCACCGGGGCAGAGCCGACCGCTGCGGATAGCAGGGCAGACCCAAACACGGTGCTGGGCAGGGCAAACACAGACGCTGTGGATGCTAATTCTTTCCAGAAGTTCTGCATTGAAGGCATCGTGGCGGTCCTTGGCTCAATGCTGCTGGGAATGGTGCTGTGTTGTGTGTTCCATGTGTGGAGGAAGAGGAGAAAGTGAGTTGGCGGGGCGGAGGGGAGCTGCCGAAGCAGTATTGGGTGGCATGAGGTGTTTGGAGCTCTGGGTGCCCAGTAAGCACTGTGGTGCTGTCAGCTGGCACTCGGTGCTCTGCCCAGAGCTCCCCAGTGGTGCCCACGGCCCACGGGGTGCCCAGCACTGCTCCACACCCTCACACCCAGCCTGCCACACTTTAGCAGCTTCCTCTGTCCACAGGCACCTCGCAGGTGCCTGAGCCAGCCAGCCAGAACCCAGCAGAATATTTGGAGAATATTTGTATTTTTAAATAAAGACCAGCAGCAAAATCAATTGTGTTGTACTGGAAGCAAACTCACATGGGTGCCCACTGCAGGGCCTAGGGGTCCCCTGGGTACTGAGGGGGGTGCGGGGAGCCCCATGATGCTACTGATTCAAATTGATTCTAATTTGATTTTCACTACATGTATTATCCATGCTGTAAGCAATACAGTGACCCTGGACATGACCTTTTGTTGTGTTTTTGCAAATTCACATTAATTCCACCTGAACATGAGAAAGAACCTCTCTATGCAGGTGACCACGCACTGGAACAGGTTGCCCAGGTTGTGGATCTCACCCACTTGTGATATTCCAGGACTGTCTGGACACAATTCTGTGCAATGTGCTGCAGATGACCTTGCTTGAGGAGGGAGGTGGGACCAGATGATCCCAATGTTGTCACTTTCAACCTTACCCACAATGTGATTCAGGTTTGTTTTCACTAATACCTTTGCCAGTGATCCACCAGCACACAGTGAGTGGAAGAGGTCTCCCATGCAGGTGAGATTGTTTCATATGCTTGGGCAGGATCTCCTGGAGAAATGCATGGCAAGGAAAGGAGCTGGATGAGTGAGCTGGGGCTGACCTTGACAGGGCTTTTTCCATCCCAGCTTACTGGAACACCAGGAAAAGGTGGGCTGCCTGTGCAGGTGTCCCTGTGGAGCTCTGCCACAGGACCCTTGTGTCTGGCTGCTGTCCAGAGTGCTTCTGGGTGCTTCCCAGCCTCCAGCAACACACAGACCCCGGAATGCTTTATTCTGTTCTATACCTTTTGTCATGACATATTAACACTCAGTGCTTCGTGCATTTATTCTGAACCTGCTTTTCTGTTGCTCCAACAAACCAAACTATTCATGAATCTGCATCGTGTAAGTTCTCATGGAACATGACCGCACTTACGGTGCCCAGTTGGTGACACAGAGAGGGGCCATGTAGGCACGTGTGGCAGGGGTGAGAGCAGTGAAACAACTTTTAGGGTGAGGTTAGAAGAGAGAGATCACTCAATAGTTAAGTCATGGGCAAAACACTTGACTCAGGAAAATTAATTTTAATTTATTACCAATTAACAACCGAGTAGGACAACATGAAATAAGAGGATCAGTCAGGAGTGGAGCCCAGGTAGGCAGAGACACCAACAGCTTCGGTGCTGGGGGTTTCGGAGTGCTGGTGACACTTAAGAGGTCCAGAGTGTGCCAATGAGTGTTGGGATGCCCAGTGATGCTGCTGAACACCAGGGCACGTGCAGGGACCTGCAGGTCAAAGCCAGCACCAGGACTGGGAGTGGTGATGCCAAGCAGGTGGACTTCAGGACACACTCAGCATCCATCAAAGGCACCCAGTGCAGGAGTTACAGACTTACTGGTGTTACTGGGGCGGGGGGATGTAGTTTGTAGGTGAGACGGCTACAGGCTGGAGTGTTTCCCGGGGCGTTTCCCAGCAGCTCCCAGATGCTGCCTCACTGCTTTAAGTGCCTCCAGTGTCACAGTCCCACTGCTCAGGGGTGGGGATCACTGTAGCAGTGAAGCTGACAAAGGTCTAAGGATCCCCTCCCAGTGCTGGGATCCTGCAGTGTCCTGGGGGCATCTCGAAGGGCCTGCTCCTTCCCAGGATATCCGTGGCCCTGCGCCCCATCCATTCAGTTCTGTGATCAATGCTGCTCCCCATGTGCAAGGCTCTGTACCCTCTGCAAGGCTCACTGCCATACCCTTCCACACTTGGCCACACACCTGCACACTTTGTGCCGTGCCCCATGTCTGGTGCATCCCACACACTCAGCGCTGCACCCCACGTACCCGTTCCTTCACCCTCTATGCCCAGCACTGCTCCCCAGACCTGCCCCCACCCCTGCAGGGGTGTAGACACACCTGGATCCCTTCTCAGCTTTGGGATACAGGGTTATGGGATCTGGGGGCCCAGAACATGGATCCTAGCAGCTTCATCCAGACTCCTGCCAGTTTCCTCCTCACTTCACACACCTAGGGCAGACTGGGACACCCAGTGGTTACAGGAATGCGGAGTGGGGACAGGGGAAAGGCATGGGGTCATCCCCTGCTAATGCTTTGGCGAGCTGAGAGTGGCAAGGGGTCCCCAGGCTCCAGGTACACGTCCCTCCTTAGCCCCCAGGCCCAGCCCGGGCTGTGCTGTGGCTCTGTGCACCCAGTGCTGCACGTGGCCTGGGACACGGGGCCCATGGGGACACAGGACGGACTCTGGCCGGGTGACGCAGGGGCAGCCATGCAGCAGGGCTGGGGCACCCTGGCCACTTCCCCCCGTACCCGGTGCCATCTGCAAGCCCTTGTCACTAGCGTCCCCGTGACGCGATGGCCCGGCCGTGGCCAGCCCTCAGCCACTGACCCGTGGGGCGGCACAACCCCTGGCCAGACACCCCAGCTTCCCGTGCCGGCCAACCCCTGCCCTGGGGCTGCCCGTGGCCTCTGACCACTGAGCCGTGGTTCCTGCTGGGCAATGATCACCCCGAGATGGGAACGGGCACCGGCGCTCCCCCTGTTCAGGGCACACGCATGCCCCTCGCGTGTGATGTGCACACGCGTGCACAGATGGCTGCACACTGGAGGGGCTCACCCCTGCCTGTGTCACCCAGGCTGGACGTGCTGGGGGGACCCTGCAGGACCTCCTGGGAACCTCCTGGGATCTTGCAGGATCCCCTGACCTGCCACCACTCAGCTGGATGCTGGTGGCTGCTGGTTTCAGTCCCTACGTGTGGTTGCTGAGGCCGGTGGGAGCCCCTGGGTTGGTGCTGGTCCCAATCAGTGCAGGCACAAGGCCCATGCCTGCTGCCAGTTCAAACTGGCATGGGACTGAGGCACACTGGAGTGCCAGCCCAGCGCTCAGCAGCTCAGTGCCCGCCTGAGCTGGTGCAGCACTGTTGCTGTGCCTGGCAGAGGCTGGTCATGCTGGAGCTGAGCAGAACTGTTCCACATGTGGGCCAGACCCACACGGATCCCCACATCCATGCCAAACTGTGTCAGGCTGTGCTGGAGCCCAGCCTGAGCCCTCACACGTGCTGGGCTGTGCCCGTGCCACACTAGAGCAGAGCCCACATTGGGCCATGCCGTGCCGGTGCCAGGCCATGCCATTCTCGTGCCGGTGCCGTCCCGGAGCCGTGCCGGTGCCGTGCCGGTGCGGTGCCGGTGCGGTGCCGGTGCCGTCCCGGAGCCGGTGCGGTGCCGGTGCCGTCCCGGAGCCGTGCCGGTGCCGTGCCGGTGCGGTGCCGGTGCGGTGCCGGTGCCGTCCCGGAGCCGGTGCGGTGCCGGTGCCGTCCCGGAGCCGTGCCGGTGCCGTCCCGGTGCGGTGCCGGTGCCGTCCCGGTGCGGTGCCGGTGCGGTGCCGGTGCCGTCCCGGTGCCGTCCCGGTGCCGTCCCGGTGCGGTGCCGGTGCGGTGCCGGTGCCGTCCCGGTGCCGTCCCGGTGCCGCGCCGGTGCGGTGCCGGCGCCGTCCCGGAGCCGTCCCTCCCCCGGCGCGCACGTGGTTCTCCGGCGCGCTGCCCGCGCGGGGGCGGGGCCTGGCCCGGCTCCGTGCTCGGCGTTGCCCAATGGCGGCGCGGCCCCGCCCCCTCCCCGGCGGGCGGGCCAATGGGCAGCGAGGGCGGGGCCGGGCCGGAGGGGCCGGGGGCCGCGGTCACGTGGGGCGGAGGGCGGTGTTAAAGGCGCCGGGCGCTGCGGCCGCGGCAGTCCGGGCGGCGGGCACCGGCACCGGCACCGGCAGCGGCGGGGACCGGCACCGGCGGGGAGCGGCCCCGAGGGCGGCGGGGCCAGAGCGGCACCGCAGCTGCGGCTTCCTGGTTGGCGCGGCCGGCGCGGCCCAGCCGGTGAGCGGAGGTGACGGGCAGGCGCGCGCACACACGCATGGCGGCGGGAGGGGGCGGTGGCGCGCGCGGGAGCGGCCGTTACCGGCGGCGGGAAGGGCCGGTGCTCGCCCTGCGCGCGCTCTGCTCGTCCGGTGCTCGCCCGGTGAGTGCCTGCTCCTGCGGTGCTCAGCTCTGCCTTTCCCACAGGATGACGAGCGGCGCAGACCATGGCGCGGCACCCGGCCCCCATCCCCTGCGACCGACGGGCCCGTAGGACGTCGCGGTCTCCCCGAGCCCTATAGCGATCCCTCTATTTAATTTGAAACCTAATTTATTAACCCATCGCCCCGTCCCCGCCATGGAGTCGACCCCCGCGGTGCTCACCGCCCCCATGGCTGACTTCCTCTGGATGCTGGTCCTGGGTTTCATCATTGCCTTCGTCCTGGCCTTCTCTGTTGGCGCAAACGACGTGGCTAACTCCTTCGGCACGGCCGTGGGCTCGGGGGTGGTGACCCTGCGGCAGGCCTGCATCCTGGCCAGCATCTTTGAGACGGTGGGCTCTGTCCTGCTGGGAGCCAAGGTCAGCGAGACCATCCGGAAGGGTCTGATTGATGTCGAGATGTACAACTCCACAGAGCAGCTGCTGATGGCAGGTTCGATCAGCGCCATGTCTGGTAAGGCACAGGGAGGTCTCAGTGTAGGAGCACTGTGTCCCAGGGTGATGGCTTTCTTAGCAGGCTGCTTCTTTGCAGGATCTGCTGTGTGGCAGCTGATGGCTTCATTCTTGAAGCTCCCCATTTCTGGTACCCACTGCATCGTTGGAGCGACCATTGGCTTCTCACTGGTGGCCCAAGGGCAAGAAGGTGTCAAGTGGTCCGAGTTGCTGAAGATTGGTAAGTCCAGCCAGCAGGACCACCCCAGCCACGGACCCCATGTGTCCCTGGGCTTCTTTTTCCAGCAGCAGGATGCTGACTGTGCCTCCCACTTTCTAGTGTTGTCCTGGTTCATCTCACCCCTTCTTTCGGGCACCATGTCTGCTGTCCTGTTCTTCCTCGTCCAGAGGTTCATCCTCTGTAAGGTAAAGGCTATCTGCCCTGTTTTCTGGTACTTTGGGGCTCTTTGTGGCTGCTCTCAATGGACCTGTTGGTTGGTCTATGGTCACCAGGGCTTCTCCTGGCACATCCTGGGTGTATATGTTGGCATCAGGGGAGCCCTTTGGGAGCTGAAGTAGTGGGAAAATGGGGCCTGTGACCACTCTACAGAGTGGACTGGGAGGGTTTTGGGGCATCATCTCCCCTCTGAAACATGGGGGTTTGTCTTGCCTGGCTTCAGCAGGAGCAGCCCTGTTTCCCAGTAATGAAGTAGCTCAGAATTGATAAGACCAGGGCTGTCAGCTGGGCTTTTCCAAAATCCTGGTGTAAGGACTTTTTTTCTTTTCCATGAGGTAGGCTGCAGGTGAAGGTGGTTATCCACAGCCATGGCATTCCTCAGCTGGGAGGGACAGAATTGTTCCTGAGGCTGGGGAAACCACATTCCTTCCACCTGAGACCCTAGCTATGCAGAGAAGCTCCAGCATTTTATTCTGCATATCTGAGGTTGAATTCCTTTAAGTTTTACCTCTTAATGATTGAAGAGATGTTAAGATCTTATCAGCCCTTTGAAACAGCTCAGCATCACCACTGTCACAGTAACCTTGTACAACCAGACTCCCAAAGTGTGGCTGGCCCTGTCACGCTCCATCTTGGTGCTGAACAGTCTGGTTGCTCCATGCTGCTTGGCATTCAGGAGGGCTTGGTGTGCCTGTCCTGATGCCAAATCCCAATTGCTGGGCAGCAGTGGGGATTAAATGCTCCTGCTGCTGGGTGAGGGCCTTGCTGCCAGATATGTGGTCAAATAAGCTCCTTTGTGACTAATGGACTTTTTATTTTGTTCAAGTCAGCTGGAAAGGGGTAAAAGCTTTGAAAGTTCTTGGGGAATGGAAAGAAAAATGTAAGTGTAGGTGGCAGTTTGGGGGGCCAGGGAAAGGGTTCAGAAGCCAGCTAGAGATGAGTTGTTCCGGGCTTGGGAGTGCTGGAACCCTTGGCTGGGCCTGCCCTAGCTCTCTGGGGAGCCGTGTGGGATCCAGGTGCTGTGCTGCCTCCTGCCCTCCGAGGCTGGGGCCATCTGACCGTGGGTTGTTCCCTAAAGGCTGTTGGGTGCTGTCATCTGTAGGTGACTGAGGGCACAAACCCCTTCTGGAAAGAATCTGTTGCTAAGCTGCTGCACAGCCCCCAGTCTACCTCTCTGCAGCACTGGTTTGTGTTTTCCAGGCAGATCCTGTTCCCAACGGCCTGCGAGCTTTGCCCGTCTTCTATGCTTGCACTGTGGGAATCAACCTCTTCTCCATCATGTACACTGGGGCGCCCTGTAAGTGCACAGCAGAATGCTTGAAGCTGAATTTTGGAATTCTTTCTAAAGCCTCTATTAAATGCACGATTTACCCCTTTTTTGCTTTACAGGGCTGAGATCTCCTAGAAGGCGGCTGGCCTGTGCCGGTTACGGAAGGCGGCAGGCTAGCCTGCACTCTCTGGGCTAGGTAGTTGCCCAACCAAAGAGACCTGCTCAAACTAAACTCCTCCAGACCTCTCTCCTTAGACTTCCCAGGATTGGCCAATAACATGACTTCCCCTTCCCTTCTCTTACCTGTGCTAGAACTCGGGTATCTGCTGGCTGCCAAAGAGGCTCTTCAGGCTGCCAGCAGTGGGGCTAGGAGCCGGGAACGGGTCTGTGCCTCCTGGTTCATCCTGTCCCTAAAAACAAGCTAATTACTCTTGTCGAGAAGAGCTGTGTGCTGCAGAGTCTGAGCTTCAGGTGGAAAAGCCAAACTAAGATGCTGTGTTGCTGGAGACAGGTCATGAGCAGGACTAAGTGGGGGCTCAGCAGGGATAGGTGGATTTGCCTGTGGAGCTAGAGGCTCCGTCACCTCCGTTGTTTGCTGGGATGACTCGGCCTGAGTGTGGGTTTCCTGTTGTGGAGGAGCCTCTGGAGGTGGGATGCGGGCAGGCAGTGCTGGCTCTGGCAGGGCTTACTCTGTAAACAGTGTCTGGAAAATTTTTTGGAGGGATGTCAGGTTCTCCGAGCTCTCCAGCATGGGGGAGAGGAGGACAGGCCTGCAGTGGTGCTGCTGGGGGCACTGGGGCTGCTCCAAAATCACTTGATCACTTTGCATGTCCAAAGTGGATCTGTGTTTATCCTGAGCCCTGAACTGCTGAGTGAGCTCTAGGTCGCTTTAGCACAGGGTTTGCAGGCAGACCTCTGCCTGGCTGAGGTGTCTGGGCTGCTTCAGGAGCAGTAAGTCACTGCTTGCAGCAGCACATGCAGGGTTTGGATAGTCACAAGCGCCTGATGCCCTGCCTGGGCTTGTATGGTGCCAGTCCTCTGCTCAAAGTCAGGCTGCCTGTGAGACTGCTCCTAAGTGGGTCATGTATCACCTCAGATGCCATAAAGCCTAAACTCCCATTGACCCCTGGAGCAGAAGAGCTGCTCTCCCCAGCAGCTGCAGGGGCTGGAGAGCTCTGGGTGGGAGCAGCTCAAGCGTCCGTGTCCTCTCTGGAGCAGGGAAGCAGCACTGGTGCTGTAGCAGCCACACTGGGAGGTGTTTTTTCTTTTGACATTGCAGCAAATGAGGAGACAAGAGCTGTGTGGAGCCTGGGGCATGCACCACTCCGCAGGGTTTGGCTGGGGGAAAGGGCTGTGAAGGGCCAGCTGCTGAAGGGATATGACCTGTGGGGCTGAGAGTGTACCTGGGGTCTCGGCATGGTCAGTGATCCCTTCCCAGCAGTGTTTCTCCCTGGCAGGTGGATTAGCTCAGGGCTGTTGCAGGTGATGGAGTCCCTATGCCTGGGAAAACCAAAGTCATATATTAAGGAGGGTTTTGCCCAGAGGTTTTCAAAGATCCGTTGTTTTATTTCCTAGTGCTGGGCTTTGACAAACTTCCTCTGTGGGGTATCCTCCTAATTTCGGCGGGGAGTGCTGTTGTCTGTGCTCTCATCGTCTGGTTCTTTGTATGTCCAAGAATGAAGAAGAAAATTGACCGTAAGTACCACATCCCTCTGCAGTCCTTGGGGAAGGGCACGCTCTGGCTAACCAGCTTCTCTTCCCAGTGGGAGATCCCGTTAGCTGTGGGGCTGTTATTAACAGATCCTCATCTTCACTTGGGGATTAACTGGCTCTGAGTCACTGGGGCACTCACCACACTGGGCTCTGCCTGCTCCTAACCCAGGCACCCAAAACCCCCCCCAGGAGCAGGGTTGTGCTGCTGAGCAGCATCTGGGGCTGACTGATCTGCAGGGTGATCTCTCCTGGAGCTGTGGGCAGTATCAGACAGCTTGTCTCGCTCTAATAGAGGAGAGAGAAGGCAAGAGGCAACGTGCCTGTTATAACCTTTAATCTTCTCATACCTGCTGAGCAATCCTTGGCCTGACTGATGCAGATCACAAGTTTAAAGCTGACGAAATATTTTCCCTGTAGCAAAAAATCCAAAACACTATATTGAAAGGCATCCAAAGGATCAGCCTGGAGCTCTGCCTCTGGAGCAGTGCTTGGAGAACTGCATGTGGCCCTGAATATCAATGATGTGTGCAAGCTGGGGCCTTGGGAGTTGGTGATGAGGGGATGTCCTTGCTGTGCTATTGTAATTGGGGTGTGACTAACAGCTTTATGGCTGCTCTTGACAATCCTCCAGCTGTTTAACTTAACTCCTGCCTGTGAGCTGAGGTGGGCTCTTCTGCCTATCAGACATGCTCCCTGCCTGCCCAGAGCATCCCTGGGAGGAGATGGGCATGCAGGGGGAGACAGTTTTGCTGGGATCGGATGCCAGGATGAAGGGTTGATGCCACAACCCAGCCCCCAAGACAAACAAAGTGACAGGGAAATGGTCATGTTTATGACAAGAAGGCGGTTTTGGTTGTTGTCTGAAGGAGCTGACCTCATGTTTTCACCTGGAGAAAACATGCTTTTACTGTTAGAGGCGGAGGAACAGCCTCAGGTTCCACAGCTTGGTGCTGCTGGTTTGGCTCCCCAGGGTGGACAGGAAACCAGGCTGCCTTTGCGGGGTGGAGACCAGCTCCTGTTTGGGTTTGTCATCCACCAGTGGAAGCTGGAGAGGAGCCCAGGCTGGGGCTGCTGGGCTGGTAGAGGAGCTGAGCTCTTCTGGGCGCCTCTCTGTCAGCTTCAGGGGTCATAGCCGCTCCAGAAGTGGTTCCAGAGCATCCCACTGCCCACAGGGATGGGACAAACATGGCCCAAAGAGGAACCTCTGCACTAGACATTACTGACATAAAAGCCCCATGAATGCGTTCACCACACCCTGTGTGGGTGGGGGTGTCTAAAAATAGGGGATGAGCTGGCTTAGATGGTTTGGCTGTTGTGCCCAGGACAAGGTGTGACTGTCCAGCAGTTTCCAAAGTTCAGGATGCGGAGGAGCTGTAAATTTTATTTGTCTGCCATAAATCTGAGTGGCAAGGGGTGTGGGCTTGCTGCTGGCACTGGGTGCAGTGGAGGAAAGGGGTTTGATGGTGGCTGGCCCTCTTTGCAGGAGAGATAAAATCAAGTCCTTCTGAAAGCCCCTTGATGGAGAAGAATGTTTGTCCAAAGGAGGAGCCAGAGGAGGCCAAGATGCCCTTGGGGGATGCCAAGGGCGCGGCTGGTGATGCAGGGTCAGCCACCCCACCCCGGGCAGTGGTGGAGGAGAGGATGGTCTCCTTCAACCTGGGGGAGCTGGAGGAGGCCCCAGAACAGGAGAGGCTTCCCAGCCTCGACCTGAAGGAAACCAGCATCGACAGTGGTGAGTAGCAGGGGGTGATTTGGGTCGTAAGACTTCCCCAACCCCAGGCAGCCCTTGGTGCTGACCCCTACACCCGCTGTCCCTGCTGGCAGGAGCTGTGCGGCTGCCCAATGGCAACCTGGTCCACCTGAGCCAGGCAGTGGGCCACCAGCTGGGCTCAGGTGGGCAGTACCAGTACCACACCGTGCATAAGGACTCCGGCCTCTACAAGGAGCTGCTGCACAAGCTGCACCTAGCCAAGATGGGGGACTGCATGGGGGACTCGGGGGACAAGCCCCTGCGGCGCAATAACAGCTATACCTCCTACACCATGGCCATCTGTGGCATGCCTCTGGACTCTCTGCGTGCCAGGGACAGCGAGGAGGGGGAGAAGCTCAGCTGGTCTGTGGTGGACACTAAGAAGAGGGTCCGCATGGACAGCTACACGAGCTACTGCAACGCAGTGGCAGATGCACACGCGGCTGCAGACGTGGACCTGAACACAGCCCAGGCAGAGCTGGGTGCCAGCGACCGCAAGGGCAGCAGTAGCTCCCTGGAAGAGTGGCATGAGCAGGACAAGCCAGAGGTGGCTCTACTCTTCCAGTTCTTGCAGATCCTCACAGCCTGTTTTGGCTCCTTCGCTCATGGTGGCAATGATGTCAGGTTAGTGGAGTTAGTGGGAGCCAGGGAGGCTGCTACCTGGGGCTAGTGCTCACAGAATCATGGAATCGCCAAATAGTTTTGGGTGGAGGGAACCTTAAATCTTGTTCCAACTCCCTGCCTGGTCATGTTCCTCTTGACCAGGTTGCTCCGTGTGCCATCCAACCTGGCCTTGCATACTTCCAGGGATGTTCTATCTTGCTAAGAGCCTCTGGCCCTCTAGACCAGATCCTCTTTCTCTTCCAGCAATGCCATTGGGCCCCTGGTTGCACTCTTCTTGGTTTATCAGACGGGCGATGTGGCTACCAGGGCGGCAACTCCCATCTGGCTGCTTCTCTATGGGAGTGCAGGGATTTGCATTGGCTTGTGGATCTGGGGAAGGAGAGTCATCCAGACGATGGGGAAGGACCTGACTCCCATCACACCATCCAGGTAAGGGCTACTGTGGAGCAGAGAAGAGGTTCCATGCAGCCTGAGAGCTGCATTCTGCTCCAGGAGCCCCTCTCCATTCTCTCTTGGGGGTTTCAGTGGTGGACCTGGGGTTGCATGGCTCCAACACCTCGCTGCATCCTGGGGGGTTCATCTGGGGGTGTGGAGAGCCAAGCTGCTGCCTTGAGCTGAGCCCCCGGGTGCTTTGGGGTATGCAGTGCCCCTATTCTGATCTGTTTTCTGTCCCTGCAGTGGCTTCAGCATTGAGCTGGCATCAGCACTGACAGTGGTCATTGCCTCCAATGTCGGCCTCCCAATCAGCACAACCCACTGCAAGGTAGGAGGGGTAGCGGGGGCTGGCTTTGGCTCAGTGTGAGCACAGTGTTCCCAAATCCTGGTGCTCATAGGACTGAGCTGTGTGGGAGGCCCTGCTCTGGGCCACTGGCCACTGTCAGCTCCCAGCTCTGCTGCTTGCATCTCAATGTGAGGTGGCAGCGGCTGCCCAGCCTCAGGGTGGGTCTCTGGGGCACTCGGGAAATCATGGGAGAACAAAACCCCTTTAATGGTCCCCTAGGCTCTGCCAAGAGGCCATGGGAGCCCAAGTGCTGTGGCATCCTGGTCCTGTCACCCCTCTGGGGTGGCAACTCTTGGCCCTGCACTGCCTGCCTGTGCTCTGTGAGGTCCCCACAGGCTCGAGCAGGACCCAGGGCTCTGGCCTGAGGGATGAAGGAGCACATTTTGGAGGTGCAGATGGCTGCTCTGGTGCTGAGCTGTGTCCTGACTCCTTGTGCAGGTGGGCTCAGTTGTCTCAGTGGGCTGGCTGCGCTCCAGGAAGGCAGTGGACTGGCGCCTCTTCCGAAACATCTTCATGGCGTGGTTTGTCACTGTCCCCATCTCCGGCCTCATAAGCGCTGCCATCATGGCTGTCTTCAAGTTTGCCCTCCGGAAGGTGTGAGGGCACCAGGGCTCCCACTGCTCCTGCTTCCCACTGCTGTCCTCCCTCGAGGAGCCACTGAAGCTGCCTGCTGTGGGGTGGCGGCTGCGCCCATCTGCGCACAGTGCTGTCACTGAAGTATCTTTTTTTTTTTTTTTTTAATATAACTGTCTTGGCGCTAACATTATGGGGGTGCACTGCCAGGGCTGTATCTGCCCCCAGGTGACCCCCCTGGTCTGCTGTAGCTGTAGATAAGCAGTTACTGGGGGCCACTTTCTCACTTCTACCGATCCCCTGGTAGTGATTTCTTGGGGGAAGGACAGAGGTTGGTCCTTGCCTGCCCTGGAACAAAGGGCTGGGGAGTCCTCTTTTGCAGGCTGTGCAGTGTTCAGCTTTGCCTCCATTGCTGTAGTGCTGTGGACACCATCCTGCTCGGGGGTCCTGGGGGGGCTGCCCTCTGGCCCCCTGTCACTGCTGCTACCTCGGACTTAATAAAGATTTCCTTCGTACGCCGGTGCTGCCTGTGGTTCTGGGGATTTGGGATATGGTGGGGGCCCCAAATGCTGCCCCATAGCCTTCCCCTACCTTGGCCCTGGGCCCCAGGAGGGAGCTGGGCATAAAGATAAGAGCCCCACGTGCCCGCTGTATCATGGGCGGGGCTGTAAACAGCCGTGCGCCGGGGTTATCGGGGCCGTGCACCTGGGGGTGGCTCCTGCCCGCTCGGCAGCCCTATCCTCCGTGTGGGGCGATGTGTGGGTGTGTGTCCGGGCCTGTATCCGTCCCTCCGCAGCCCTGGGACACTCTGTCCTCCATGTGCTGAGGGATGCTCCCCCCGGCTGGGTCAAGGCCGGGCCCGGGGCCCCACGTCAGCGTCCCCCGGGTGTCGCAAGAGCCTCGGTGGGGCAGCCGGGAGGGCTGCGGGCGGGGGCTGGTCCCGGGGGGCGGCACACGAGGGTTTCGAGAGGCGCTTTATGTGCCGCGTGGGGACGCGTGGGGCGGGGATCCCCGTGTCCCACGGGCCGGGGCCGCTCCGTCCTCCCCATCTCCCCCGGTGGGAGGCTGGGGCGGACACGCAGCGCCCGCCGGGGCGGCGGCGGGGCCGGTCCCTGACCCCAGTTAATGATTCGCCGCCGGGAGCTGCCCGCTGCCAGCGGTGCCGCTGGGCAAACTGCAGCCCGGGGCTCCGGGGTGGGGGGACGGCGCCGAGGAGCGCGGAGCCCCGTTCGGGGAGGGCACAGGGAGCACTCCCCGTGTGCGGGAGCCACGCGTGAAGAGGTGTCCGCACCGCACGGGGGGAGCACGGGGGCACGGCCGCCCCATTTGGGGTCGCCGCCCCGGGGCGGGGCGGTGCCGTCGGGCCCCGTTAAAGCGGCGGCGGCCGGAGGCGGTGGCCGGAGGCGGTGGCGATGGGCAGCGAGGGCCAGCGGGGCCCAGCGGCGGCCCGGGGCCCGGGGCAGGGCGACCCCCGGGCCCTGCGGAGGGACTGCCAGCACCGGTGGGCTGGGGACTGCGGGGGGATTGACGAGTGATGGGGGCAGCAGGACTTGGGGATGCGGGGCCGGGGCTTGGGGAAGGACAGGTAGGGAGGGGAGCAGGACCCGAAGGAAGGGCCTCGGGGTGCAGGTACGGGAGGGGGCAGAGGCCCTGGATGTCATGTCGACATGCCGGGGTGGGGGCAGGTCCAAACAGGGGCTTACTATCCCCCCTTCCAACTCCAGCTCCATTTCCAGCTCCACAGCCCATTTCTCTGCTCCAGTAACTTGCTGTGGAGGCCCTGGGCTGTGATGAGCACACAACCCTTCCAGAGCACTGACCACGGACTGGGCTTAGGAAGCACGATTCCATCTCTTCCCCTGTGCCACCCCCAGCCCTAAACCTCTCCTCACCCCATAATTCCCCCTGTGGTCACCCCCAGGATCTTCGTCAACCGGAGCCTGGCGCTGGAGAAGATCAAGTGCTTCGGCTTTGACATGGACTACACCTTGGCCAGTGCGTTTTGGGGGCCCCTAAAGCCAGGTGGGGTAGTGGTGGGATTCCCCCAGCCCCTGCCCACATACCCTTTTCCCCCCTGCAGTGTACAAGTCCCCTGACTACGAGGAGCTGGCCTTCACTCTGTTGCTGGAGCACCTTGTTGCCATTGGGTACCCTCCTGAGATCCTTGCCTACAAATATGACCCTACCTTCCCCACCCGGTCAGTTTGTGGAGGGGGTCCCAGAGACCAGAGACAGGAGGGGAGGGGAAGTGAGCCCCCCACCCACTGACAGCTGTGTGATGCAGGGGTCTGGTGTTTGATGCCCTGTATGGGAACCTGCTGAAGGTGGATTCCCACGGGAACCTGCTGGTCTGTGCCCATGGCTTCCGTTTCCTCAAGGGGTGAGTCTGGGAATTCACCACCCCTGGGGCAGGGGGAAGCTGGGGGTCCCTCAGGGTGGAGTGCAGCTCCGTGCTCTCTCCCTAGAGCCGAAATCCTCCATTATTACCCCAACAAGTTCATCCAGCGGGATGACATGAAACGCTTCCACATCCTCAACACCCTCTTCAACCTCACAGGTGAGTGAGAACCCCCATTGCCCTGGCCCTCCCACCACTCTAGGGTGCTGTCCTGCCCTGCACCCCCTCTCACAACCCCCTCCCTCACAGAGGCCCACCTCTATGCCTGTCTCGTGGACTTTTTCACCAACTGCTCCAGATATGTCAAGTAAGAGGGAGGTGGTGGGTGGGTGGGGGCTTGGTATTGGATTGGACAGGTGTAAATCTTGGGTGGAGCTTCCCTTAGCAGGGCAGCCCTTTCACCCCCTCCACTCCTGACTGTTGCAGCTGTGAGACCGGCTACAAGCATGGGAACCTCTTCATGTCCTTCCGCAGCATGTACCAGGATGTGCGCGAGGCCATGGACCATGTCCACCTCTCTGTGGGTGCAATGGACAAGGGGCTGGTGGTGCTGGGTGCTGAGAGTGACAGGGTTTTCTCACACGCACACCCTGGGAGATTTTGGCCAGCCCCACCCCATTCTTTCTGCAGGGCTGCCTCAAGGAGAAGACGCTAGAGAACCTGGAGAAATATGTGGTGAAGGATGTGAGTTGTACAGACCCCTAGGGACCCCTCCCTACTCTGCTCCCCTCAGTCAATTCCTTGTGGCCCCACCTGCGCTTCTCACCACTGACTTGCCCCTCACTAGCCCCGTGTGCCGCTGCTGCTGAGCCGCATGAAGGAGGTGGGGAAGGTCTTCCTGGCCACCAACAGTGACTACACCTACACTGATGTGAGTAGGGGGTGTCCATGTCCCCCACCACCAGGTGCAGCCTGCCCTGCATGGGGGAGGCAGAGGGGCTGTGTTGAAGCACAGGCAGGGTCTGTGTGGGAACCCAGGACCTCCCTCTGGCTGCCGTGGCTGTCTTGAGACCCTGGCAGAGGGCTCGGAGACCTTGGTATGAAGTCAAACACACCTGTGCCTTAGATTTTAGCCTGTGGAAAAAAAACTGCCAACTTTGTATGAGGAATTACAAGCCACAAGGGTTTGAGTAGTGTGGTAGTTGGATTAACATAGGGTGAAAAGGTAGAATTTTAGTGTTTTAGAAGAAGGGGTTCAAGGGGACAAGATGGAGGGATTTGGGTGTGTCCTGACCATCTCCTTCTCCTTGCCCTCCATGTCTTGCTGTGATGGTGACACTTTTCTATTGGTTTAAGGTAGAGACACTGTCCAACGTAAATGACAGATATTGGCACATTATTGTAAACATAGTACACGTAATTTTTGGTATAAAGTGGTAACACCAGCCCAAGGGTGTGGGAGTCTGCCACAGACTGACCTGCTAGACAGACCGCAGCTCCTTGAGAAAGCGTGTTAGAGATAAGAAAAATAAACAACCTTGAGAAGCCGACCCTACTTTGGGCATTCCGACTTCTTCTTTGGCTGCGTGGGCTGGGAAGCAAGGACTTTTGCATTCTCGGAGTCACCTTGACCTCCAGACCCCGAGAGGTCTGCCTTGCCTGGGGGCAGCAGTGATGATGCCAGATGTCCTTGCAGGCCATCATGTCCTATCTGTTCGACTTCAGCAATGAGGACAAGGTGAGTCTGTCCCCAGTGTGGGCTGGGTGGGGGGCACAGGGTGTGATCAGCATCCTCTTGTTGACTCCTGCCCTGGCATCCACAGGCTGATGTCCCATGGCGCCCCTGGAGGTCCTACTTTGACCTGATCGTGGTGGACACCCGCAAGCCCCTCTTCTTTGCTGAGGGCACCGTCCTGCGCCAAGTTGACACGGTGGGGACCTCTTCCCTGCTGCAGGGCTAGCTGGGGTGGTGGGCACTGCTTAGGCACTGAGGGGGGTCCTGTGGGCACAGCAAGGTAGATTCACAGCTGATTGGACACCAAGGAGGCACAGGTGACAGTGTCTCTGTTCTGCAGGACACAGGGAAGCTGCGCATGGGGACATACACTGGCCCTCTCCAGCACTGTGCTGTCTACTCCGGTGGTAAGCAGCCAGCTGGGCTCTGTCTGGGCTCTGTGGGCAGCAGAGGGGGACATGCCCACCCCCACAACTGTGACCCCTGGCTGTCACAGGCTCCTCAGATGTGGTGTGTGACCTCCTGGGTGTGAAGGGCAAAGACATCCTCTACATGGGGGACCACATCTTTGGTGACATTCTCAAATCCAAGAAGCGGCAGGGCTGGCGCACCTTTCTGGTGGTGCCCGAGCTGGCCCGTGAGCTGCAGGTCTGGACAGAGAAGAGTGGTGAGCAGTGCCAGGTTGGGGACACAGGCTTTACCATTCAAGGGGAGGAGGTGGCCTGGAGCCTCCTACACCCTTTGATGGCCAAACTGCCTGAGTGGGCCATGCCCTGACCCTCTTTGTTGATTGTGCTGGGCAGTGGGTGATGCTCCTGCACTGAACTGGCCCTGTTGCCCTTGCAGAGCTGTTTGAGGAGCTGCGGAGCCTGGATCTCTTCCTGGCCGAGCTGTACCAGTGAGTCGGTTGGGGTGGGAAACAGGCAGGGATAGGAGCACCTGTAGGGAACCCTCCAGGTGAGCCCTTAAGCCGGGTCTGCTCCGTTCCAGGCACTTGGACAGTGGCAGTAGTGAGCGCCCAGACATCAGCTCCATCAAGCGTCGGATCCAGGTGACACCCAGGGCACTGTGCCTGCTGGCACACAGCTCAGCTCAACCCCCTGCCACAACTTCCTCTGGGGGGGGGCCCGCAGGGGCCATCGGGTGCCCTGACTGTCCTGCTGCACCCACAGAAAGTTACACATGAGATGGACATGTGCTATGGGAAGATGGGCAGCCTGTTCCGCTGTGGCTCACGTCAGACGCTCTTTGCCAACCAGCTGATGCGCTATGCAGACCTCTATGCTGCCTCCTTCATCAACTTTCTCTATTACCCCTTCAGCTACCTCTTCCGGGCACCCCCTGTCCTGGTACGCAGCCCCCAGGCCCTGCTTGTCACCCACTGTGTCTCAGTTTCCCTCCCTGCCTGAGGGGGCATGGGACTGATAGAGGTGTTGGGTGGACACCCAAGCCATTGGCTGGCTGGTGCCAGCCTCTCTCTGGGAGCCTTATCCACCCCCCTGCAGATGGCCCATGAGTCAACGGTGGAGCACTCTCACCGGGACTCAGGGGATGCAGTCACTGCCCTTCCTCCCTGGCTGGCCCAGCATGGTGGCCCTGGCCAGCAGGTGGGTGACAGGAACAGAGGGGCAGAAGGACATGAGCATCCTGCTACAATGATGCCCTTGGGGTCCTGTGCCCACTGAGCCCCTTCTGCACTGCCTCAGGTCCCCCAGGACTCAAGTGGGGAGGAGGAAGATGATGGAGAAGCCTGAGCACAACACAATTGCTGTCATGCTGCCCATGGGAGGACATTGAGTGGCCCTGGACCACTTGCACTCATGGCCAGCTACCACCTCTGGTGGCCACAGGACGGCTGGTAGCCCTTGTCACACCTGTCCCTGGGTAGTTGGGACCTTCTCCTGACTGCCCAGAGTCAGGAGAGGGTCCCCAGGTTTGCTAGCTCTTGCCCCTTGAATTCTTATCTACCTGGTGCTCCTTTATCTCATTCCTCTTCCACCAGCTCAATGCCAGCCTGAGGGCATCCAACACCAGGGTGAACAGGCGGTGCCACTACTGCAGTATCACTGGAAGCCCCACTGCAGCAGCCGGGGTCCCAGCAGCTCCTGCCCCTTTAGCCTCTGGGCCTGGCCACAAGCACTGCATTGCTGGGTGGAGTGGGGGGCTCTGGAGGTGACACCTGCCCCTGCATCTGCTGTTCTTTTCTTTCTACCCTTTTCTATTTATAAAAGATACTCAAAACTCCTGGCACCGCAGAGATATAAAATTGGTTTTAAAGGAAAACTGCTTTGTCCCTGCACCTGAGAGGTGGGGGCAAAGGGCAGTCCCCAAGTCCTTGCCCAGCAGCTGGGACAAGCACAAGCTCCTAGGGAGAAGGTGGCAGCCCCGAGCTATCCCCATCTCTGCAGAGGGGGGCAGGCCAGCATCACTCCACAGAGTGGAGCCAGCCCCATGCCAGAACTCTGGGACACTGCTCTGAGACTTCTGCCAGCATCCATAGAGATGCTGAACCAAGGCTGGGGTGAGGGAGAGGAGGAAAGGGCATGATGAGGCCAGGACCACTGCTTGCTGGGGCTGGGTCGATGACAGTAGGGCTCCCCCACCTTCCACAACTGCCCTATGGTCACTATTCACAGCAGAGAGTATCTCCAAGCTCTTGCCTGGTACCTTGTGCTGCTGCCTGCTCCAAGTGCAGGGACAGCAGCAGAGGCGGCCTGCGTGCATTTACAGGGCTCATCTGTCCCCAGGAGCTGGGGACCTGGCCTGCTGTACCCCAAGGTCCTCTGCAACCCTTGGTTCTGCTGTCAGCCTGGAAGCCTGCACAGAAGCTGCTGGGACACTACAGGTCCCCCAGCTGCTCAGGTACAGCCGTTGCTACCACCTGTGCCTACAGACACTGGGTCTGCCTCTCAGTAGGGGACATACAGATGTTGTCCAGGTGGGGCACAAGACTGTTCCAGTGCAAATTGCTCAGGACATTGCTTCCAGACACTGGGAGGTGCCTGGACCATTGTAATCCAACTGACGCCATTCTACAGCAGGAAAACCAGAAGTGTGTGTCATGGCAGAGGAGCTGAGGGCAGTCCTGGGGGACACAATCCCACGAGACACAGCTGGTGTCTCCACACCACTCACCAGCCCACACACATGTCCACTGCAAAGTTTAATGTTTATAGATGTTTAAAACTGCAATTAGATATTTAAAACATGCTTATTCTCTGCCATCCCCTCCCCTCTACATATGTGGGACAGCAAGAGCAGTCTAGGGAGCGCGTATGAGGCAGCACAGTGGGCAGGCAGCCTTATACCTGCTGGGAACCTCTCAGGAGCTCTTGGGGGAATATGAACTCAAACCCTCCAGCTCTGTCACTTCTGGCAAAGCCTTGTTTTTACGGAAGAAGAAGCAAGTCTCCTCCTCAGCATCCAGAATTTCACTAAGGGATGACACCACAGGGTCATGGTCTTTCAGCATCTCTGGGTAGTGACTCCCAACCCTCTCAATCCGTTGTGAGCGCCGCACGGGTGTTACAAATTTCAATTCTGAGCCTTCCAGGAACTTCCTTCCTCTGTGCAGAGAAGAAGAGCCTTGGGTAAACTCTGCAGAGGACCACTGGCATAGAGGATATGTGCTACCTGGAGCAGGAGGTTCAGCCTTACCTGCATGCAGATGTAACTTGTAACTTCACTGAGGAGGGAAGGGAGGTCATGGGTCTCCCCACCAGGCCTGGAGTTGACACTGTGGACTGCCTCTCACCTGGACAAGGCGTGGTAGCCTCCTGAAGAATGGGTTCCTCTGCCTTTTCTCCTGGCAGGAAAGGAAAAGGGCAACACAGTTGCAGCAGCCACAGGCGAGGGATTACACCTCGGCACTCTGGACAGGGGCAGAGTGCCCACCTGCAGAGGCTTGCCAGGCCAGGACCCTCCCTAGGCTAGACAGAGTAAGTGTCCCGTTTTTCAGATCAGGCCTCCAGGCCTTAACAACACTCATCAGGAGGGACACGAAGTGCTGGGACAGACTGTAAACCGTGTTGCCTCCAGGCTGGCAACACCAGGGAACCCCCACCGGCCAGTGCTCCAGTCAGCCCCACAACACTTGGATTACCTTCCAGTTTTTGGCCTCCATTCTTCAAAATATTTATAGCAGCTCTCCTGACCTCTTCAATTGGCTGCAGGAAAAGCAGAACATGGGTCAGGGCAGGTCTAGCATGGGAATGGAAAGCAGAGTTACAGCTGAACAGGAGGAAAGGCTTTTGCTGCACTGCAACAGCCTATGCTGAGGACAGCAGGAAGAGGCTGCAGTATGCCCCTTTGCCCAGCGGGATCCATCAGTACACAGCACAGATGGCTGCGTGCCCACCCTGCATGGGTACATCCTGCAGCATGGAATGGGACTGGCAGCTCTAAAGGACTTCTTCACCAGAGGCTAATGTTGCTAAGCTCATTCCAAAACCTGGCGCCTGGATCTCGAGGAAGCCCTCCAGAACGGAGACAGGGAACATAGGGAGGTGCCATGTCCCACTCACCTCAGCCCCAGCACAGACTGCTTCTACGTACAGCTGCATCACATCAAAGGGGCCGCTCCGGGCCAGCAGCTTTGCTTGGCAGATCCAGAATTTGGCAAATTTCTCTGCCTGGGGCACAAGGGACAGCATTTCCCAGATCTCCTCTGCATGGGCACCCTGCAAGGAGAAGGGTAAGGGGCTGAAGAAAGGTGTCCATGGCACAGACAAGCATGTGCACCAGGAAGCAGTCTGTGCCTGACCACAGCTCCCAGCACTCACCAGGAGGAGGGCCTCAAAAGTCTAGCTTTGCAAATCTCCTACATTACCATGGCAGGTAAAAACTGTCGTGCCTCTACCTTCCCCCTGGATAATTGTGTCTAGGATTCCAGGAAGGTGTCGAAGGATAGACTCCAGTGCTGGCATTAATTAGGGACAGTAAACCCTGGAGCAGGGCTAGTGGTCAGTGTTCTCAGCAAGTTACCCACCAGGGATCTACCTCAAGCTGGCTCAATCAGCCTGGGCTACTGCTGCCAGACTGCACTGCCAGGTTCCAGGACGCTGTCAGTGGCACACACAAGGTCCATGCTGGCTTTGGCTGAGTAGAATTAATTTTCTTCCCAGTGGTTGGTATGGGGTTGTGCTTGGGATTTGTGATAAACACAGTGATGATAAGATATATTTTCATTATTACTGAGCAGGATTTGGACAGGACCAAGACCTTTTCTACTTTATATGCTGCCACACAAGGAGCCTGGGGATGTGTGGGAAGCTGAGAGGAGATACCAACAGAGGTGGTAGAGGTGGCTCCAACAGACCAAAGAGACATTCCAGACCTTATACTCAGTATATAAAGTAGGGGGACATTTGGAATGATGCAGTTTGTCTTCCCAACTCGCCACTGCATGTGATGGGGCCCTGCTCTCCTGGAGTTGGTAGGACACCTAACTGGGCATGGGAGGGAGTTGATATTTTGCTTTGCTTGTGTGTGCAGCTTTTGCTTTCCCAATGAAACTGTCTTTTCCTCAACCCATCAATTATTTGCCTTTTACCCTTATGATTCTCTCCCCAGTCCTACTGGTGGAGGACTGCCTGAGCAGCTGCACGGGGTTTGGCTGCTGGCTGGGGTTAAACCTGTTGTTTTTGACAGGGTATCTCTCCATTCTCCCAGTCAGCACAGCTCACTGCATGCCTTTGGCCTACCCATAACTTTATGAGGATTTTTATTTTCCTATGTTTCCCCTCTGGCAACTGAACACTTGTTCCCAATCCCTCTTAGCTACTGGAGGGACATGGCCCTCATCCTATGGCATGCTTCAGGACAGGAAAAGCTCATTCAAGCAGCTCCTTTCCTATTCCCACCTCCTCAATGAGCTTCTGGCATTCAGTTAATATATTGTTGATCTTTTCTTGGCAGCGCTTCTCTGGATTTTCTTGTTTCTCCTTTGCTTTGACCTTTATGCAGGATGGCTTCACTGCCTGCTTCTGAAGCAGCACCATCGGTGGCCGCTTGTAGGTCTTGCCTTTGGATGCCACCCATTCCTCCAGCTCTTTCCTGTCCAAGGATGGAGAGATCACAGTTACCACCCCAGCAGACAGTAGCTTGGCAAGAGCTGGCTGTTTTTCCTTGCAGTCTTCCTTTAGCCAACTTCAGGTGCTTAAAAAATCAGTATTGCTATCTCAGAAACACCCCTGAGCTCTAGACAGGGAAAGGAAAACACTCTCAAGCAGAAGCCCTGAGACCAAAGCAGGAGAGTGGCCACACACTCTCCTTCCACTTACTGAATTGGTGGGAGAGGAACCCAGAGTGCCAACCAACACTATCCCCAACCCCATCTTTTTCAGAGCACCAATCTCCCAACAAGCTTGGGCTGATAAAAGACTTTGGATTCAATTTTCAGCAGGATAGTGCTGACTCAGCCAGTTAAACCCTTTAAACTCTGCTGGTTTCATGGAGGGAGGACCCAGGCGGCCAGAGCTGCCACTTACTTACGATCTGGAGCTGATGGGATCCTTGGAACGCGCCTAGCCTGCATGCCACTTGCCTTGGACAGCTCTGGTTTAAGCTGTTCTCTCCTACTTCTCAAATCATCCTCAGAGATGTGAGTTTTGGAGTTGTGTATGCTGGGAGACTGGTTTGGGTGACTTGTTCCTTGGGATGCTGCCATGTGTCGAGGAGGCATCACCTTCATGTCCTTCCTGCCCATCACTTCTTTAAGCATGGGCCTTGGCCATGGCAAAGTGACACCTGGGTTCAGGTTGGATTTCAGGATTGTGCTCCCCTGGGGCTTGCCCAAGGTGGGAGGCTTGGCAGGAAATCTCACTGGGTGAGGCTGGCTGTGCTGCTTAAGACTTCCCCTTGGAGCTGTGACAGGTTGCCTCACAGCAGTCCTTTCTCCCTGCTTTGTCCCTGGGCTTTTATGTATCAAATTAGCAGAAGTAGGAAGGAACTGAGAGGGCTGCAGTGGCTGAGTTCTGATAGTTGTATTTTGAGACATGCTCTTTGATTCTGGCAGGGCTTTCCTAAATTTATCCAGAATTGGGTTTTCCTTAGGCTGGTGGTTACTCGTTCTGCCTTTTGGACCCAGAATGGGCCTTGACATTACAGCTGGGCATTGCCTGTGGACCAAGACTCTCTCCTTCTTAAGACTGTTTTCACTAGGTTGGAAAGTGTTGATCAGCTCTGAGGATGTGGAGGCTTGTGGGCTGAGGTTTTCCTTGTTGCAGACAAGCCTGTCCTGCAGCCCCACATTCAGGGTGTGAGGTGCTCCTGGAAGAGGGTGGTCACTTCCCACCTGAGGTTCTGCTGCAGTGACAGACTCCTGTGCAAACTTCTGGCTCCTGCCTGGATTTAGTTGACCAGAGCTTGAAGATGGGAGCATGTCTCTAGTCTGTACAGATGCAGGAAACATCGCATTGTTCCCTGGCTGCACTGGACACACCCCTCCTGCTCTCTGAGATGTATTTGAAGGCTTCTTCAGAGCAGTGTGGCAAGTGTGCTGTGTGGATTTGGCTCCAAGCTTGCCAATCTCTTGAGCATCCTCCATCACAGTCCCAAGAATATCTTTCTTGTTCCTGTTAACCTGGAAAGACAAAGCAGGTGTCAGGTCCAAGGAGAACATAGCTTGGTCAGACCCTGACAGCTTGCCCAGGGGACAGTCGTGTGACAAAGCAGCTGTCAACAGGACAATAACACAACACCCACCAAAACATGGGCAAAGGAGCAGTCTCCCAAACTGAAACTCCTAACTAAGCCCAACTTTGAAAAACAGCTAGTTGACTGTCATTGTTTGATGCTGGTGCAATGCTAGTGCTCCCATGAAAATGCACTTTCTTTAAATCAGTGCTGTGAGATGTGATCAGGAACAGAGCAGAGCAGGCTTGAGCTTAAAAACAAAGGAAAAAGCTTTATTACTCTACTACTATAATAAAAAAACCACAGAGAATCTAGAATGAAAACCTCCTCAAAACATTCCTCCTCTCCCCTATCTAATTTCTCCTAAAATACACTGAGAAATAACTCTGAATTCTTGATCAAGTCACCACCTTTCAGATAATTAATTTTTAGTTCATCAAGGGAGAAAGGAGTCTCTCCTGTACTAGAGACTCCTAGGAAACACAATTGCAACTACCTGGAGAAAATTTGCTATTGTGATACCTTCTTTTCTATGATACAGTGCTCTCACCACCATGCATGGACTGAAACTGCTCATAGGGTTCCTTTTAAGGATGCTTTGCTAAGGACTAAAAGAACAACAGTTTCTCATCTTGGGACAAACAGTCTCCTCCATTTTCTCCTCCCCTGGGGCTGAGGGTCTTGAGAACAGAGATCTTCTTCCTTGAAGACAGAGGGCACTACTACACCCTTCTCAATTTTTTTCTCTGCTTACTCTACTCCTGCACTGTCTTGGCTCAAGTTATTGCATCCTCTTGAAAATGTAGTCTCTTGTGTTGCAGGAGAAATTGGTTCAACCTATGGCTATACAAGAAAAATCTAGCTAAGGCCATTCCATCATCTCCTCCTACTTAGGATTTCTTCTTTTAACATCTCAGGTCTTAGACTGTTTTTTTTCTCTTTTAAATCTAGGAGGAGTAGTGTTTTGTAAAGCCTTTTTTTCTCAGGAAAGGCTTAAAAGTTTTGGGCTCTTAGGACAGCTGAGATCTCACAGAAGGCTGGGCACCTTCTTCTCCCCTACCTCTGTCTTCTCTTCGGTGTACTGCCAGCACATGATATCAAATTTCCAGGTGGAACAGGCTCTTTCTCACTCTCTCTCCCCACAACTCTGGGGGGCTGCTTGGGACATCTCAGTGTTTCTCCACCCTTTTGGCCTGTGGGGGGCTGGCCTGGTTCCATTCCCCTCACCCCCTTCTCTCTCTGGGGCTCCAGCCTCCCTCAGCCTCAGGCCACCTGGCTTCCCTTCCCTGGGCAGGGGAGGTCTGAACTCTTCGCTGACCAGAACAGAAGAGAGAGTTCCCCTGGGAGTTCTCTGCTTTTAACCCCCTGTGCTCTCAGAGGCATGTCTAATGCCTTCAGTGGTCACTCTAAACGCCAGTATCCAAACCTGACTACTGATTGGTTTGACCATAACTTACTGAGAAAATTCACTTCCTTGTCAAACCATGCATGACGCATTGCCAGCTATTTAGCAATCTGTGGTATGTTCCCCATTTGGAGTCAGGAACTCATAGAATCATAAGGTTGGAAGAGACCTTCAAGATCATTGAGTCCAACCCATTCCCTGACACCTCAACTAAACCGTGGCACCAGGAGCCACATCCAGTCCTTTTTTAAACACATCCAGGGATGGTGACTCCACCACCTCCCCGAGAAGACCATTCCAGAGCTTTATCACTCTTTCTGTGAAAAACTTTTTCCTAATATCTTATGTTTGTTGCCTTTGTCAACAGCAAAACAAAGGCATCAACATGAGTTCTTCACTGAATTCAAGGGGAATTTTTCACAGATATATACCTTATACAAACTCTCTAGGTCTATGTGTGTTTAAGTATGCTAGAGCAAATGTTCCATGAATGTAGCTTTCTTTGGTTCTTAAATACTTTAGATTTTTAAGTCAGGCCTGTAAGCAAGTTATTATTGTGCTACAGTAAATTCTATATGAATCTTTTGTTAAATTATTTAATTTAACCTATTCATTAAGTGCTGTTACATTTAAGTGCTATTAAAGCCTTCAGGCCTAAATTGTTGGTCAAGCCCAGTGCTCAGATTAACAAGCAGTCTGCTCTAAATCTTGTGACTCAATCAAACTTCCTTATTCCCTTATATAGTAACCCTTCCCTTTCCCTGCTCCACTCCCCCAGATTCCACACAGATAATTTTTGGGTTGGTTTTGGTTTCAGATGGATTGATTTTAGATTTTTGCTTCCTTTTTCTCTATGTACTTTAACCATCCAGTAAGTAGTAGAGTGAACCTTGAAAATGAACTTTGTCATGCTTTCACTTTAATATTAAACCTTCTTGTGCTGATACCTTTGCCAATGATTCTTTAAGCAGCCATAAAACACTAATTCGTGACAGGGCACACCATTCTGCCCAGACTCACTTAAAGCATGAAAGACTCAAAAGCTCTGTACTTACAGGCTTGAGTTGAGAAACTGGTTCTAAGGGTGGATTCAGGTGATTAGTCCAGTCCTTTAAAAAGGGTCTGTAAAAGTCCAGTAAGTTATCAGGTTATTTAACAAATTATTAGGTTATTTATCAGCCATAAGAAAAGGAGGAAGAGTTAAATATCTAACCCACTGCTGGTTGTCTCAGACACAGGATCTTAGGAGTAGCTTTCAGAAATCAAAAACCTGTCAAGGAATACTACCACATACTACTAATTATTTTTCTTTTGTGTGGCAACAGAAAAGCAACACAAGCCATTAACATGCAAGGTTGTCACAAAACTTCCATGGACAACAAAACTAACCAAAATGATTCCTGCAGGCAGTGGTCTGGCAGGTAGTGGGTTTGGAGGCTCCCAAACTGCCCCATGTGTCACAGATAGCTGAGGTCATGCCATGCTCCAGATCATAGTGGTACCTCAGAGAATCCTGGCCAGTGTTCACTGCAGTGGGGTGATCCACAAGCCCTGCAGCTGTCCAGGCACTGGCAGCTAAGCAGGAAGGTGGGACAGCAGGCCACTGTCAGGTCCCACAGTTCTGTCATCCCCTCCTCCTCCTCTGCACAGAACTGGAGCCCTCTGTTAGCAGCCAGCTGTGGAGTTCTCCCATCCCCCTGCTACAGGGTAGCAGCTCAGCCCTCCGCAAAGATTAATGCTTGTGTAAATTGTTATCTGTTAGAAAGAGCCTAGAGAGTGAGGGCACCATCCTCTGTTCTGCCCAAGTGCTGCACTATGCCGAAAAGAAAGGTCATGAATCTTCTCTCATTTTTATCGTATTAGTGGTGTTTCCCAGAACCTGGCCACAGGGACTAGTTTTCTCTTTGATGCTGCTTTTTCTCTTCACATTTTCCTGCTGTATGAACAGAAAATGCCCCTTCCTGATATTAACGTATTCCAGGAAGTTGCCATTAAAAAGCAGTGGCGAGACTCCCATCACCCTTTCCTTGAGATTTGGTTCCAAATCTGAATTTTTTAGCAGCAAGGCTTGTTCTGCCAGAGCCAGAAGCTGAGATTAGAAAGTTTTACAGAGTCTCGTAAAATATGCAGAAGAGACACCATCAGCCATTGGGAAATGCCAGCACTCAAACCATTCCTTTGCTCCTGCTGCCAGTAACTACAGACTGGTGCCAGGGTGCTGTGGGGTCAGAGCCCAAACAGCGAGGCCCTGATAGGAGCTGGTTCTTTGTACACAGGCCTGGGGGGAAAGCCAGCTATACTTCAGAACTTTACATATCATCTAATCCAAGCCAAACATCCTCCTAACTTACATTGCACTTGTGCATTTCAGCCTTTCCTCGGTTCCTTGGCAATTCTGCAGCTGGCTCCTCTGTTGTACTGCAAAGAGATGACAGGAAATGCAGTGCACACAGGACGGTCTCAGTCCTCAAAGAATGTGCACTCATGACAGTGGATTTATGTTACTCGCAAACACTACATTGCACACCTCTTGAACTCCCTGTCTGGGGAGCCTGGCAATACTGTTTCCAGAAACTCCCTTGCACATGATATTGCCCAGATGCAGATCGGAGCTTAAGCTTCCTGACCTTCACAGTGTGATGCTACTCAACACGTCAACTGTGCACGGCTCAGTCTGAAGAAAGACTTCCGCTGAGCCCCAGAGCAGCACGACCCCCCAGCTCCCACACTGCCTTCTCCCAAACCGCGTCAGTGTGCCCGTTTTGTGGGCACCTCCCGCGGGTTCACAGTCACACACACCGCACCCCCAGTACCGGCACCCCTCAGACCGGGCCCCAGGGCTCCCTCACCGGGCGCTCCCGCGCGCTCACCGCCTTCTTCAAGGCAGCCAATGGAGAGAGCCAAATGCCGGCTCTGGCTCCCTTATTGGCCGCCCCACAAGGTACCCGCCCCGGAGGGTCCACAGATCCCAGCTCCCCGCACCGCGGGGCCTCACAGCGCCCTTCTCCCGTGTCCCCACAGGCCCCAGTACCGGCACCCCTCAGACCGAGCCCCAGGGCTCCCTCACCGGGCGCTCCCGCGCGCTCCGTCCCGGCGCCCGCGGCACAACGACCGCCGCGCCGCCGCTACTGGCCGCCGCCTTCTTCAAGATGGCCAATGGGGAGAGCCAGCCGCCGGCTCCGGCCCCGCTATTGGCTGAGAGGGCAGGGGGCGTGACAACGCGTCCCCTCCGGCAGTCACCCCCTGCAGGCGGGTGGCCGCAATGACACGCGTGACAAGCCGTGCCGCGCCGTGCCGCGCCGTGCCGCGCGGAACCCGGCCACACCCATGGAGAAAGCTCCCAAGACTTCAAGATAGACTAGAGTCTACCAGACTGTGAACTAGATAATAGATAATGGAGATAATAGATAGTAGATAATAGATAATATTGTAGTTTGTCACAGGGTGAAACATTTAGGTTTTGGGAATTTTTAGTATGAAGGCAAGATGGAGGTCTTTGGGTGTTGTCCCAAACTGCTTCTTCTTCTTCATCTACTCCATTTTCTGCAGTGTTGGTGGCACAGAGTGATTGGACGAGGAAAGCCACAGTGCAGAGGTTAGTTACATGGACAGACAAGGGGAGTCATAGGTAGAAAGGTAGAAATAAAGTACCTTTTAAGAGTTAATTGGATGAAACAACTTTAAAAGACCTTGCAACTGTATATCCTGTAGCCATTTTGCGGTGTTTCCCTGCGTGCTAAGTTGGGTATAGACAGCGTGCCAACTTTCTGATAACAACAAAACAACAACCTGAAGACCGAAGAGTCCCATGCATCTCTCAGTCTGGACAGAGAACTGCTAAAGGAGGTTTTCCCCATCAAGGGAGCCTCCTGAGGCCCAACAAGAGGGGCCAAAACCAACAGTACAGCACATGATATTATGTGATGTCATGCCACACCACTCATTGTCCTGCGGGACACTTGCAGAAGGGTAAGCAACGAACCCTAGTACCTAGAGAGATGCTTTTAATCTGTCGCTCTAACCAACAGAGACCTCAAATAGCATGAGGACCCTATACCATAGCACAGACTGCGAGGAAGAAGGGGAAAAATCCTGCCACTCCTGTGAGGACGGATCCCCCAGCTCCGCCTGCATGTGAAGCAGACAAAGCTGCATTTCCTCCTCCTCGGCGTCCCTCTGGGAAGCAGCGGCGGCATGTGCATAGCCTGTCGGGCCCCTACCCGAGCTGATCTCACTAAATAAAGGCATTTTTAAGGAGAATCATCTCCTGCCCATTTATTACATGGCCCACCATGCCATGTGCTGGCCACAGCTGGGGAGAGGTGACAGTTTCAGGCAGCTGCCAGTGCTGCTGGGGATCCACCATGGGATGACCACCTCAGTCACCTCCCCGCTGTGGTGTGGGCATGGAGACAGAGTGGTGGAGGGTCCTGCATGGTCAGGGTGGTCGCTGTGCTGTGGGACCCCCACGCCCTGGATTTTTACCCAAAAAGCAGCCAAAGCAGAAGGATTTTCTCAACCATAACTCCATCCCCCATAAGCAATGAATTGAGCAATGCTGTCCTAGAAAACTTTTTATTTCCACCTCCATCCACACTCAAGTTAAAAGCAAAAATAAATATGTAGGCACAGTAAATAAGTACCAAAGTAATAGGCAGACACAATAAATAAATAAATATAGGCTAGGGTGGCTCGAGCCCATGGGGCCCAGAGCTGCTATTTCACATGAAATAGATGGGGAGGGGGGTTGTGTCCCAGAGGGTTGTACTTAGTACATACAGCCTGAAAACCGGTGACTGCCGGTTGGGTTGATGCAGGGTCTTCAGCGCCCACTCAGCTCATAGGTAGCAATGTTCACCTGGTCTGGGGTGTTTGTGATGCTGACAGGCTGGCGGGGCTGCAGGGATGTGCAAACAAACCAGCCAGGGAAAGCGGCCGATTCGAAGCGGGTGGTCCCCTCAGATGGGCTGTCCAGGCGGTAGAAGATGAAGCGGGTCAGCTCCACACTCTCAATATCCCTCCTGATGTCAGCTTCCTACAGCCAGGGGGGTGAAATGGGCGTCAAGGTGGAATGGAGCCCCCAGCCCCACAGAGGAAAGACTGGTGGGACCCCCTGCTCACCTCCAGCTGCAGCACGGGCTTGGTGCCACTCATCACACATGACATGTAGAGCTGGTAGCCCTTGATACCCAACGCCACCGGCATCTTTCCAGACCCTGGACCGCCCTGCGATGGCCGGGGACGGTACAGAGCAATGTTGAGCTTCACTGCAGAGAGAAGGGACAGGTAAATGGGTGGTCCTGGGGTTGTGGGGTGGCTCCTAGGTAGTCCTGGGTTTGGGGACAAGGGCATTGGGATGGGAGCATATGGTCTCACCTTTCTGTCCAGCAGAGGGTCCCTGTAGGTGTAGGGCCACCAGCTGGGTGGGTGACTCCAGCACGAAGCACTTGTGGTCAATGTCCAGGATGTCGAAGGACTGCGAGCGAGTGTAGCGGAAAACGGGTGCCCGAGTATAACTGCCTCTGATGCACTGGAAGGAGACGGGCTCTGTGGGGAGAGAGACAGTCAGGAGGATACTGCTCCTAGGTCCAAGAATATCCCCCAAGAATATCCTGTGGCTGGGGTGCCACCCCTGACATCCCCTCATACCAAAAATATCATCCAAGAAGCTGCCAAGGTCACTATCAGAAAAGTCCTTGCGTGATGGCTGCTTTAGGAGCTTGGTCACAGCAACCACCAGGACAGCAGCCTGGTGAAAGGTCCTGGAAAGGGTTCCTTTTGTCACTGTCACCTGGATGCCCACCCCAGGCGATGTCCCCTCCAAGTCCAGTCGGGGCTTCTGGGGAAGAAAGGGGATGTAGGATTAGAGCCTGGCTTCCATATGACCTGGACCCTACCACTCCCACCACCACAGCATTACCTTCTGTGGGCACAGACAGTTGGGGCCATAAAATGTCTCCTCATTCAGGCTGAAAGGCAAAGGGAGATAGTGAAGTCAGGGTCAGGAATGCAGCATCACATCCCCAGAGTTCTCTCCAGCATGTCTATTCTTACCTGCTGCTCTCCAGTGTGTCCAAATCAGGGACAAATGCCATTGCCGCCACTGACTGCAGAATCCTGGGCAGAGACGTCACACTATCTGCAAACCTCTGAGGCACTTGCTTGCCTGCTCCTGCCTGTCCTGCCTGCAGTGCTGCTTGGCTGCTCTCTGAGCCTGGCGTCAGTGTGGCTGGTTTTCAAGAGCCTCCAGAAGGAAGCGCTGTCAGAGTGGGATTTCCAGGTTTCGCAACACCCGGTTTTGTCCAATTACTGGAGGCTGGGGGTGGGGGTTGATTGCAGTGCAGTGGGGAGGCAGAGCATGGAGCAGAGCAGGGGATACTCCAGGACCAGATGATCCGGAGTTGGATGGTGGGGCAGAGCAGAAGGATGCCCCAGAGCTGGTGTGTGGGGCAGAGAGCAGAGGGGATGTTTGGGGTTGATGTGTGAGGCTTCTGACCATGTGCCAGTCTGCTATTTGGTTGACCCAGCAGGGAGCTGGACTCAGTGCCAGCTCCCAGGTCCAGCCCAGCTGTGATGACACCCATCATTGTCAGTGTCCCGGAAGGGGCCGGTGGTGCAAGTGCTGCCACTCCACCATTTCCCCACAGCTTCCTCCTGTGAAAAATGCGTATTTTATGATTAGCTTTTCACAAATATTAAAATTATTATTATATGTGTAATGTTAGAAGGTTATGCTGTATTAGTTCTCTTGAGTGGTATGTTAAATATAGTTTTAGGTTATAACAATGTTAAAATAGAAACTCTGCGATGTAAGATACTTTTTAACTAGCTCAAGAAAGAGATGAGATAATCAAGAAATTCTTTGCACAGAGATAACAGCAAGAGGGCACATAAAGAGTTACAGCCTCCTTATCGGAAAAGACAATCATTCTTCCACCTTCTCTCCATCTTTATGGAACCACCAGCATTCAGGGAAAGAAGTTGACAAAACCCAGAAAAGTTCTTAATTTGCAAGGAATTTATGCATCATGTATGAGATGTATGAATATGCAACAGGTTATTGCTTTTAAGGATTATTCCTTTGTTCACAAGACATATTTTTGGTAGCTTAGTGTCCAAAAACATCCGGACGTCTGTAATTCTTTGTTCTTTATTCTTTGTCTTGTAATTGTCTTAACTCTAAATTTTTATTACTTATTGTATTACTATTTTTATAATAATTTTAATATTATTAAACTTTTATAATTTTTAAAACCAAGCGATTGGCATGTTTCACACTCCCGTACTGCCCAGACCCCTGGTGCCATGGCCAGCTGTGCCTGCTCTGTCACCCCACTTGCCTCACTGCCCCAACACCAGTAGGTGAAGGAACCTGCTGCCCGCTACATTTCCTGTACCCACTCATGCCACCATGGGGACATGGCCTTCAGAGACACAGCCTTTAGGGGCACTCCTCATCCTCATGTCCATCCGGTGTGCCAGAGATTGCACCATGCTGGGAGGGCCGGGGGATGTGCGTGGCCGGGCTTGCATGGACTCGTACTTTTGGGGTGTTTTCCTGGACCTGTTTCACTTCCTGAAAGTGTCCATCCAGCCCTGCATAGCTCCTGTGGCCGAGACTGGCACCACCATGACTCATTGTCAGGAAATTGCCAGAAACGGAGATCTCCCAGAACACCTCCTGTGCCCTGCTGGACATCCGCTGGCTGTCACACATGGTGGGATATTCCCAAAAGCCTGAGGTACCCCAGAGCAAGAGCTTCTCCACAACACAGTGGAGGTCCCTAGACCATGGCAGAGGTGCCCAGGCCATAGTTGGGGTCCTGAAGCCATGGTGAGTTACCAAGCCACGATGAGGGCTGTGAGCCATGAACCACGGTGGGTGTCCCCAGGCCATGCCAAGGTGTCCAGGCCGTGTGGGAGCTCTCCGGCCATGTCGGGGGTCCCCAGGCCATGCCAAGGGTCCCCAGGCCGTGTCCAGCTGTCCGGCCATGGCGGGGTCCCAGGCCGCAGAGCGGACCCCGGCCCCGTCCCGCGCCCCTCCGGCGCCCTCATGCTGGGCCGCGCCCCGGCCCGGGCCCACGGTCACGCCAGGCGGCGCAGACGCATTGGGCCGGGATCGAAGGGCGTGGCAAGAGGGGCGTGGGGACGCGACGTGGTGACGCAAGGGCGGGGCGGGGCGGGGCCGGCGGTCGGGGCTGCTGTCAGAGCCGGGACCACGAGTGGGGTGTGCGGACGCGCCGGTGGGTTCCGCGGCAGGGCCGGACGGTAGGGCCGGACCCAGCCGGGCGGGAGGGCTGGGAGAGGGAGCGGGGGCCGTGGCTGGCACCGGAGCAGGGCAGGGGTTGCGCTGGGGGCCGCGCCGGGCCGGTCGCCCGCGGTCGCGCCCCGGTGTCCTTGGCGCCGCCTGGGCGCCTGGGAGGAGGGGAGCGAGGGGGGCGGGACTGCGGCGAGATGGGCAGGCCTGCGGCCAATGGGAAGGCTCAGCTGCTCGCCGCGGGCCTATAGCCAGCGAGGGACGCCGGTCCCGGGCGGCGGCGGCGGACGGTGATTGGCGGGCGCGGGGGGAGGCGGGCCTGGCGCGCTCGGGGCCGGGGCGGGGGTTCCGCTGCCCCTTCCCGCGCCCACCCCGGGCCCCCCGCGCCCACCCCGGTTCCCCCGCGGGGCCGATCCGCTCCGTTTGCCCGCCCGGGGAATGCCGTCCGAGCCCGCGGCGCCTCGTGGACGTCTCGGCAGGGCTCTGGTGGGCCGGGGTCGGCCTTGTAGCGGACGCGGAGGGTCTGCCCCGGCCCCCGCCCGCTCTGAGGCCCTCGCCCGACGGTGCCCGGTGCTGGATCAGCTGTAGCTGTAGCCGATGGCTCTGCCCCCACCACTTCCTAGAAGGTAGAATTCCTGCTGTTTTTAACCTAGGAAGTATTTCTAAGTCACAAGTCCTTATCAAGTACCTGCCTTCTAGGCTGGTGTCCCCAACCCGACTGCCGGTGGGTCACACTTAGCACTTTAATCTGCTTATTGGCGCACTCTGGGCCGTCATCTGTTGCAGGCATTCCTGAGGTATGACCTTTTGGTGAGGTCTGAGCTGTGACTGGCTGCCCCTCTACACACTCCTCAGTTGGCACTTGAAGTCTGACCTTTGCATTTCTGTGTGACCCTGATATTCCTTATCTCCTACTTGGTTTCCTACGTTCTTGCTTCTGGTTCTCTATTTTGATCCAACTTGCATTCATCCCAGCTCCAAGCTTGCCTTTCTCTGTCCAGGCTCCTAGCTAACCTTTGCTTCAAGAGATCTTCAAAGAGCAGCTAGTTCTGCTCACTTTGGGTCAAACTCTGGTATTAACCTCACTGTTTTCCAGAGAGGTCACTGGATGCTGCTGAGTGACAGCACCAGAACTGGTTTTGAAACTGGAGATGATGATGCTACTTCTGTCCTAAAGCTTTTTCCCTCCCATATGCATGCCTGTGCTCTGGCACCAGATTCAGTTGGCTCTCTGAAATATCACGGAATCATGGAATGCTTTGGGTGGGAAAGGATCTTAAAGATCATCCAGTTCTGTCCCCCCCACCATAAGTAGGGACACCTTGCGCTAGCTCAGGTTGCTCCAAACCCGATCTACCCTGGGTTTGAACACTTCCAGGGATCCAGGGGCAGTCACACCTTTTCTGGACAGCTTGTACTAGGATCTCACCATCCTCACAGGGAATAATTTCCTCCCAATATCCAATCTAACCTTACTGTCTGGCAGTGGCAAGCCATCCTCTCTTGACCTGTCATTGCAGGCCCTTGTCTAAAGTCCCTCCTCAGCTCTCTTGGAGCCCCTTTAGGGACTGTGGGGGTCTCTAAAGATTCCCTGGAGCCTTCTTTTCTCTAGGCTGAACATTCTTGACTTTTTTAGCCTTTCAGAAAAATAAAGTGTGTTGTACTGTGTAGATCTGATGAGGGTGAACTGGGAGAATTCCCAGTGCTGTGGCACTTGTGGTCCTGCACCTGCTGGCCTTCCTTGCCAGGTGTTATTGTGGGCAGGGTGGAAACAACAAATGGTTCCCTTTTTCCTATGGGTAAATCTGTCAAACACTTTATCTGAATTCAGGTGAATCTGGGTCTTCCTCAGGCTCTTTGAACCAAAACCTTATAGTTTGCAGTGGGAAGTGTAGCCTGTCATGCCGGGCAGCCAGAACTACAGAATCACAGAATATGCTCAGTTGGAAGGGACCCACAAGGATCATCAAGTCCAGCTCCTGGCTCTGCACAGGACCATCCCCAAGAGTCACACCCTGTGCCTGAGAGCACAGTCTAAACACTTCTTGAACTCTCAGACTTGGTGCTTTGACCACTTCCCTGGGGGGGCTGTTACAGTGTTCAGACATCCTCTGGGTGAAGAACTTTTTTCTAATACCTGACCTAAACTTCCCCTGGTGCAACCCTTGGGTCCTGTTACTGGTCACTACAGGGGAGAGCTCAGTGTCTGAACTAGATTCAGCAAGACAAACCTGGAAGGCTGGCTAGCAAAACGCTGGCCATGAAGGTGTGTTCTTTTCCTAGTCCCTGGACTAGGAAAAGAAATTTCATTTTAATCTGGTGTACACATGGTAACTGCTTTGACATTGGGCTGCTGCTCATTAAACTGGTCTGGGATATGGAAACCAGCCAGCTGGGTCACCTCTAGTCTTGGGTCCTACCTCTTGCGGGAGGAGCTGGGTGGAAAGGGCAGCTCCAAGAGGAGTTGCTCCAAGTGCCTGCACTTCCTTCAGGATGATTTCCACCGCTTTCCTTGGGCTGCAGTGGTTGGTTGGATGTGCATCAAACCCCACGGCTGACCCTGTGCAAACCCCCAGGCCTCCCAGTACATGCCCTACTGCAAGGTGAGACCTCTCAGAGGTCCTACACCGGCTCCAGATTACTTTTCTGGGTTCTCTGAGCAGGGGAGAGCCCCTCTCTGGATCTTCCACCTGCAATGATATTCATGGGTCTGGGCTTCTGAGGAGCAGCAGTCTTTTCTGGAGCCCACTTCTCAAGTGCTTTGCACTACTATACCCCTACTTTGCAAGCGATTTTCCCTGTGGATGGTTTCTTCCCAGCATTATCCTGGTGCACATCACAATAAACAAGCAGAGTGGTCACGGAAGCCCAGACCAGCCTGGGAAGGAGAGTGATGGAAGAAGCTGAAATCAAGAGATGTGGGTGGCTTTGGTGTGCAGTGGCTCATTCGAGGCTGGTGTTGGGTACCCACCAAACAGACTTGCTTCGCACTGTCATGACAGGGGAGATGACAGTGCAATGTTGCCAGGGATAGGAAAGGCAGACCTGGTCATTCTGAATGTACTGAGTGAAAACTGTATTTCCAAGCCATCAGGGACCGTGCTGTGGGACAGGGTGGAGGGATTAATCCAAACTAAAAACTGATCCTAAGCTCGGTTCTCTGTACTTGAGGAGGGGGTGGTCTCTGTTCAGTGCTCTCCTGAAGTAATTTGTAACCCACTTTTCTGTTCGCCCTCAACAGGAACTTGTGTGAGGCAACGGGACAAAAATGCTTAACTTAAGGACTTGTGCAGCAAAACTGAGGCCGTTGACGGCCTCACAGACTGTAAAGACAATTTCCCAACACAGACCGGCAGCACCCAGGACGTTCCAACAGCTCAGGTGCTACAGTGCACCGGTGGCTGCCGAGCCATTTCTGAGTGGGACTAGTTCAAACTATGTTGAGGAAATGTATTATGCTTGGCTGGAAAATCCCAAAAGTGTACATAAGGTAAGGATCAACCTTGCCAGGACATCACCTTCACTTCTCTGTGTGTCTGAACAGTGGGTGCAGGTAAGTACCACCTCTTGAGGAGGAGTGAATTCATCAGTCGGGGCTGGATGTTTGTGGATGGTCCGTCTGCCTCACTTTGCCTGAAAGAAACAGCAGTGATTCCTTGAGCAAGAACCAAGAGGAGCTTTTTCTGTTCAAGAGGAAACGCCATGGGCTTGACATCGGCAGCATCCTGGATCACAAGTGGATACAAGGAATGGCTTCTGGGAATCTACTTGTAGCAAGCTCCCAATGCTGTATTTTTTCATCTCTGGTGGCTCATCAAGAGGATTGATTCCAGAGTGGAGGATGGGGAAAGGGGGGCAAGGAGGGTATTCTCCACATTGTGACTGTTTTTTTTTTTGTCTCAGGCATGGGTGGTATTCTGTTTTGGGGCGGACGTAGCTAAGCTTGGCTTTGAGCTTGTGTGTGTAAAGCCAGACTGCTGATCTACAGATTTGGCCTCATTCTGGCCTTGTCTCTTGCGTGGACTCCACCTTGTCGCAGCTCCTCTCCACTCCTTTGTGCTCCCTGCACTTTTTCATGGGTCCCCCGATGCTGAGCTGCTATGCTCTGTCTGGGCTTGCAGCTGTCTCTAGTTGTGTTGGCTTGCAGGCTTCATCAGCCTGTGTGCCCTGCCCAGGGGAGGAAAGTGCCACTCCTGTCCTCTGTCCTGCCAGATGGAGGGTCAGTTGCTAGGATGGAGCTCTTGGATGGAGTCAGGCTGTCATGGGGACCTGGCTGAGGTTTTTCTATCCCTGTGTAGCGCAGAGACCAGCTGCTCCTTGCTGTGGTGTGTCCCACCAGGGACGAGGGACTTGTTCAATTGGGAAGAGCTGGAGTGCCTTTGCTGTTGTCACCAAAAACTTCTGAGGCTTGCTGCTGGTGTGATGGTCCCAGCTGAGCACCCTGAATTCATTTCCTCCGTGTAGACACCAGGGGCTTAAACTGCAGAGCAAGCTTTAGTGCTTGCTTAAAATAGGGAAGATAAAAAGGTTATTTTAGGACATTTTCTGCATGGAATCCTTTAGCTGACCTCCAGTTTTCAAGTCCAATGAACAGAGTTGGATAAGAATAACAGTAAAATAATAAAAATTAGAGTGGGAGAAAGAAGAGGTGAAGGCATGGGGTATGGGTGCCGGTGGGCTGCCATGGGGTCAGTCAGTGCTGCTTGCTCCTGGGTCTGTGTCCCCTTAAAAGTGGGGACACCATCCTCCTGGCCTCCATTTGACCATACCCTAAGCAACATCATGGGTGCTTCAGGGAAGGTGGCCAAACAGCTGTGGCTGCAGGTGGGTGGTACCTGCATACATCTCAGGTCGGTTCAGTCTCCCTAAGCAGCAGCCCTGAAGTCTGGGTTGAACTGGGTGACCAGGACACAGGTCTCCCCATGGATCTATACATGAAACAGCCCTTAACACAGACCCTTTAACTTTGCAATGTTTGGGATTTTAAATTGAAAGGGGTTTGATGATCCCATCACCCTCAGAAAACTGAAGGTCCTTATCTGGGTTGATAAAGGACACAGCAGCGTGCACAGCATGAACGTATTGGTTGCTACTTGACTGCCTCCTCTCAGCAAAGATCAGATTTGCCTTAAATTTGGTTCAGGCTACTCCTCATCCTCCTGCAGCCTTAAGTTCTGACGTTCATCATCTTCTCCCTGCTGGAGCAGGAAGTGCTGCCAGACCTGCAGGCCATGCCAAGTAGGGTTGATGCTTCTGGAGCCCGTGGCAGGGGAAAGAGCAGGAAGCAGTTTGTCCCTTATGCACGTCCCAGCCTGAAGCACCCTCAGTGCTTCAGGGGACAGAACTGCCTCCTCCCCTGTACCTCGGCTCCAAATGGAAGCTGATGGGAAATGTTACCCCTCTTCCCTTGGTGTGCATGCCTGATCTCCAAGCTGAGAAACTGGGACATGACAGTATGAGCCCACACCCTTCTTCAGAAGTTGAATTTGGTAGAAGGTGCTGGTTTGGCTTGGTGAGCTGGTTTGGGATTGTTCTCAATAGAGGAGCCTGCCCTGAGCTCCAGTCACAGAACTGAGCTCAGGATCCACCTAAAGAGTGAACTCTTCTGGTGTGTGGCAGGCAGCTGGTTCACCAATCCCGCTTTGCCAGTGCATGGAGGAGCACTGGGAAAGCCAGTCCAGGCTAATGTTTTGGCTTGCAGCTGTGGGACTGTCTGAAAATGCCTTGAATCTGAGCCAAAATGTATATCTATGTATCTTATATCCTGTATGCATCTATACAGGGTATAAAAGCAAGTGGAGCACTCACAGAGCTGCCATGGGCACAGAAAAGTCAGAGGACGATAATCCCTGAGTTTATTACTGCTGTTACCTTTGGCAAGTGCTGGATTAAGTTCAAAGTTCTCCTTTCCATGATAAAGCAGGATAACTCTGATGGGGCAGCCTCTCCCATGGTAGATGTGAGCTCCAGAGGCACCTTTGTGCTCCTCAGAAACCCATGGGATAGCCCTTGCCTTCTCTTGAATTTAAAACCACTGCAGCAAGTTGAAAGCTGATGTCTTTATGGCCCTTATCACAGTCCTAGCCTGCCCTGTGCCATGCAGGCATCATTATGTGGAGCAATAAAGCACTCAGTGAAAGTGCCACACCTTGTTTGCAGAGTTTAAAGTGAACTTTTTCTTCCAAAACAGAAGCTAATTGCAACTCCAAGAGAAATGAATGGCAGAAGGGAGAAGGTTATAAGGGCAACACCCCTGGCTCCGTGTCTGTCCCCATCACCCCCTCTCAGGTTGACAGGTGCTCCTTTTCTCTTGCCTGTCTTTATTTGCCAGTACATAAACCAAAATTAAACCAAAGCAAAGTATCCAGCCAGGTTCCTCTCCATCCCAAGGGCACAGAGCCCATTCCTGGGTGCTTGTCCCTCTGTTTACAGGAGCTGATGGCTTTGGGGGTACCCAGGAGCTCTGTGAGCCTGTGGAAGGGAAAAGCTGGGGTGGAACAAAAAGCAGCTCTCCCTCTTTTCCCACTGAAATTTCCTTTAGCAGTCAGAACAGGGTTGGGTGTTTTCTGTCTTCCCTTTATTTTCCCCTTGGAGGAGTGATTGTTTATCAGTGTCAAAATGTTCCAGATCTTATTTATATTCCTTTAGCGTGACCTGTTTCTAAATTTATTCACCATGTGATGGGACAATGGGGTATTTGGGTGAATTGGGACTGGAAATACCTTCCTGGGGCATGTGATAGGTGCTGTAACTGGAGGAGCTCTGGGGGAACAGCTCAGCTGGGGTGACTCCAGCAAAGGGCAGATTTTCAGTCCTTTCCACCCTGCTTCCAGGGGACAAAAACTCCCATCTGCAAAGGGAACAGGAGCATTGCAGCAGCTGCCTTGTTCTGGGCATGGGAGAGCTGGTATGGGAATACCTCTGTAGTGCTGTTATTGGTGTCACCAAAAGGATGGGGGAAAATTGAAGAAGAGATAGAAAAATAAAAATATTGCTGGTTGAGGGCTGAACAACACAGCTTATGCTGGTATTTAGGTCTTTGGCCATTCAGACCATGGAAAGAAGAAGAGATGTATTTACAGGGCAGAAATATTTTTCAGAAAATACTGGGGTGTTTAGAGAGCAGTGGCCTCCCCTGGGGAGAAGAAAATGAGCTGGAAGTCCAGGCTGGGGCTTGTTGCTCAGTTCCAAGAGCAGAGCCAAGGGATGGGGTATCACTGTCCTGTCCTGGTGCCACTGCCAAAGGAGGGGTGGCTCTGGGGTTGGCCTCATGCCAAAAGAAACAATCCAGATGGATGGGAGGTGGGTAGTGATGCAGCTGGAATAGTGGGAGATCATCAGTGCTCTTTTGTTCAAGGCAGGTGGGTGCTCTTAGCAGCATCTGCATGGAGCTGAGGTACAGGGGAGGAGGCAATTCTGTCCCCTGCTTTGGCAGTAAAGTTGAGTCTTCTGTAACCTTGAGGAGGTGTTTGGACTGCAAGTGAAGACCCTGGTCACCACTCTTCTTTCCTTTTTCCTAGTCATGGGACATCTTTTTTCGCAACGCCAATGCTGGAGCTGCTCCAGGCACGGCTTACCAAAGCCCCCCTCCACTGACTACCAGCCTCTCCACCCTGTCCCAAGCCCAGTCCCTCATTCAGGCTCAGCCTAATGTGGATAAACTGGTAGAGGACCATCTTGCAGTGCAATCTCTCATCAGGGCGTATCAGGTAAGGGGACTTTGTGCCAAGGAGGGTCACATCTTTTGTAGAGGGGCTTGCAGTGGCTGAGGTGGGCTGGAGTTAGTGTGAATGATGCACATGTTTGCATGGAGAGCATGAAGGATAGGAGCTGGGCTGCCTCATTTGGAATAGGAGCAGCTGCTCTGTTGGGGCAGAAACTCAGCTAATATGTTGCTGGACAATAAGAAGATTAAAGCTATTGTCATCGAAACAGGGTGGCAGGGAGGGGGAGATCTTCTCCACACTGGGTGGTTTGCTGCTGTTTGGAATGCTGCCCCAATGCTGTGGGCTCCTGCCATGCTTAGCAGTGTCATGGAGCACCCATCCTGCTTCCCACTGTTGCTGACAGAACTTCCAAGGTCCTAAAATAAAAGGCCACCACCCTCACAGGGAAGAATTTCTTCCTGATACCCATCTAACCTTGCTCTCTGGCAGTGGGAAGCCAATTCCCCATGTCCTGCCCTTCCAGGCCCTTGTCCAAACTCCCTCTCCAGCTCTCTTTAGGCACTAGACTGGGCTCTGAGTTCCCCCAGAGCTGTCTCTTGTCCAGGCTGAACACCTCCATCTCTCCCAGCCTGACTCCAGAGAAGAGAGGCTCCAGCCCTTGGAGCATCGTTCTTATTCCTTGTTTTGGCTTGTGTTGCATATGGACACTAACAAACAGCATGGCTCCTGTTGGGGAAAAAGGTGTTTTCTCCCACTGATTTGAGGATTTTCTGTGTACCTGCAAACTGCTGAGGTAATCTAAAAGCCACCAGCTGTCCCCAGCTCAAAGCTGTTTGCTGGATTAAGTAGCCTCCTCGTCCCACTGAGAGCATCCTGGCCATGGGGAGCAGCATGGTGAGCTTCCATCCTGCTGACTGTTATGTGATGGACTCACCCCTGTGCTTTGCTGAGAGATGGACAAGCAAATGGTTCACAGCCAGAACTGGCCCAGAGGAGCTGTCCTGTGGCCATCAGTGCTCAGGACTATGATGTCACCTGGCCCTGCAGAGAGCAAGGGGTAATGGTGCTTTCTTCTCAGTTTGCCTTAATGCTGATGACTGATTTCAGGCTCCTTGGCTGGTAAAACCACAAAAATCACATCTTAAAATCCCCACGGGATGCTCTAAATAGGAATGAGCTCTAGTAAATAAGTTCAGAGCACTGTGTCTGGTTTGTACAAGAGGTTTAATAATCCACTTGTATTTGAGTGCTTTTCCTAACTGGTAGCAGATTTGATGCCCAGAGTGTTGTTTGCAAGGAAGGCTGCACCCTGTACCATGGCAGTTGTATTTCCTGCCCCATTCCCAGCATTGCTGAGCCTGAAACTGTCAAGGAGTAACCTGTGACTCACCAGTTGGAGAGTGCTGGCCACCAAGATGACCTGAGTTTACCCAGTTAATGTGCTAGGATCTGTCTGTGGGTACCTACCTCTGCAGCAGCAAAACCCCAGAACTCCTCATCGCCTCCTGTTCTCTGTGGTACCCAATGTGGATTCAGACCCAGCATTGGAATTCCTGGCCTGACTGCTGCTGCCAGGAGCTGTCAGGACTCCCTTGGTACAAAAGCTCTTTGTTATTTCCATGGCCCTTCACAGGAGAGTGCTCCAGCTTCTGCGGTGGGCTCCTCTCTCCAGAGGGACACTGTGACCTGCTGCAGAGCATCTGGGCAAACGTTCCTCAGACATGTTCCTTGGCCTTTCAGGAGCTACTGCTGCCAGTGGCAATGCCTGTTTGCTCTGTTGCCAAGAGAACACTTATATCTGCCAAAAGCCAGAAAATTCATATAATCCCAGAATCGTTTGGATTGGAAGGGTCCTTAAAGCTTATCTTGTTTCACCCTGCCACCCCCTGCCACAAGCAAGGACACATACAACCTTTGAAGTTGCTCCACAAGCCCCATCCAACCTCGGCTTGAACATGAGCCAGGGATGGGGCAGCCACAGCTTCTCTGGGCAAATTGCTTCTTCATGTACCTGTGATTCTTAGGAGACCATCAGTGTGAAGTACTGCATCTGTAGAGAGGAGCTGCCCAAGCTGGACACTGGGAAAGCATCAGGAGACCCTTAGATGCTGTCTCTGCTGTGAAGGAGCTTGCCATCCCCCTGTACCCCTGCCAAACCTGGTGTCAGGTAGAACAGAGCAGTCCTGATGGCTGTTAGCACTCTCCTGTGTGCTGTACGTGACAGTAAACCCAATTTCTGCAGGATTTAGCTGCAACTAGAATTGAGGTAGCTCAGCAGAAAATGTAAAGAGGGAAACTCTGAATTAAATTTTCTAACTTTTTTTTTAAAGAAATGTCTCTTCAGTTAACTTGTTTTAATGACTAATCTGTGTTGTTGCTTCCAGGTCAGGGGTCACCACATTGCAAAGCTTGATCCTCTCGGCATTAGTTGTGTAAATTTTGATGATGCGCCAGTAACTGTTTCTCCAAACGTCGGTGAGAATTACTCTGCAAATTAATTCTAATGTAATTTAACTTTTTTACCCCTCCCCTCTTTTGTTTTTCTCTCCCTTTTGGTTCCTGTTCTCCTTTCCATTCCTGATGCATTTCATAGATTCGAGGGCACCATGTAGCACAACTCGATCCACTGGGCATCTTGGATGCAGATCTGGACTCCTCCCTTCCTGCCGATATTATCACATCCACAGACAAACTGGGTGAGGGCTTTGAGAGCAGTTGGTGCTGCATTGCTTGAGCTCCCCTCTATTTCACAGCTTCGTAGGTAGATTGCTTCACAGGCCAGGGGTCTGAAGTTTCCTTAGTAATGATCACTCTAAAACTGTAGTTGCCGGTAGCAGCAGCAGTGCAGTCCTGCCACCCTCCGGCTGTCACTCCAGTACTCAGCTCATGTTTCTTCAATGAGTACCAAACAGTGTTATCACTGATCTTGCTCACCCAGAAGCAAAAACCCAGAAGGGCTGGAAGCAATTGCATCTTCGAAAAATGCAAAGCAGAGAGGTTTTTTGTTGGGTGAGAGCTGGAGGCTTGTTCTCTCAGCTCCTGTTGCTGCCCTTGGGGACCCTCAGAGTTGGGAGTGAATGTACTGGGTTCATCTCTGCGGGGCTGAGGCTGCTCTCCTGAACTTCCAGCTTGCCCCAGCATCTGTATATCCTTTAATTGCCCTTTGTCCAAGACTGAGCTATGAGTTCCTACTGGTGATCATAACAAGGAAGCTTTGGGATGCATTCCTGTCTAAGTAGAGAGGTGGAAATTCCAACGCGTTTGAGTGAGAGCTGCATGAGTGTTGTACAGAAGTGTGTGTGGTTCTCAGGACTTGAAATCCTGATCTGAAAGTGCTTAAACCCAGCACCTCTCCATGTGCTTTAGAGCTGTTTTCTGTAGTTTGCTACCATTCTTCTAGCCAGGATGAGGTTGCTGAACTCTGTCACCACACTGGTGCTTCCCAGGGTGGTTCCCTGGCACTCCGAGTGCTCCAGAGGCATGCTCATGCTCCTAACGTAGAGTAGAGCAGCAGTGATGATTACTAACCTCACCAATCGAAGCAGCCGATCAGAATGCACGGTGCATGTAAACCGCCTTGATTCCTTATTCATCTGCCAGCAACAGGGACACCAGCCCTGGACCTGCTGGACCTTCGGACAGGATTACATGTACCAGGGGAGGTAGGGAAGGGAGTAGGTTTTGGTTGGACCAGTTCACTGGATGATGAGGAAGCTGCTTCATCCCATAGTCTGGACTCTGACATGCTTCTCACTGTGGTGGGAAGCATTCAGGTGTAGATAGTCCATAGGCATTAGCTGGAAGGAGCCTCAGCATGGGATCTCTTGTGTCTGAGCAAGCCCTTAAGCTTAATCTCTGTTAATCTGTGGCTTTGATATTAAAATACCTGTCATTGTGGCTAGTGGTGTTGATTTGCTTCCCAGGGATCCATGAATTCATAGGAAATAACGAGTCCTGGTCACAAGATATAATGGTGGCACCTGCCAGCTCGTGCTGGGGTTGTGTCTCATGGTGGAACCTCACACTCAGGTGGCTAGGTCTTAGCAAAAGACTTTGTTTTATTTACTCTAAGTATTATTTATATGGAATAAATTTTCCCTTGATATTTTTATCTTGAAAAACCTCATCTAGTCAATCCTAGCTGTAACTGAATGAACTTAGCTTGCAAATAGTGTTCAGGAAGTGGGGAAGGAGCTGTGGTGGTGCAGAAGACAGAACTCCAGCTATAACTAAGGTTGGGTTTTGCCTGCTTGTGGCAGAAAAAGCCAATTTGTAAGCAGATCCTGCTGGTTTTTTTTTTTTTGGTGGTTTTTTTTTTGGTTTTTTTTTTTTTTTTTTTTTTTTTTTTGCTTTGAAGGAGTGTGTAGCACTTAACAGGGTGGTTAATAACAGGAGTTGTTTTGAAACTTGGAAACAATCTTGTTTCCTCTTCTGAACGGCAAAGTCCTTTAAAGGTCAGCTTTTGTAGTGTGATCACATTTGCCAACAGTTTAAGTGGCAGTGCTGTGATTCAAATGAGTTGAATTGTTAATAGCAGAAATTGATCCTTCTTCTAAATTGCTTTTTGTTTAGCAACTGGTTTGGTTCTGTTTTGGAAGCTCTCTTTGGATTAAGCAGTTCAATCTTCGGGGAAAGTGTCAGAGAGAGAAAACCTACCCAGGGCTACTCACTCTGAGGAGTGGTGGGGCTGGAGCCACCCAATTCCCCTTTCTCTTGTCTTTTCTATTTAAAAAAAATGCAAGTAATCTCATCCTGGTCTTCCACTGCAGCTGGTCTGGCATGGTAAGTGTGTAAAACAAGGACAGGATGACTACAGGAACCCAGTATGATCCTGAAAATAGAAAGAAAGAAATAGTACCTTAGTACACTGAAATTCAGGTGGTGTGTGGAAGACTGTGTGTGTCTAAGTGTCTGTCTGTCTGTCTTTCTCCCCGTGGAAGGCAGCTGCCTCTGCCTCATGCAAAGGGAAATTGATAGAAATCCTCCTCCAACTCAGGAAGAGCCAGGCGAGTCCCTGCAGGGACCTGGGCTTGAGGTGTTCCCACCTTCCTTTTCCCCACTTTGGGGAAGTGTCTGATTTTCCCTGCTGACCCAAATGACAAGTGTTTCCAAGTCTTTTTGTAACCTAGGTGAGATTGAGGCACTTGGGTCACCTAACCTAGCTGGGCAGGCAGCTCTGGTGCTCATGCTTGCCCACTGTTGCAGTGTGCCGGCACTCCTGCCTGCACCAAGCATGCTCCAGAGAGACGGCTGTGCATGCCTGCTGTGCTGCCATCTTTGCTGTCTTCCTTATGAACTGCCTGCTTGTCAACACCCCAGTCCTCCTCTGTGCAAAGGCAGCAGCCTTACCTCCATAGGTTGACCTTGAAATCCTCCCAGTAGCACGAGCAGAGCAAACCCTCTGGAGCAGGTGTTGGTGGGAGGCAGCTCCCAGCTTCAGAGGGTCCCAGTCCCTGTGATGCAGCTTGGCAGGATGCTTTCGGTCGTGGCAAATGAAGATGCCAGGCCACCCTCTCTCCCATCAGGGTGCAAAAGGAGATCTCAAACCGTGCAGCTCAACTACTCCCCAGTGTCTGATGCCCCCTTCCCCTCCTGCTCCTCCCTCCTCTCATCAGACTTCCCACGAAGATTCCTCTTCTGCCTAGTGTGTAGTCATCCTCCATCCTTGCCCTTTTGCCTCTGTTGGATTTTGCCTGTATTTTAAATACTGTATTTTTTTGACTTGTGCTTTCCATGACTAGTTTTCACAGTGCCAGATTTTTTATACTAACTTTGACTGCATCTCTCTGTCTTGTCCCTTTCTACATCCCCCCTCCCTGCCCTCCCCAGACCTTGCAGTGTTCAAGGAGCGGCTGAGAGTGTTAACAGTAGGAGGTATGCAATTAATGAACCCTTAACCTTCTGGAGTGCAGGACTCTCTTTGAATAGGTTATTCTGGGCATGAACTGAGCTGGTAAAGTGGACCACTCCCATCTCTCACCACTTCTGAGTTTTGTGGCATGTTTTATTTTTAATTTCTACTCAAAGTCTTGATGTAGGTGTGTGGTTAGTACACTTTGCCTTGTATAAATCCTCAGTTTGAGCCTTGCTGGCCTTTTCTATACTGTGCTTGCATGCCTGGCTTGCTAGAGTACATGTTTTGTTGTGAATATTAATTTTACAAGGCCTCAATCTCCCTCATTGGTTCAAGACTCCCAAAAATCGAAGCTGTCTTCTCCTGGTTTTGTCTCAGGGAAAATTTGGCATCTTGTCCCTTGCCTTCCTCCATCCAATGGTGTTGCTGCCTATAAATACTGAGTGTTGTCAGAGCTGTCAGGTTGCAGCAAAGAAGCAAAGATGCTTAAATGTCCTAAAACTCCTTGTAAAATCTGATACTCCCAAAGTGTGCCAGAGTGTCTTCAAAGCATCGCAGCAGAATAAGCCAAAGCCCTGTGCTGCAGGTCTGCAAGCTTCAGCAACTTACTGAGGATTCCCTGAAACCCTTCAACAGGCAGTTTGTGTGGGATGCTCCCTGCTGCATCTCTCTGGGATTTCTGTTTGAATGGGAACCAAAGAGAAGTCCCAGAGACATGGGGCCAAACTCTCAATTCCTGTCTGGTTCAGTGTTCCTAGGCATAGCTCTGGAGCAGAGCTGCTGGGGTCTGGCTTAATTCCCTCTCCTGGGACTCTAGTGTGGCAGGAGCAGAGGGGATGAACAGCAGTGGCAGCCAGGCATGTGTCCACTACAGGCTGACTGGAGTGTTCCCAGTTTCTGGACTCGCCCCTCAAGGCTGCACAGGAACGAGCCATGAGCAGCCCTGTCATCATGGAATCACAGACTGGCTTAGGCTGGAAGGGGCCTTTCATACTACCCAGTCCACTAGACCAGGTTGCTCCAAGCCTGGCATTGAACACTTCCAGGGAGTGGGCTGTCTACAGCTCACTGTCCATTCCTGACCAGTCAGCAAGGGATAGACTTTTAAGATGAAGTTCAATGAAGGGGCCAGCTCAGGAGGGGCCAGTTTTTGCCACCCATTCCTCTGAGGAAGGTGGGTCACACTGCCCTGCCATGCTTAGATGGTGTTCCCCAACCCCTCTCTAAAAGAACAGGTCCTCTAAAAGCTCCCTCTCTAAAATCTGGGGTCCTGGACTGGTTTGGAGGAAGCTGGGAGAAGTAGTGGTATGTGTGTCTGCTGCAGCTTCTGCCCTGGGGTTAGGAAACACCTTGGGACCAGGCCTTGTTGGGAGTGCGGGAGGGATGAGCAGAAGCCTGAAAAAGGTGCCAGGGCTGTGGACTGAGTCCTTCGTCCAAGCTCCTGGTTCAGAAGGGTCATGGGACTCTCCAGTTCCTGGACCTGCTTCTGCCTTTCTGCATTGGTTTAGCGAGATCAGCACTGCCCCTCCTTCTCTGTGCCTCAGTTTCCCCAAAGACAGCCTTGAGCTTCAGCGGGTAGTGAGGCATCTCTGATGGCTTTGGGGTACAGCAGGACTCGCCTGCATCCCTAAATCCCAACCTCCAGCTCTTGAGGCCTGCTTGGCCCCTCTCCAGGCCCAGCTCAGCTCCCCACAGCCCCATACCATGAGTAGGAGGAGCTGCCTCCAAATTGTCAGCTGCCAGCACCAAAGGGTGGAGATTTACTGAGCAGAGCTAGGCAAAAGCTCTAATTAAAAAGCTGTTGGTTGGGGTGAGAGGGTACCTGGGCAGCCGAACCTCTGAATGTCTGCTGACCACCCTGCTCCTGGGCTGAGCTATTCAGGAGAGTCCATCAGAGCCCTGTTGCCTTTTCTCTTTCTTGCTTCTCTGTCTCTTCCACCTTGGGGTTTTGTCTGTTTGGTTGTGTCTGTTTTAACTGTTTCCTTCTCTGTGTTGACTCTTCATTTATCGCTGTGTGCCAATACCTCTGATGTGCTTGGTGACTCTTCAATTCCTGTTTCTTTTCTCTCCCCTTTGTTATAATTTGTTGTGTGTTTTTTGTGTTCTTGGGGTTTCAAACTCCCTGACTCACCCTGGATTTTAATTGCCCATTTCCATGCATATACATTGCTTTGTGGTACATTTCCTGTGATGCCTTCCATAATAACTAATTGTTCTGTGCTTAATGTCTTTTCGTTTAATTATGGCTTGGTTTTTATTCATATAAACCTCCATGCTTATTATTTTTTATGCTCCATCCATGCTTATTATTTTTTTATGCTGCTTTTTTTTTGTCCCTTTCTCACTTCTCCCAAACGTACCTGGTCCCTGTGTGATGGTATCCACGTCCCTCTTCCTTCCTTCTTTCTCTTGCTTCTCCCACCCATGACAAATCCTGCAGGCTTTTATGGTCTGGATGAATCTGACCTCGACAAAGTTTTCCACTTGCCCACAACTACTTTCATCGGTGGAAATGAATCAGCTCTTCCACTCCGGGAAATCATCCGTCGGCTCGAGGTGAGGAGGGCAGGGGTCTCGCCAGCTCTGTGTGCAGCCAGGGCCAGAGGCAGAGCAGTTGTCCTTGGAAAGTCCTGGGTCAGCCTGCACATTTTAAGATTTTCAGTTTGGGAAGTGCTTATCAGCACTCGCCCCACTCACAAGAGTCGCCTCGAGTAACCCACTCAGCTCTGATTGTCTCCAGCTTTCTGCTGCATTGCAGCAATGCACTTGGTTTGCTCAAGGTGGAGCAAACCCAGGCAGCTGGATGTTGCCTTTTTTGAAACCTCTCCAGCTATGCTTTCCAGTTTGAAACAGCAGCTGGTACTTGCAGAGCACCGGAGTGGGCTGGAGGCCTGTGATCCCCTCTTCTGGCACTGCAGCAGTGTTGCTGTCCTGCATGGGCATCCATCAGAGGGTTTTGGTGCAGGTTTGAGACCTCTGGGGCTGGGGCTTCCAGCTCGTACAGGCAGTTCCCCTTTCCTGCCAAATTTCATCCCCTCCTGTGCTTGGACTGATCTCAAGTAGCTCAGGCACGCTGCAGGCTGTTCAGATGATCTCTGCTGAGACCTTGGAAGAAGCAAAACTGTGCCGACATCTTAGCCCATCTGCAGGAAAGGGCTCCTCATTGTGGGAGGAGCTTCTTCTGATTCTCCCCTGCCCTGTGATACAGGATTTTGGACTGCTCACAGTGATGCCGTGAAGAGGGAAAATCTCTCCTCTGAGGTGGATGTAAAGGATTTGAGGGAATGATTGTGGGCCCCTCAGGGAAAGGGAATTAAACAGCTTGATGCTGAGTCATGTGCATGGTCCGAGCTGCCCTGCAGCATACTGAAACATGTCCTGCTGCATCCCTTTTCCTGGGAATACAACTCAAGCAAGGCTTCTGAAGTGGGGCTGTTGCAGGGCTGGCGGCTAGGTTCCCCCAGGATCCCCCTCCTGCTACACCCTGCTGGCATAGAAGGGCTGTTTGGCTGAAAGGGTAAATGGGGAAATGAGGAGCCCCTGGCCCTATGAGCCAGCAGGGTGCTGCAAGTGCCAGTCCTTTGGGGGTTTGAGGTGCTGGAGCCCTGGCTGTTGTCTGATGCCCCCTCACTTCCTGTTGGAGCAGATGGCATACTGCCAGCACATTGGTGTGGAGTTCATGTTCATCAACGACCTGGAGCAGTGCCAGTGGATCCGGCAGAAGTTTGAGACCCCAGGCATCATGCAGTTCACCAATGAAGAGAAGCGCACGCTGCTGGCCAGGCTGGTCCGCTCTACCAGGTACCCTGGGGGTTGGCTTCACCTTCCCCATATCTTCCCCAGGAGGTTTCCTCCCAGCCAGAGTGATGCAGTCACCAGCTGAGTCACATCATGACATCTTCTGTTGCCATCAGCTTAATGAGCAGGTTGGCACAGCTGAGCTGCCAGTGTGGCAGGCTGAGGTGCTGGCAAACAGCCTGAAAATGTGGATGAGCCTGAAAGAAAAGGTCTAAAAATGAGGATTAAGTGTGGCATGGTGTTGGAGTGGGGGGAAATGGCCAGCTGAACTCTGGGAAGACACTGAAGTGAATGTTGTGCGCTGCATGGTACCAGCTTGAGCATCAGTCAGTGCTGTGGCTCCCTTGGTGCAGTCCCTGTCCCTTCTCTGCTTTCTGCCCTCATTGATCCCTCCCTCCCTCCCTTTGCCTCCTAGGTTTGAGGAGTTCCTCCATCGGAAATGGTCTTCAGAGAAGCGTTTTGGTCTGGAGGGATGCGAAGTGCTGATCCCAGCCTTAAAGACCATTATTGATAAGTCAAGTGAGAAGGGAGTGGATTATGTGATCATGGGAATGCCCCACAGGTAACCTTGCCTCTAGCCATGGTGCTCCTTGGTGCACGTAGAAGGTGGGGGGAGCTGCTGGGGTTTGCTACTGGAGGGCACATTGGTTTCTACCATCACCAAATTGATCTTGGTTGGTGATGAGCCTCAGCTGAAGAGCTCAGGCCTTCAGCTGAGAGGCTGCTCTCTGCTCATCAGGGTCTTTCCAGCTTCTTTGTAAATTCATCTGGAGAGGGGTGGTGGCTTGAGGTCAGAGCTGGAATCATGCTGGAATCCCAGCACCTACCCACCCTGGGGCATCTCAGCAAGTATGTAGGATGTTGTGTTGGCCAACCCATCCCTGTGCTGGGAGATCTTCAGACTCCTCTTAGGGAGTCCCTGTATCTGGGTGGCCCCACAGCGATCACAGGAGGTGTGGCCTGTGGCAGTGGGGGTTGTAGATCACCATCAGCATTCAGTGGCTGTCAGCAGTGGCCTTGCTTTTGCAGGGGACGCCTGAATGTTCTTGCCAACGTGATCAGGAAAGAGCTGGAGCAGATATTCTGCCAGTTTGACTCCAAGCTGGAGGCTGCTGATGAGGTGAGCTTCTCCCATGCCTGCAGCAGGCTGCTGCTGCCTGTCCCTGAGCAGCTCCCAAGGGTTGTGGCTGGATTGTGCCACTGCTTCTGGTGTAACTCAGTGGCAGCGGTGTTGCGAGGATTTCCACGTTGCAAGCACACCCGGGTGATGGGAACCTTTGTAGAGGTGCCAGTATGGGTCTGTCCTTGCCTCTCTTGGGGGTGACATGTGCCATTGTCTCCAGCACAAACTTGGCTGTTGGCAGCTCTCCAGGGCATGAAGCAGCTTTGGGGTGGTTGCTGAGAGGTGGCCAGGAGCAGAAGTTTATTTGCGCCCCTGGTCCCTGTCTGGGGTTCTAAAGCAGCTCCAGAAGCAGCTCTGTCACTGCAATGAACTCATGCTCCAAAGCTTCATCCTCATAAGCTGGGATGATTTGGCTTTTGGGAAGCTGGGCTGGGCTGGTTTGATCCTGTCATGAACTTCAGTGGGATATCAAGGTGAGAAAGCAGCAGCCTAGGGTCTCGAGGTGGCTGCATATTGGGAATGGTTATCATGGATGGCCATGCTGCTGCAGTGTGGGTAGAGCTCAGGCAAGTGTTACCTGTTATTCAGAGTCTTTGCCCAGCCCACCACACTTGCTTCATCCCCCACACCTTCAGCTCTATTTAGATGGGCTGGATGCATGTCTGAAGTTGGTGGTGGTTTGGCATCTGGAACAGGCTTTCCTGGGTGCCCGTTCAGTTCCTGCAGTGAGTGCCTGCTGTGTTGTGGCAGTACGTCCAAAAAACGCTCCTCTCTTTCAGCCTTGGGGTCAGCACTTCTCTGTCTCCTTCCATGCCCCATAAGCCGCTCATGCTTCTGGAGTGACTCTTTTCTCCCCTCCACCAGGGCTCTGGTGACGTGAAGTACCATCTGGGAATGTACCATCGGCGGATTAACCGCGTCACTGACAGGAACATCACCCTTTCCTTGGTGGCAAATCCTTCTCATTTGGAAGCAGCTGATCCTGTTGTTCAAGGCAAGACTAAGGCAGAGCAGTTTTACTGTGGAGACACGGAGGGGAAGAAGGTGAGTGCTGCTCAGATGCGTATAGTGACGTGGCCTAGGCTGGATGGATTTTGGTGGAGACAGGCTGGTGGGAAAGTGAAGTAACTTGTCTGCTTTCTGTTTGATGGGCCCCTTCCCCTACTGTCACCCTGGCTTTGCTCCCCTATCCTTCCCTTTTGTTTTTGGAGGTGCTTGCCCACCCTAGGCTCCCATTGCTGCTTTCTTCATCTCTGAACTGAGCTGGGCTGTGGACGCAGCAAATGCACAGCTCATGACTGGAAGAAGGGACATGAGGGGAACCCCAAGGCAATCCAAGCACCACACCTTGGGGGGCTTGGCAGCAGGATCTCAGTGTGACTAGAGATAACCATTCCTGGGACTGGGAAAGCTGGAGCTGGCAACAGAAGGCAGTTCTCCACACCCTGGTGGGAAGGGGCTGTGGGGAGCTGTTTGCTGTGTGATTCATTGCAGACCTGTCTCCAATCCCAAAAAGTGGAAGTGAGATCCAAAGTGCTTCCCTCCCTCCTACACCCCATGGGCTGGATATAAATAGACTGGTCCTGTCCTCGCCTGGCAGGCGGTGTCCTTAGCCAGCCCCTGGGATGGTGACAAAATAACATCAGTGGCTCTGAAGCTCCTGGGCCTGCTGCTGCCCATGGGGCTTCTGGGCTGAAAGTGTGAGAGAACCAGGCTTCTTCTCCCCCCAGTGAGAAAAAGGCTTTGCTGTGAGATGTATGTATTTGGGAATGGGACTTGCTGCCCAGCTGGGGCATACCGGCTGTTGTTTTGCTCTCTGCTCAGGGTGCCCCAAGTGTGCTGCCCTTGCTGGGGGGGTGCTGGTGGCCACAGTCTCTGCCCAGTGGTGTGTCAGCCGTGGCTGACTCCCTTCCCATCCCCTGGGAAGGCATTGGATATGTTGATGAGCTACTCTATGTCCTTTCTGGGATGCTGAAAGCTCATGGGGAGGAGAGCTGGGCCCTTTCCTGGTGGTTCCCTGCTCTCTGTCCCTGATGACCGCCACGGCTTACCCTCTCCCAGGTGATGTCCATCCTCCTGCATGGAGATGCTGCATTTGCAGGGCAAGGCATTGTGTACGAGACATTTCACCTGAGTGACCTTCCCTCCTACACCACCCACGGCACTGTCCATGTTGTGGTCAACAACCAGGTGAGAAGCAAATACCCTGTGCCTGTGGGTCCCTGGCAGAGCTGTCACTGCAGGCTCTGAGGCAGGGAGTAGCTGGTACCAACAGCAGCTGTTTCCCTTGCCAGTGTTTGTGGCAGGAGCCTTAACCTGGGGTCAACAGGGGGTGCTTCTCACACAGCTGCTCAACAGCAGCAGCTTTTGAGCCCAGTCTGGTACTCAGTGTGCAAGGTCTGACAGGGCCGATCCTGTCTGCTGCCATGGAAGCCAGAGGTGTTTCACTGAGACCAGCCTGTCCCCACAGCTGCAGCAGGTATCAGGATGTGCCACTGTGTCCAGACACAGGAGACAGGCAGGTTATGCATCTGCAGCCCAGCAGCTGCAGCTGAGCTGCTGTTGGAGCTGTGTGAACAATTTCCTGGGACAGCAAAGTGCAGATGCCTCATGCTGAGCCAGCTGTGATATCAGTGTCCAAAGAAGGAGCTGCATAGCAAAGCTGTATCCCAAATGTAGTTGGTAACACTGTGCTTATCCTGTTTGCCCTCACTTGCTACAGATTGGCTTCACAACAGACCCCCGGATGGCCCGCTCCTCCCCATACCCCACTGACGTAGCCCGGGTGGTCAACGCGCCAATCTTCCACGTCAATGCCGATGACCCTGAGGCCGTGGTCTATGTCTGCAATGTGGCAGCAGAATGGCGAAGCACCTTCCACAAAGACGTGGTGGTGGACTTGGTGAGGAATGTGGCACAAGTCCCTGAGGCTGGGACTCTGCCATGGGTGTACTTGGGTCCCTCCTGGGCTGCTTAGGACCCTCCCTCACATGACCCAGGTAACTGCCAAGTGCTTTTGGAGTGGTAGGTCACAGGCAGGCATCTTTCCTTTTCTGGCAGGTTTGTTACAGGCGCAACGGACACAATGAGATGGATGAACCTATGTTCACGCAACCCCTGATGTACAAACAGATCCGGAAACAGAAGCCAGTGTTGCAGAAATACGCAGAGCTGCTGATTTCCCAGGGGGTGGTAAATCAGCCGGAGTATGAGGTACCATCTGCGGGGCCTGAAAGGGGAAAACTGCTGGTGGTATCTCCAGGGCAGGCTACTTTCATGGCTCAGACCTGGGTGTGACCCATATGAAGGGCCCACATGGGCCTACAAGAATCACGTTCTTGTGCTTGTAACCTAAAGGTGGCAGAGCTGTGCTGGGGTTGGGTGTGTGCTGCAGACCTTGCAGCGATGGAGTTCAGAGCCAAGGCTCATCCTTGAACTGTGCCAGCTCTGAAAAGTGCAGGAACATCTAGTTCAAGGATCACCCTGTGATCAATGTGGAACAGGCCATGCAGCTCTGGGCCACTGCAGCACAGGCAGGTCTCGGTGCTTGGGATTGCTGTGGCCACGGGTACCTGGGGCAGATCCTGTCCCGGTTCTGCTGCTTGGGCAGCTCACGGCACAGAGGTTCCACCAGCCCTGCTTGCCCTGGCACCACCTTTCAGCATCAGTAGGACTGGACACAAGATATCAGCTCTGAGCGTAGCAGAGCTATGCCTTGGGGTACAGGGGTCCCAGCTGTGGCTGTGCTCTCTGAGGCTGAACTGCACAGCTTTGGGACCACCTCTGTCCTCCAGCACCCTTGCAAGCTCACCAAGGTCCTCAGACTCAACACCCTCGTTTAGAGATCCCCCGTTAATGTTTTTCTTGGTTCTGCCTTTCAGGAGGAAATTGCCAAGTACGATAAGATTTGTGAGGAGGCCCATGCCAGATCCAAGGATGAGAAGATCTTGCACATCAAACACTGGCTGGACTCACCTTGGCCAGGTAAGTCACTAGCAGCGATTTAGAGGCCATAGCAAGGCACCCGGCCTCTCTAGATCCATGGCAGAGATTTTCTAGTGAGCCACCCCACAGGGGAGGTTAGTAGTGCCCTTCCCGTTCCTGGTGTCTCTACCTTTGCTTGAGGGTGTCTGTGACCTGAGGTCTTCCCATGGATCTGGCACGTCTCCTGCAGCATGGTGTTTCTCCTTCTCTGACAGGTTTCTTCACTTTGGACGGGCAGCCCCGGAGCATGACCTGCCCTTCCACTGGCCTCAATGAAGAGGACCTGACGCACATTGGTCAAGTGGCCAGCTCGGTGCCGGTGGAGGATTTCACTATCCATGGAGGTAGGAGCTTGTGAAAGCTGTGCCAGACTGGGCATTTGTTCTGGAGAGATGTGAGATAGGGCTGGGATGTGGCCTGGAAGGAAGGGACATACTGGACTGCTTCAATATGGGTGGGTAGCAGGTCAAGGGTGGGGATCCTCTCCCTGGGTGCTGCATTCTTGAGACCCTGCCTGGAGCCCTGAGGGCCTCAGAACAAGCAAAACCCGTGGGCTGGTTGTGGAACAAACGTGGTGTCACTGGAGCTCTGTCTTGTGCTGCCTATGAACCAGTTCCTGTCCCGGCAGGTTTGAGCCGTATTCTGAAAACCCGTGGGGAGATGGTGAAGAACCGGACAGTCGACTGGGCCCTGGCAGAGTACATGGCATTTGGCTCCCTGCTCAAAGAGGGCATCCACATCCGCCTGAGTGGCCAGGATGTTGAGAGGGGGACATTTAGGTAAAGCCCTGCTTTTGGAGGCTTTAAAGGCAATTCCAGCCCTTCTGGAAGGGATCCAAAGGCTGATGATGAAGTTACTCTTCTCCCTTTTCCAGCCATCGCCACCATGTCCTTCATGATCAGAATGTGGACAAGAGGACCTGTATCCCCATGAACCACCTCTGGCCCAACCAGGCTCCGTACACTGTCTGCAACAGCTCCCTGTCAGAGTACGGTGTCTTGGGTGAGTGAGTGGGTATGTGCTCACTGCCCAGGGTGATGCCACTCTGGAAGGGCAGCCCAACCCTCTCACTGCTCTTCCGTTTCTCAGGATTTGAACTGGGGTTTGCCATGGCCAGTCCCAATGCCCTGGTGCTTTGGGAAGCCCAGTTTGGGGATTTCCACAACACTGCTCAATGCATTATCGACCAGTTCATCTGTCCCGGGCAGGCCAAGTGGGTCAGGCAGAACGGCATTGTCCTGCTGCTTCCCCACGGCATGGAGGGCATGGTAAGGCTCACCCTGGAGGTGGAACCCTGGACAGCAGTGGCACTACTCATGATGTGGGAGTGCCTGACTTCGGGTTCTCATGCTTTCCTTGGCCTGCAATGACCTTCCGCCTTCTTGGTCCCCATAGGGTCCCGAGCACTCCTCTGCCCGCCCAGAGCGATTCCTGCAGATGTGCAATGATGATCCTGATGTCTTCCCTGTGAGTGGTGGCCCCCATGGTGTGGTGCTCAGCCTGGCCCTCCTGTGCCCTGGATTGAGCTCAGTGGAGGGCAGCAACACCCGTGTGGGCTTAGCACAGTGGGAGCTGATGGCAGGAGGCATGGGATGCCTTGGTCTCATGCTGGCTGGAGGGTGTGGGGAAAGAGCCTGAACCTGGTGCCCAGGCTGCACCTCCATGGAACCTGGGGCTGTGGCATAGTCCAAGGGAGAGGTGGCCCTGAAAGTGGCATGAGAGGGGGTTGCTGGCCACCCTTATGGCCAGACCAAGGTGGAGAGCACAGCCCTGGAGCCTCTCCAGGATCTCTGTGTGCTCTGAAGAGTGAGAGAAGGGGAGGGAGGGGAGGGAAGGAGGGAGGGGAGGGAGGGCTGGGGACCACTCCTCTACCTCCTACTGGAGCCACAAGGCCAAGAGGTACCTTGTGTTTCCTGAAATCCCCTCACCCGTTCTGGCCAAGACAGAAGCTGGATGACTTTGATGTGCGTCAGCTCTATGAGTGCAACTGGATTGTCGTGAACTGCTCCACTCCAGCCAACTTCTTCCACGTCCTCCGGCGCCAGATCCTCCTGCCTTTCCGCAAACCGGTCAGTGCCAGCAGCTCCATGCCCAGCTTGGTGCCCAGGCAGGGTGCTGTCTTCCTGTTGGATATTTCCCTGGACTGGGATTGGGCTGGGTGCAGCTTCTTCCTGCACCTCAGACATGGGCAGTTGGCTGCTGCCTGGCCAAGGAGCTTATTGTGCTCAGGACTGGCTTGGCGCTTGATGTACGGCTGCTGTCTCAATGTGGGTTGCAAGGGCTGTGACCCCTTCCCAAACTCCATGGGGAGGTCAGGGCTATTGAAGCCAACAGACACTGCTACATGACCTACTTCAGCCAGTTCCAGTCAGCTCTAGCCATGGGACAGGCTGGAAGCCCCTCCGCCTCTTCCCCAGGGGACATCCCAGCTGGGATGGTTGGTGCTGTTGGGAATCAGTGCCCAATCTAGCAGAACACTGCAGCTGAGTTGAGAAGCAAATCTCTGGCAGCTGCTCCCTTGCTCAGGCAGGATGGGCAGGGGAGGGCAGGCAGGTGGCTGCTCCAGCACTGGCTTGTAGGGGAGGTGTTTCTGGCAGGTCTGACCACATTGCTCTGCCTCTTCTCCCCCACTCCAGCTGATAATCTTCACTCCAAAGTCACTGCTGCGCCACCCCGAAGCCCGCTCCAGCTTTGATGACATGCTGCCAGGTACAAGTAGCACAGAGCTGCCTGTGTTCTCCCACGCTGCTCTGCAGGGTGAAGGGCAGGAGTCTGTCGCCTTGGGTAAAGTCTGCCTGACAGCAGCCTCCCCATGGTGGAGGCTGGCCGAGTGAGGCCAGGGCCTCCTTGGCACACCAGAGCCTCATTAAGGCTGAGCCTGGCACCCTTGGGAGACTTGGCTCCATGGTGCTTCCTCCATCAACAGCCACTTGCAGCTGGGATTTGGTAGCCCCAAGTGGCATGTGATGGTTTGTGGTGGGAGTTGTGCCTGCTGTACCTGGGTCAACTGACTCTGCCTCTCAGGGTCCTGGAAGGGGCTGGCATGGCATGTGGGTGCAGTGGCTGCTGGCACAGTGCTGTGAACTGCTGTGGCTCAGGGTGCCGTTCTCTTCTTTGGCAGGCACCCACTTCCTCCGTGTCATCCCTGACAGTGGCCCTGCAGCCCAGAACCCCGAGCAGGTGAAGCGGGTGCTGTTCTGCACTGGCAAGGTGTACTATGACCTGACCCGTGAGCGCAAGGCCCGGCAGATGGAGGCCGATGTGGCCATCACCAGGGTGGAGCAGGTGAGTAGGGTCCTTCTGCCACCATGATCTGTGGGCTGGGGGTTCTGTAGCCCCCGAGACACTGCCCCATGTCTCCTGTGACACCACTCTGTGTCCCCTGCAGCTCTCCCCGTTCCCCTTTGACCTCCTCCAGCGAGAAGCCCAGAAATACCCAGCTGCCGAGCTGGTGTGGTGCCAGGAGGAGCACAAGAACCAGGGTTACTATGACTATGTCAAACCCCGGCTTCGCACCACCATCAACCGTGCAAAGCCTGTCTGGTAAGGACACGGGGTGGTGAGAGGCTGGGAGGGAACTGGTCGGTACAGACCCTTCTCATGGCCCACCTTCTCCCTGGTAGGTATGCAGGGCGGGAGCCAGCAGCTGCCCCTGCCACTGGCAATAAGAAAACCCACCTGACAGAGCTGCAGCGGCTACTCGATACAGCCTTCAACCTCGATGCCTTCAAGGACCTGGCTTGAGCGCCGTCGCGGCGCAGCATGCTCCTCCATCTGTCTGTTCATCTCTCTGTCCTTTGCTCGCCTCCCCCCCTCAACTACAGATCTTGTCAACCCCACACTGGTGCCTGGAGTCCTTGTCTGCCTCATGCCAGGGTGGCTCCAGTACAGCTGCCCTGGGAGCATGAGGGTCTGGGGGCTGCGTGCTGCCATGGTGGGTAAGACCCATGGCCCCCCAGACCCCTGGCATGTCTGGTCCCTGGGGCGCTTCTCTGGGGGTGTCCCATACCCCCCAAGAGGGGCTGGTCCCCACAGCTCTTCTGTGGGGGTGTCCAGTGCAATGAATCAGGTTCTGCCCAGTTCGTCTCAGTCTTGGACTTGCCTCTGTGCAGCCACTGCCTCTTGGAGGAAGGAGATAGTGCATCTGCACGTCCTGAGGGCCCAAACAGGTGTAAGAGTGCTGTGCCCTTGTCTCAGTTGTACCTGTCCTTGGGGAGCATGTTTTTCCCTCTGCGTCTGCACCGTCCCCCGGCTGTGAGCCCCCACAGGGACAGACAGGGCGGGTGCTGGGTGGTGTGTCCTCCCATTGGAGATCCTGAGTGGGGGTCGAGGGAGGTGATCTCTCAAACGGGGATCATTGTTGGCATCTCCAGAGCCCACCGCGTCCTCCCACAGGACGTTCTTTGGGGGTGGGGGCGACGGGGGCAATCTCAGCTGGGATCTCGGAACCCACCGCCACTTTTCCGTGTGACTCAGGTCTTTCAGCTGCAGGAGGGAGGTCGGGGGGTTCGCGTGCCACGCCCCGTCACACACTCGTGGCTGTGCTGTCACATACAGGGTTGCACGCGATGTCACCGCGCAACGTCCACGTGGTGCGTGGGGCTCCGCGTCCCCGCGAGCAAACCGTCCGCACGCGTACACGTGTGCGAGGTGCCACATGCCCACGCGTGTCGCGGTGCCGCTGCTGCGGTGGCAGCGTCCGTGGCGCGGGGACAGCCAGCCCGTGATGCGGGCAGAGCCCGTGGCGCGGGGACAGCCCGTGGCGCGGGGACAGCCCGTGATGCGGGGACAGCCCGTGATGCGGGGACAGCCAGTCCGTGGTGCGGGGACAGCCCGTGGCGCGGGGACAGCCCGTGATGCGGGGACAGCCCGTGATGCGGGCAGAGCCCGTGGTGCGGGGACAGCCCGTGGCGTGGCCCCACGCGCGCTGCCCACGGCGCTCCGCACACGGCGCTCGCTCCCGCGCTCCCCCCTCCCGCAGCCCGCGCCCTTCCTCGGCGCTCGGCTATCCGCGCCTGGCCGGGCGGGGGCGGGGCCTGCATGCTGATGAGCGCGCGGCCCCATTGTGCGCGGCGGCGGCCCGGCCCCGCCCCTGGGCCCCGCCCCCCGCGGAGCCGCGGCCGCGCGCGGCTGAAGATCCCGCGCAGCCTCCGCGCAGCCGCGCGCGCCTCGCGCCGCCAGGGCCATCTTGGGCCGCCGCCGCGGTGAGAGCGGGAGCGCCGGGCGGGCGGACGGGGCGGGAGACGGGCGGGGCCGGCGGTGCCCCGGCGAGCCCCCCCGCCGTGCCGGGGGTGGTGGGGGTGGTTGCCATGGCAATGGGGGGGGGCCCGGTCCCGGGGCCTGTCCCCGCGGTGCCGCCGGGGAAGGAGCGGAGGGGGGCTGTCACCACCGGCGGTGCTATGGTGGCGGTTCCCGGGAGCCGGGGCAGGCCCGCCGCGGGGTGTTCCCTGTCCGTGTCTTTCCTCCCGACGCCCCCGTGTCCGCCGCCCTCCCGCGGCGCCGGGAGGAACCGAAAGCGCCGGTGACCCCGCGGCCCCCCGCTGCCGGGCCCGGCTGGAAATACCCCAGGCGCTGGGGCGCAATGCCGAGCCGGGGGCCCCGTCCCTTCCCCGGGAAGTCCCCGTGGTTCCCCCCGCCCGCAGGCGCGGGGGCAGCCCCCGGTGCCCGCCGCCCCGGGGAGGTCTGACGCCGCGGTGGCCGGAGCGGGGGGGCGGCCCGGAGCAGGGGCGGCGCGTGCCGGCCGGCGCCCCGTGCCAGCCGCAGGCCGGACGCCGAGTCCCGGCCGCGGAGGCTGGGGGGTCGCGAAGCCTACGGGCTGTCCCCCCGCTCGAGCCTCTCCGGGGGCGGCCGCCCCTCACCCGCCACTCCACTGCTTCCCGCAGCCCCAGTGACAGACGGTGCCGCCGTCCCGCAGTGCCCGCCGCGGCCTCGGAAGACCCAGCCCACACCCGCTGATGAGCTCCATGAACCCCATGAAACCCTCGCTGCCGCCTGCGCCCCACGGGTGGGCGCCGGGGCAGCGTCCCTCCATCCGCCCATCCACCCATCCATCCACCCATCCATCCATCCATCCATCCATTCATCCATCCATCCATCCATCTATTTCTCCATCCATTTCTCCATCCTTCCATCCATGCATCCATCCCCTTGTCTGTTCCTCCATCCCTTGCATTTTTCATCTTTTCATTTTCTCAATCCCTCCATCCCTCTGTCCTTCCATCCTTCTGTCCTTCATCTTCATTAATTTGTTTTTCTTTCTAGTGATGGTTCATTTGCATACGAGGCTGTTCCTTGGCAACCAAGCACCAATCAGCCACCGGGATCCCTCTCCGTGGTAACCACTGTCTGGGGTGTCAGCAACCCCTCACAGAGCCAGGTACCAGCAGCACCCCCTCCCCAGGCATCCACTGCACCTGGATGCCACTGCCCCTGCCTGACCCGCTGCCTCCCACTGCACCCTCCAGGTTTTTGGCAGCCCCATGGGCCCTGGGGGAAGCAGCTCCAGCACCCCACTGCTGCCTGGCATGGCAGGCACCAGCTCAGGCATGAGCTCACCGCCGTTCTTGCCACAGCAGCCCTTTGCTGAGGGGGCACCAGCAAAGGGGTATGTGCAACCAAGTGTCTATGGGCGCACTGCCTACCCCAGTGGGCCGGGCTTCGCTGCCAGGTAAGGACAGCCCTGTGCTTTGTGGCCTGGTGTGTGCCCTGATGCAGGGCCACTGCATTCCCCTTTCTGCTTTTCTGTTCTCCAGCTACAATGGTGGCCCGAGTGGCCCTGGAGGGATAGGGCTCCCCTCGCATGCCAGCCGGGCTACTGCTGATTTCACCCAGGCAGCAGCAGCTGCTGCTGTGGCTGCTGCTGCTGCCACGGCCACGGCCACAGCCACAGCGACGGTGGCTGCACTGCAGGAGAAACAGAGCCAGGAGCTGAGCCAGTATAGTGCGGTAAGAGCCTGGCTGTGGCAGAACTGGGGAGCTGACAGCCCCCCTGCCCTGCCATGACTCTTCTCTCTTCGTTGCTGCAGATGGGCACAGGGCAGTCTTTCAGCAGCCAGTTCCTGCCCCATGCTGGACCCCGTGGCCCCAACAGCATGAGCCCAGCTGGCATGGCAGGTGTTGTGGCCCCCTCTGGTGTCTCCCCTGTGAGCATGAGCCCAGTGCGGGCACCCGGGACTGGCCCCCTTTATGGTGGACAGCGAGTGCCTCAGCACACCTACCCTGGACCTCCCCAGAGCCAGCAGCTGCCCCGCCAGGGCCTCAAGCGGGCATACTCTAGTGAGGTGAGCGCTGCGTTGGTGAAGGCTGTGGCACACGGTGACCCCCTTTCCCACTGGTGCTGACTCCCTGGCCCTACAGGGGTACCCAACACAGCAGTACCTCCAGGGCGGGCAGTACGCTGCAGCTGGTGCCCAGTATGCCCCCAGCGCCCCCCAGTCCTCCGCTCCGTCCCCCTCATACCCTGGCCACAGGCTGCAGCAGAGCATGGGCCAGTACCTCTCCACTTCAGGCGGTGCTGGACCCTATTACAAGGTACCACAGGGGGAACGGTGGGCAAGGGGTGGAGGTCTGGGTGTCCACCATCCCCCGGTGCCAGCCCCTGGAGACCCTCCTCCTCCCATAGCCAGCTGACCAGTTCAATGGGCAGAGCGCCAGCTTCAGCACCTACAGCCAAGCAGCCGTCAGTGGGGTGAGTCTGGCAGCGGGTGGGGTGGGGGCTCTGCTGGCCTGGCTGGACGCTGAGGGCAGATATGCTGCCTCTACAGCCGGGCAGGTCACTGCCGGGGTACCCCAGCTCGCCGCTGGCCGGGAACCCCACGCCGCCCATGACACCAGGCAGTGGTATCCCCGCCTATGCGTCCCCTGGTCAGGATGTCAAGTCGCCCTTCCTGGCAGACATGAAGCCCAGCGTTGCCCCCCTGCACCCGTCCCCTTCAGGTGGGTGTCCCTGGTGTGAGTGAGGGGGGTGTTTTACAGAGATGACCCCCATGCCTCGAGCAGTCCGGTGTAGACCTCGCTTCTGACAGCTCCGTGGCCTTTGCCCCTTTACGTGGAGGGTGGGAGAGGCGCCAGAGAAGAGGGCATGACCACTGCCAGGGTTTGGGGGCTGACTGAGGCAGGGGGTGGGCTGCCTGTGACTAGTGGGAGGGGCTTGTTAAAAGGGTGTGGCTCAGGGGGCAGGGCCTTATCAGGAGTGCTGGTTTGGTGGGGGGCTTCAGCTTTAAGAGTGGGACCACCTGGATCGGGAGGGGCTTGGATAGGGTGCGGTTTCCTGGGACTAGCGGCAGGAATCTGCGGTGGGGTGGGTTTCCTCTACAGCGGTGGGAGTGGGGTGGCCCCCAGGGGTGGGGTCACTTCGGGTAGGAGGAGCTTCCTGCATTGCATGGGGTGCGGTTTCCGGGGTGGGCAGGGTAGCGTGGTGGAGGTTGGGCTTCCTGCAAGGTGGATCCTCATGCAGTGGGAGGAGCACGGCTGGGGCATGGCCAGGGTGTGGCTGGGGCATGGCTGGGGTGTGGCTGGCGCCCAGGGGAGGGGAAGGTGTGGGTTTCCCTGATGGTGGTGTACCACAGGGCCGGCCCCCGGTGAGGAGTTGCGACTGACCTTCCCGGTTCGGGATGGCGTGGTGTTGGAGCCCTTCCGCCTGCAGCACAACCTGGCTGTCAGCAACCACGTCTTCCAGCTCCGTGACTCTGTCTACAAAACCCTCATGATGAGGTGGGGAAGCTTTGTAGTGTCATGCAGTGCTGCTCGGGGGGTGCTGTATGGCACTGTGTGGAGTGGGGCTGTGCTGGGCAGCACAGCTAGGCACTACATGGTGCCATGTGGCACGGGGGTGTGTGGCCTGGTATGACTTGGCATGACACTGTCCTGCGTCATGGTGCGAAGCGTGGCACAGCTGTACTTGCCGTGGTTCAGCCTGCTGTCTTAGTGTTCAGCATGGTGGGACGTGGTGGGCCTGGCACAGTGCTGTGCTGTGGTACTGTTGGAGTTTGTCACAGTGCCATATGACTCAGTGTAACATAGAATGGCTTAGCACTGCATGGTTCTGCATGGCTTGGAGCAGCATGGTGTGCTGACATGGTGGTGCCATGGCTCGCGTGTGGACACACCCCCTGCCCACACCCTGCCTGTCCCCAGGCCTGACCTGGAGCTGCAGTTCAAGTGCTACCACCACGAGGACCGGCAGATGAACACCAACTGGCCGGCCTCTGTGCAGGTGAGCGTCAACGCCACGCCACTCACCATTGAGCGTGGTGACAACAAGACCTCCCACAAGCCGCTCTACCTGAAGCACGTCTGCCAGCCCGGCAGAAATACTATTCAGATCACTGTCACCGCCTGCTGCTGTGTGAGTCACCAGGAGGGTACCAGGAGAGGGAGGGTGGTGGCTGGGGCCACAGCTCAGCCTCCCATCTCTCCACAGTCCCACCTGTTCGTCCTGCAGCTGGTGCATCGGCCCTCGGTGCGCTCAGTGCTGCAGGGGCTCATCAAGAAGCGCCTGCTCCCCGCTGAGCACTGTATCACCAAAAGTGAGCACCTGGGTCTGAGGGGTTAGGAGGATGCACTGTGGCAGGGAGGCCACAGCAGCATGGGGGTGATGGTGCAGTATTGCCCAGGTTCCACCCCCATGCCAGGGTCCTGGTTCTGACCCTTGGTGCCCCCACCTTCCCAGTCAAGCGCAACTTCAGCAGTGGGACTATCCCGGGGACACCAGGGCCCAATGGTGAGGACGGTGTGGAGCAGACAGCCATCAAGGTGTCCCTCAAGTGCCCTATCACCTTCCGGAGGATCCAGCTTCCAGCCAGGGGCCATGACTGCCGGCACATACAGGTAGGGCGTGGTGATGACAGGGTGCTGGAGGTATCCCCCACCCAATATCCTGCCTCCTGCATCTCAGCTGCTCTTCCCACAGTGCTTTGACCTGGAGTCGTACTTGCAGCTCAACTGTGAGAGGGGGACGTGGCGGTGTCCTGTCTGCAAGTGAGTGGGGTCCACAATGGGGCCATGTCCTGGTGTCTCTGCCTGAAGGGTATGGGGTGTGTTTCACTACCTGTGGGGGATGTATTTCCTGCCCTGGGAGAGGAGTATTTCTTGCCTTAGGGGGAGGCTCCTGTCTGGTGGGGGTTCTCTTACCTCACTCCGTTCTCACTCTGCCCACAGTAAGACAGCCCTGCTGGAGGGGCTGGAGGTTGACCAGTACATGCTGGGCATCCTGATCTACATCCAGAAGTAAGTGCCTTCCCTTTGGCTGTCTGTCCATCCGTGCCTGGTCCTGTGCCAGTACTTGGGGGCTGTGCAGCCAGTGCCCCCAACCTCACCTCTCCTGTGCTCCTGCTGCCCCCAGTTCAGAGCATGAGGAGATCACCATTGACCCGACCTGCAGCTGGAAACCCGTCCCTATCAAACCTGATGTCCATATCAAGGAGGAGCAGGAGGGACCAGCGTTGAAGCGGTGCCGGACACTAAGTCCTGCGCACATGGTGCTGCCCAACATCATGGAGATGATTGCGGCCCTGGGGCCTGGCTCTGTGCCCTTCCCGGCATTGTCACAACCTCCAGCAGGGCCTGCCACCGACTATGGCACCCCAGGTACAGGGGGGATCCATGGGGGACAGGATCCATGGGGGACAGGACTGAACCCTATCCCTGTGTGTGTGCCCCCCAATTGCCCCATTTCCTCTCACAGGTTCCAGCTTTCTGGGTCCTGGGGGCTTCCCAGAACCTTTTGCTGCCGCTGGTGTCCCTGGCACCTCAACACTGAGTGACTTCACGCCAGGCCCCTCCTCCATCTCCTACCAGCCCAACATCCCAGGCAGCCTTCTGGCCCCTGAGAAGCCTCCTGTGCCCTCTCTGCCTGCACAGGTGAGCTGCGCTATGGGTGGAGAGACTCCCCCAAGCTCTCATGTCTCACTCTGGGGGGGCTGGGGTGTCCCAGGGGAGGGAGGATCTCATGGCTATGCTCTTTCCCCCCGCTGCCCAGCTTCCCCCTCCGGGACGAATGGAGCCGTCCCACCCCGCAGTGCAGACAGGGCTGCACAGCGCTCCCTCGGGCAGCCAGCCGAGCTCCACGCTGCACTCCCGGGGCGCAGTGGTACGGCAACCCCTGGGACCCCCGGCCCACGCTGCCGACCTCGTCTTCCCCCCCGCACCCGGCATGGCTGCGGCGGGCGATGGTTCGGAGGCTGCCCTCGACGTGAGTACTCAGGGGGGTGGACAAGGTGGCTCAGGACCCCAGGTGCTGTGGGGGGGTGGGCAGAAGCTGCAGGGAGCTGATCATCACACACTGCCGTCTCCAGCTCCTGCCTGAGCTGACGAATCCTGATGAGCTGCTCTCCTACCTGGGGCCCCCCGACCTGCCCAGCAGCAGCAACGATGACCTCCTCTCTCTCTTCGAGAATAACTGAGCCATCCTCGCCCTCCTCCCGGGGCTGGGGGGCAGCACTGTGTGCCCCTGCCTGCTGCAGAGCTGGGACCCCCCACAGCGGGGGCTTTCTCAAAGGGCTGCGATGGGACAGAGGGGCTGAGCCCCCCCAGAAGCACAAGGCTGTACATAGTGTAGAAACACTACTGCTCCCCTGAAACTCCCCATATTTAAAGGCAAGTGTGTCACTGCGGGGCTGCCCGTGCCCCCCATCAATGTGCAAATGCTGCTGTCCCTTCTACCGCACGGGTCTGGTGTGGGGTGTAGCACTCAGCTCCCACTGCCCCCGCGGCGGGTTGCCCTGTATGTCCCCGATGGCTATTAAAGGATCCTTCTGCAGGGTCATGCGTGTCCCCCCATCTTTTGTCGTCCCGCTGTGGGGCTGGCCCCGCGACCCAGCTCTGAGCGAGCAGGGGAGGGCCTCGGGTGGCTGGAGTATCCAGCTCTCTCTCCGAGCAGAGGGGGAGAGGGTGCGTGCCGAGTAGCGAGGGGATCCTGCCCTATCCCCGAGCAGCGGCGGCCGGGCCGGGCGGTGAACCGGGCCTGTGGCGTCAATCATTAACCGGGGCCGGCTGGGCGGCGCTGCGGTCGGACGGCGGAGGAGGGGAATCGGTGTCTCCCCACGTCGGGCGGTAGGCTGCCAGGGCTGGGCCGCAGATCCAGCAGCTCCAAGCCCCACACGCCCTGGTGCCGCCGCATCCGCCCCGCGTCCCGGCCCCGCGCCGCCGCCGCCGCTCCCGCCCCATCCCGCCGCTCCTTGCTCTCCGCACGGCGCATGCGCGCCGCGCCCTGCCCAGCGCCGGACCGCGGCCCCCGCCCCGCCCGCGCTTTTTTTCCCCCTTCCCCCCGCTTTCAAACCGGCGCCGCCGATTGGTTGCGTGCCCTGCCACTCCGCCACTACACCAACGGCCGTTGGCCGGCGCTGCGGGGGAGGCGGGCCCTCCTCCACCCTATATAATGGGCGGCGGGGAACTGCGCTCCTTCTGCTGCGCCGCGCCCGCCGCCCGGACGAGAGTCTGCTGTACTGCTCGTGTCTCGCCATGGCCAACCCCGTCGTCTTCTTCGACATCGCCGCTAATGGCGAGCCCCTGGGTCGCGTCACCTTCGAGGTGGGCGCGGGAGGCGACTGAGGGGGGGTGGGGGGCGCCGGTGCCATTTCCTTGCCGGGTGCGCGGGGCCGGTGGGGGGCCAGCCCGCGCTGCGCGTGCGCGGCGGGGGCGCGTTGGTGTGGCTGCGGGGCCGCGGCGCCCCCGGCCCGGCGGGGCGAACAAAGGGCCCGGAGCGGCGGCGCGGTGCCAGCCCAGGGCGCGCCATCGCCCACGGGAATCCATCCGCACCTGGGCCGCTACCGCTGCATCCCAATACGGCTGGCGTCGCCACCGCCGCGTTCCCGCCGCGCCTCCGCTCCGCCCTGGGACCGGGGGGGCGCGGCAGTTCCCCCCCCACTGCGGGTCGCGGCTGTGGCTGCTTCGCCGCCATTTTATCGCAAGGCCCCCGGAGCATCGGGATGAGCCGTGTCGGGCTCCCGGGCAGTGCTTCCCGAGTCCGGGGATGCTGGCGGAGGGTGCTGGCAACCCGATCACCGCGGGATTGTCGCTGGAGGGCAAAGCATTTATCGCCCCGCCCGGGGCGCGGAGCATCCCTGGCGCGGCTGGGCCTCCTCCGGGCGCCGCGGCTGCTGCAGATTCGGGGCCGCGTTCCCGCACGGGTGGCGCATCCAGCCGAAAATCCTCCTGAAGCGTTGGGAGGCGGCGCGCGCGCCCCGCCCAGGAAGGCTTCAGGCACATTAATGTTTAATTTAATTCAGGCCAGCGGAACGAACACTTCTCTGCCCCGCTAGTGAGATGCGCGATGGCACAGCTGTTAGTTCAGAGCTTGCAGATAACGGTGTAATGCGGGAGGAATCTAGAGCTGCTGGCACGGCTGAGAAGTGTCCCTGGGCGCTGAGCAGTGTTTGGGGGGATCCCTGCAGTGTGGAGGTGGCCTCTGGGCATGGGGGACAGTGGCCAGTCATCAACCCAGATTTGACAAATGCCTTTCCTGTCTTCACAGCTGTTTGCAGACAAGGTCCCGAAGACAGCAGGTTGGTAAAGCAATTTTGGCTGCACTGCAACTGCACCAAGCCCTAGTACTGTCCTGAACTCTCAACAAATAAAGTTTCTCATGGTGGGGTTTTATTGCCTTTGCAGAAAACTTCCGTGCTCTGAGCACTGGTGAGAAGGGCTTCGGATACAAGGGGTCCTGCTTCCACAGAATCATTCCTGGGTTCATGTGCCAGGTGCGTGGTGCTCCTGCTGCAGTGGGTGGGTGGGTGGGTCAGGCAGTCTGGCACTCAGCTGGCTGTTGGAGTTGGATACTGGTAGATTTAGAGTGAGACGTTGCACCCAGTTCCAGAGTGTTGGCACCCATGACCTGAAATGCTGCCTTTTCACAGGGTGGTGACTTCACACGCCACAATGGCACTGGAGGCAAATCCATCTATGGGGAGAAGTTCCCAGATGAGAACTTCATCCTGAAGCACACGGGTCCTGGAATCCTGTCGATGGCCAATGCCGGCCCCAATACGAACGGTTCCCAGTTCTTCATCTGCACTGCCAAGACTGAGTGGTGAGTCATGGGCTATGGGAGGAGAAGCATGGGGGTCTGCATCTGGGAGATGCCCTCTGTTGGGGGATATCGGGGGCCAGCTGTTACTGGTGCTTCTCCGGCAGGCTGGATGGCAAGCATGTCGTCTTCGGCCGCGTCAAGGAGGGGATGAATGTGGTGGAGGCCATGGAGCGCTGTGGCTCCAAAGATGGCAAAACAAGCAAGAAGATCACCATCACCGACTGCGGGCAGCTCTCGTAAACCCTTCTCTCATCAACTGACCATTCCTTGAGCAGCCTGGGCACCACATCCCACTGCAGCTCACCCGCTCCCACCCCAGTCCTGATGTACTGCTGCGTTTCTACTGGGTCACGGTCCCACTGGGCCGTAGTTACCTTCAAGTCTAAATAAAACGAGTTAAACTACATACACCATAGCAGTCCCCTTCTGTCCCTAGCTGGGGAAGGCAGGGTTCAGCACTGGTGGAGGAAAAATAAGGCGTTGAGGGGGCAGGAGGGCCTCTGTCAGTGGGGTGGTTACACCAGCCCCCCCAGTAGGATCCAGAGTGAAGAGAGTAAGCTGGTTTGGGCACTGAACTGATCCATGGGGGTCCTTAGGGCTTCCACTGGTTCTGTTCCTTTGCCCACTGCACTGCACTTGCAAGTGTGGGAGGGGCAGTGACACCCACCATGGGGTGCCTTGTAGGTCTGTTTTAACAGGTGACACTTCGCAGAGCTAGTGTGGGTTGTCCTGGGAAGATGAGGATCACAGTTTTTCCAGTAAGGGAGAGTTCCAGTCTGCAATCTTCCTATTAAGGCAACCTAGTTAGGAGGTGGTTCTGTGTCACGTGTATCCCAGTGGTCCCTGTTAGGGGATGCTGGTCCCAGCTTGTGGGGTGCTTAGCTCTAAGAATACCAGGTTTGCCACAGTTGCATTTGGCAATTGGGTGATCGGTGCACCCAGTTCAAGGTTGGGTACCCAGTTCCAGGGTGATTCCAGTGCTTCCAGTTAAAAGGTGCTTGGATGGGAGTAAACTCTAGGACCCTGTGGGTCCAGCAAGGTAAGGTCTGGCTGGACCCTTGTCCCCTTTTACAGTACACCTGAAGGGTGCTAAACTCCCATCCCGTGGACCTGGACCTGCACCACCACGTCCCGTGTGTGGGCTCTGCCTTGGATGGGACCCTGGTGTTGGTGAGGTGACCCCGCAGTTCTGGTGGCCCAGCCCACAGGGCCCGAGGGGAAGATGAAATCAGCAGCAGCTTCTGCCCCATCCTCACTGGAGTCTCCAGGGCTGGGTGCCCCCGGGCTGTAGAGTAGAGGAGGCATAGGCGGGGGGCCTTTGGTGGTGCACTGAGGCGAGGCAGGGGGAATTTTACTGCAAGGCACCGAAGCAGTGCCGGGGGGAAAGCTTTTCTTTGATGCACCAGGCAGACCCTGGAACACCAAACCTCACCCTCAGAATCCCCGCAAACTCTCTGGAACCCTCCAGACCCCCTAAATCCACCCTAGGTACACCCGAGTGACTGGGACCCCCATCCCGCCTGGGACCCTTCAACCCCCATTAGATGCCCCCAAATCTACCCCAGGGTCCCCCCTGACTCCCTGGGGTCTCTCACCACCCTCTGGATCCCCCAAATCCACCCTGAGATGTGCAAACATCTGAGAAGTCCCCGGGACCCCCAAAATCTACCCTGCCCCCCCCCCCCCCCCAAGACTCCCTGGGACCCCTGCTACACAAAGCCCCCCACACACACACTGTTCCAGCCCATGTCCTTGCCTTCCCCCCACCACATGGTGGCCTTGTCCTCCCTCAGTGTCCTTGTGTGCCTCCTGATGTCCTTGTGTCCACCCATCCCCCAGAGGCCTCCCAGCCTGGGTGTCCCCTGTGCCGCTTCCCCTGCAGTGGCACTGTCTCCCTGCCCCATTTGGGGGTCCTTAGGTGGCTGTCTCCGTGCCCCTACATGTCATTGTGGGTCCCCTTTCCCTACAGTGGATGTCCCCAGGGGTTGCCCTCCAAGTAAGTGTCCATGCCCAGAATATCCCCAAGATGTCAGTCCCTTGTCCCCAGGGTGTCCCTGTCCAGTGTGTACCTGTCCCCGGGCTGTCCCCCCAGTCTCCCCATGGTGACAAACAGGGTGTTCCCATGTTCCCAGCATGTCCCCAAGGTCTCCCCAGGGTGATGGTCCCAGAGCAGCATGTCCTTGTCTTCCCCATATCCTGATGTCTCCCCTCAAAGGGACATCTCTAGGACTCATGCTCTATTGGAGACCCCCCTCACTACTGCTGGACCCCAGTAAATGCCTCTGACCCTCAAATGCTGCTGCCAGAGTGAGGGAAATTGGGGGTGGGCACCCATGAAGGAGGCTGTAGGTGCAGGGACTTAGGGGCTCCCACCCCACAAGGGCTGTGGGGATTGGACTAGGGGATATTTGGGGAGGTCAGGATTTGAGAGATGAGGCACTCCCAGGGTGGGTGGTTATTGGGAAATTTCAGTTAGGGGCACCCACAGAGGACTCAGGGGGTCCCCAAGGGGGAGGAATGAGTGGGTGCACCTGGGAAGTTGATGCGGAGTTCAGTGCAATTGCAGACCAGGCCTCGAGAGAACAGAGCTTAACATGTCCCCTTTCTAAGGTGGTGTTTGGAGGGGCAGGGCTTGAGAGGACACTTTTATAGTGGTGGGGTCATTTTGAGGGAGTTAGGGATTAGCGGCAGGGATTCTGGGGCAGGGTTTACGGGTCTGTTTTATAGAGGATGGGGGGGGCTGCCTCCAGGGGCAGGACTCCCCTTTACAACGGCACAGCGGCCGCCGAGGCGCCAGGTTTAATGAGAGACGGGGCTTTGAGCCTCCTATAAAAGGGCCGAGCCTCAAGGGGTGGGTTTCAAGGGGCCCTCTTTATGGGGCGAGGCTTAGGGTCCAGTTCATACTTCCAAAGGATGGGGTTGTCGTGGTGGGGTGCGCGTGCACCGCCTGTGAGGGGCAGGACTTAAGGGGTGGGGCTCCATGGGGCGTGGTTTCGGGGTTCCCCAATATAGGGGCTCTGCGGACCGCCCCCAGCGGGCCATGGCGCTGCTGTGCGTGCTGCTGCTGTCGCTGCTGCTGTCGCTGTCGCTGTGGCTGTCGCTGCGGCGGCGGGGCGATGGGCGCGGCCCGCGCTTGGGCGCGCTGCACCTGCTGCACCCGCAGGGGGCGCTACACCTGAGCCGCCTGGCGCGGCGGCACGGGCCCGTGCTGCGCCTGCGCTTGGGGGGTCGCGGTGAGTGAAGGGGGGCGGGCACCCCGAAACGGACCTCGGCCGAACCTGTCCTGGGACCCCACGGCCCCCCAAACCTCCCTCTCTCTACTCCTTAGGGACTCTCCGAACCCCCAGCCCTGCCCTTTCCCCCTGCCGTGGGGACCTCCCCAAACTTCAGACCTCTCCTCAAACCCCACACACCTTTCCTGGGGCCCTAATCCCTCGATGCTCCCCGCAAAATCCCCCGCCAGGACTCTCCACTTGGTTTGGGATCTCCTCCAGTTTTGGAGTCGCCCCCAGCCCCTCCTCTTCCCTCCAGACGTGCTGGTGCCGAGCTCGGTGGCGACCATCCGTGAGGCGCTGGTCCGGCACTGGGGGGACTGGCTGGGGCGCCCCACCAGTTACCTGGGTATGAGGGCAGGGGAGGCCGGTGGGCTGTGCTGAGGGGGGTTGGAGGGGTTCCTGTGGGGTTTGGGCAGTCGCTATGGAGTGTGTGTGGGGAAGCCCTTCGGGGGATTTGAAGGGAGTCACTATGGGGTTTGTGGGGTTCTCTGTGGGGCTTGGGGAGGTGGGGTCACTAAGTGTTTGGGGGGCCTATGGGATGGCAAGTCCTTACAGGTTTTGAGGGCATCCCTATGAGATTTTAGGGATTGTTACAGGATTTGGAGGGGGTCCCAATGGGGCTGCGGACATGGGTACTGGGAGGGGGTGGGGGCAGTTCTGGAGGGGTGGGTTGTCTGTAGGGGCTAGAGCAGTCCCTAGAGGTCTCTGCCCCACCAGACACACCCTTTAACCTCCAGGATTCCTGGTGGGATTAGGAGGGTCCCGTGGAGGAGGTGGCTGTGGGGTTGAAGGAGGCTTTATGAGGTAGAGGGGCCCTGCAGAACACCCCTGGTGTATTGGAGGTGGGGCTGGGGGGGTTTCTGGGGTGTCCCTGACTCCTCCTGCCCAACGCCAGGGTCACTGGTGTCACAGGGGGGCCGGGACCTGGCACTGGGAGGCCCTTGTCCTGGCTGGCGGCGGCAGCGGGGAGCAGTGCGGGGGGCACTGGCACGGGCTGGGGGGCGTCTTGGGCCCCTCCTTTGGCTGCAGGGCCAGGAGTTGTGTGAGGTGAGACCCTGAAACTGACTTCTCCCCAAACTGATCCTCCTGCAACCCTGACACCCCCAAAACTACTCCTCCCTGCATTCCAAAACAGATCCCCACACAATATTGACCAGCAAAACCCTGCCCCATGCACTCCCTTCACCCAAACCCCACCCATGTACCTTAACCATGTCCCTGCACCTGAAAACTGCCCCCCAAACCCTGTCCCCTGCATTCAGTCCCCAATCTCTGCATCCCAAACCTGGTCCCCAAACCCTGCACCCACACCACACTTCTTTTCCCCCAAAACTGACCCACCCAAACCTCACCCTCTGCACCCCAAAAGGGCATTATACCTGTAAGTCCCCAAAACTCCATTAGAGTTTCCCACTTATCTCCTGCAACCCCCTAAACCACCCTAGGGATCTCTCTAACCTTCTTGTTCCCCCAGGAGCTACGTTCCCATGGAGAAGCTCCCCTAGACCCCTTTGAGGTGTTCACCTTCCATACCTGCAGCACCATCGCACGCCTCCTCTTTGGGGACCTGGTGGGGATTTGAGGGGGGGCCAGGTTGGAGACAGGGGTTTGGAGGAGGACCCCAGTTTTTATGGGGCCCAGGGGTTTGGGGGGGACCCAGGAGTTTGTGGAGGGGACATCCAGCTGTTCGGGGGACTGAGCAATTTGTGGGTGGGTGGCAGAGGTTTGGGGGCACACAGGAGTTTGAGGGGACCCAAGTGTCTAAAATGATGTTGGGGGTGTTCTGGGGGATCCAGAGAGAATTTGAGTACTGGACAGTACACAGGTGTGTTCTCCTCCAGGTGCCCCCTCCAGGGGAGCTCCGGGCCTTCTCCCGCTGCTTGGGGGAGCTGCTGCAGGTTTGGGGGCACAGCAGCGTACGCGCGCTTGACCTGCTGCCCCTGCTGCGGGTGAGCCTGGCAGATCCTGTGGGTGGCCTATGGGGCTGCGGCCTTTTTGCTGCATGAGGGTCTATGGAGCCTAGGGCTACAGAGCCCCATGGGGGCAATGAGGGAATTGTGGGAGACTATAGGGGGGCTGTAGGGCCCTGGGAAGGGTTGTGAGTCACAGGGTTATGTGGCCCATGTGAGGGATATGGGGCTGGTGGGGTTGTATGGGGTTGAGAGTGAGGTTATAGGATCTGTATGGGACTGGAGAAGGGTATGTGGGGCTGACAGGGAGCTTATAGGGTCCATAGGGGCTTGGGTGGTGTCTATGGCAGTGGGAAGGAACTGTGTAACCCTAGGAGGGGAATTATGGGATCTCTATGGGGCTGGACAGGGGTTATTGTGTCTATATGGGGTAGGGTGAGTGTTACATGATCTATATGGTGTTGGAGAGCACTTTAGGCCTGGGAGGGGCAGTTGTGGGGGCTCTATAGGGCTAAGGTGGGGCAAAGTGTCTCTATGGAGCTGAGGGTGCCTATAGGGTCTGTATGGCCCAGGGGAGCAGCCATAGATTTTCTGTGGGGCTCAGGACACTTACACAGCATCTCTGGGGGAGGGGGTGTCTCTCTGAGGTCAAAGATTTCTTGGGGGTTGGGGGTCCCTATGGAGTCCCTATGCCCAGGGCCTGCCCAACCCAGGATTGCGGAAGCTGCTGCGGCTTGTCCAGCACCGTGACACCTTTGTGGAGGCCCAGATCCAGCGGCACCAGGTGGGGAGGCCCAGAGAGCTGGGGGTGAGCCAGAGGTCAGGAGCGGCCTGGTTGGAACAGAGGGTCAGGGGAAACCCAGGGGTTTGGAAAATACACGGGGGTCTGGAAGGACCCAGGAGTTTGGGGGTGTGCCCGGGGGCTTGGGGGCACCCACATATTTTAGGGGAAACAGAGGTTTTGGGGGGACCCAAGGGGATGGGAGGACCCGAGGGTCTGGGGGGGATGTGGGATTGGGGAGATGTAAGGCTTGGGGGTGGAACCAGGGGTTTGGGTGGATTTGGAAGGGACTCCCATGTTTGGGGGCAGCCAGGGATCAGGAGAAACTCCCAACATGTATCATTCCTTTGCCAGGCGTGTCCCTCCCCTCCCCTGGACACAGTTTTGGGGGCGCTGCTGGGGCGTAGTTCTGGGGCACGGGGGGGGCCCCTGAGCCCCCCCCGGCTGCACATGGCGCTGGTCGACCTGTTCATTGGGGGCACTGAGACCACGGCAGCTGCTCTGGGCTGGGCTGTGGCCTTCTTGCTGCACCGCCCTGAGGTGAAACACATGTCCTTCCATGTCTTCCATGCAGGCCTGGAGGGTCCTGTGTGTCTCCAGGGGTCCTATGTCCCCACCCACATCCTGTATATGTTCTATATGTCCCTCATGTTCCCTTCTCCATGAGTTTCCTGCTGCTTTGCCCCCAGACAATGTGTGGCACCATGTGTTCCCTGTACAGTCCCAAGGTTCCATGTGTGTACTTGGCGGTCCTATATACCCACCTGTGTCCTGCATGTCCCCCATGTCCTCCTCCCCATGGCTGACACCATGCCCTTGCACCACCCTGAGGTGCCACATGGATGTCACAGACATTTCAGAGCTGTGTCTGTGTCCCCATGTGGCTCCTTGGTTTGGGGTTTCCATGGAGAGGTGACTCAGGGTCTGGGGACAGAGGGTCCCAAGATACAGATCTGGAGGCTCGGGGGTGTCCTCAAGGAGGATCAGGTCTGTGGGGGGTGCTTGGGTCCCAGGGCAGGTTTGGGGGTTTGGAGGGATCTGGGGCTCAAAGGGGTCCCCAAGGGAGAGGGCCAGGTTTGGGGATTGTTTGGGGTCCTAAGGGCAGGTTTGTGAGTTGGGGTGGGTCTGGGGTTCTGTGGAGTCCCCCTGTCATCCCGTTGCCACTGTGTGCACCCTGGGATGCACCCTCTCCCCTGATGCCCCATGACAGACATGGCACACCTGTGCTCCACCTGTGTAGCTGCAGGCTCGGCTGCGGGCGGAGCTGGAGGGGGCACAGGGACCCCCTGGGCCAGGGGACATGGGGCGCCTGCCCCTTCTTCAGGCCACCGTCAGTGAGACCCTGCGTCTGCGGCCCCCTGCACCCCTGGCGCTGCCCCACTGCGCCCTGCGCCATACCAGGTACCAGGACAGAGCGGTGCCAGTGTGGGGGAGATGCTGGGAGGAGCTGCTACAACCAGTCTGGGTGAGGGGGAACTGAGAGGAACCACTGCAGACCAGTAAGGGACCACCTGGTATCATCAGTAGGGTCCAGGAGAACCCAGCAGAGCCCATTAGACCCCAGTGAGTAAGACCCATCAGGTCCCAGTATGGCCTTAGTAAGACTCCAGTAGGTGCCAGTAAATCCCAGGGGGACCCAGTAGAAGTAGGGCCACAGTAGACGCCAATAGACCAGTACGGCCTGGTAAGTCCCTGTAGGACCCAGTAGGCTTCAAGAGACCCCAGTAAATCTCAGTAAGAGTCATTAGGCCCCAGTAAGGCCCCATAATAACCCCAGTACCTCCTACTAGGCCTTAACAGGTTCTGGAATGACCCCAGTAGACCCTAACAGACACCCAGTAGATCCGAGGAGACCCCACAATAGCCCCAGTAGGCCCCAGCAGAGCCAAGAAGATCCCAGCAGGAGTTCCCAATATATCCCAGTAAGTCCCAGTGTAGCCCTCTAAAACCCCAGTAGACATCCAGTAGCCCCCAGAAAAGCTCACTATGGCTCCAGCAGTTTCCAGTGAGTCCTGGTAGACTCCAGTATGGCCCTAGTAGACCTCAGCAGATACCCAGATACCAGAGAGCTCCCATATGACTCCAGCAGATCCAGTATGGCCTCAATAGACACCAATTGACACCCAGTAGTTCACAGCAGATCCCAGTATGGCACTAGTAGGTCCCACCAGTATGCCAGTAGACCCCAAAAAATTCTAGGAGGTCTCAGTATGGCTCCAGTAGATTCCAGTATAGCATCAGTAAATTCCAATAGGCATCATTAGATCCCAGAAGACCTCAGAGAGCCCCAGTAGACTCCAACAGATACCAAATAACTCCCAGTAGTACCTGTCAGATCCCAGTATGGACCCTGTAGACCCAAACAGACATCCAGTAATACCCAGCAGCCCCCACAGAGCCTCAGTAGGTCCTAGTATGGCCCATGTAGTTTTCAGTAGTCCCCAGCAGACCCCAGTCTATCTCCGTGCACCTTGTCCCCTTCCAGTCTTGGGGGGCTCCCCGTGGTGGCTGGCACTGTCCTGGTCCCAAATCTGCTGGCAGCCCAACAGGACCCTGACATCTGGCAGCACCCCGAGCTCTTCCTGCCTGGTATGTGGGTACACCTGCACTCTGAGTGCCCCCCCAAACTCCTGGGGTCTCCTCAAACATCAAATTGGGTTCCCCCAACCATGGAGTTTCCCCGGATTCCTGGGTATCCTGGGAACACCTTGGTGTCATTAGTGTCCCCTGATGCCTGAATGACCCCAAATCCACACCCCCCCCCCCAAACCTGTGGTTCTCCCCCCATCCCCATTAGTTCTCCTCATATATCTGTGTACCCCCCAAAACCTGTGGGTCCGTCTGTTCCTCCCCTCTGACCCCCCACCCCCCGAACCCCTGAGACCCCCCCTCCCCTCGGGTGTCTGAACCCTCCCCAAGCATGTGAATCCTCTCTGTCACCCTGGGGTGTCTCCCAAGCCTCAGGGTTCCCTCCAACCCCCGGGTCACCCCAAACTGCTGTGTCTCCCTTCTGAACCCCGAGGTCCAACCTGGGGAATGCCCAGGTTCCCTCCAAACTTGTGGGTCCATCCCAAAGTCTTCGGTCCCCCCTAAAGCCTGTGGGTCCCCCTCCATCCCCGTTGACCCCTCTCAAACCTGACCTATCGCCCCCCAGAGCGGTTCTTGGCCCCGGGTGCTCCCTCGCGGTCGCTGCTGCCGTTCGGCTGCGGGGCGCGATCGTGCCCAGGGGAGGGGCTGGCGCGGGCCGAGCTCTTCGTGTTTCTGGGGCTGATCCTGCGGGAATTCCGTCTGGAGCCGGGCCCGGGGGGATTGCCGGGGCTGAAGGGGTCGCCGGGCACGGTGCTGCGCTGTCCCCCCTTTCGCCTGCGCATGGTGCCCTGCCAGCCCCTGGGCTCACCCTGACCCTGGCCTGACTCCACTTGACTACTTTATTACTTTTCCTGAAAACTGTGACTCGCCTGAGTTTTTTTGACCCTTCCTGAATACACCTGACTTCACCTGACCCTGTGTGACACTGCCTGGACCTGACTGACCGTGACCCCCTGACTGACCCCACCTGACCTCGGTCTCACCCCTGCCAACCCTGTACCTCTCCTTGACACTGGCTATGACCCCAGCTGTGACCCTATCTAACCCCATGTGACCCTGCTTGAACCCTGCGTGACTCCATCCCAACTCACCTGACCCTTACTAACCCCACCTCACTCCACCTGATTCTACCTTGTCCCTGCCTGACCCCAGGGTGTCCCCATTCAACACCCTAGATGCCTGGGTTTCCCCTCGATGCCAGGGTCAATGCAGTGTGGGAGGACCCCATTTACCTCCTCCCAATAAAATTTATTCTTTTGGCCTCACCTCGCAAGTCCCGACTCTTCCTGGGGCACCCAAAACCTCCGGAAGGCCCGAAGCCAAGTCTTGTCCCCAACCCAGACTGGCCACTCTTGGCACCCACCACAGCCACAACCCTCGGACAGTATCAGGGGATGCTGGGCTGGCTGATCTGCACTTCCCCGCTCCGCAAAGCCCCTCCCCGGAGAGGCTGCGGTCCGGGCCGGCGGCGCAGCCCGGCGGGACCGGGCAGGTGGCGCAGAGTTCTGCTGATCTGCCTGGCAACAGATGACTCGAAGCAAGAGGCGCTCTGATTGGCCGAGGGTTGGTGTGCCTGGCGAGCGATAGTTCTGATAGGTTTGGAGCTGCTGAGGGCGGGAGGGGAGCAGGGCGCTGACCCCAGAGCGACACCCCGAGAGAGGGACTCGAGGAGCGGGCAGCTGGTGCGCGCTGCAGGATTGAGTGCCGGCTCCGAACAATACCGAGGGAGCGGGAGGCCAGAAGCGCTGCCCTCGACGCAAAAACACGAGAGAGAATAGCGAGGAGGGGGCAGGGACGGGACGTGACCGCCCGTGCCCCAGGGTCGTATGTCCAAATGCGGACAACGCCATGGGAGAGGTAGGCAAGGCAAAGGAAGGGAAGGGTTAGTCGGTAAGGAAAGGCAAAGGAGGGATAGGCAATTCAAGGGGCCAACAATATCAAGGAAAGAGTGGGGTAGGTAAAGCAAGGAAAGGGAAGGATAAGAAACGCTAGGTAAGAGGGTGTTAAACAAGGGAAAACAACAGAGGGGCAGGCAAGGGAAAGCAAGGCAAGGGGTCCAGGCAAGGCAAGGGGAGGCAGTGGAAGGCGACATAGGAAGGGAAAGGGAAAGGAAAGGAAAGGAAAGGAAAGGAAAGGAAAGGAAAGGAAAGGAAAGGAAAGGAAAGGAAAGGAAAGGAAAGGAAAGGAAAGGAAAGGAAAGGAAAGGAAAGGAAATGGAGGGGTAGGCCAGGTAAGGCAGTGCAAAGCAACGGAGGGGTTGTTACCTGAACTATCCCGCTGCAGGATAAATGTTTAAAATAAACATTGGACCCTTAAGGGACGAGTCTGTCACCTTCTGTAAAACCCAAGGGGAGAACAAGGCTCAAAAGGCAGCTGTCCATGCTGCCGGCACCTGCTGCTGGAAGCTACGCCGCGGGGCGCGCTCCGGCGGACACGGGGTGGGCCGGGGCAGAGCCGCAGCCCGCGGTGCCGCGCCTGTCCCGGGGCCCACCCCCGCGAGTGCCGCCCGCGGCTCCCGCTCCATCACGCCCACAGCCCCCGCTGTCCCCGCGCCCCAATGACATAACACAGGTTTTCCACAGGGTTCTCGTGATTTGCGGAAAAAAACTCCACAGCTAGTAAGAGTCGCGAAGTAGGTATGTATCTTTATTCAGCGCCGGACGTATGCAGGAGAGCTCCTTAACGAACATGCGCGCCCTCCGAGAGGACAAACTCCCCCTTGTCCCCCAGCCTGTTGCATATGCATTAAGTTTCGCAATACATTCATGCATATTCATCGCGCTACAATTAGTTCTTATCAGTCTTTGTTCAGAGAGCTGTCTGGTTGTCCGTTCATCTCCTGCAGCCTCAGTCTTGGCTTACTTCTTGTTTCAAGGTCCAAGGGGCCCCTCTTATCTTCCTCTAGCTTGGAAGTTCACATTCCTTTCACCTTGTTTGAGGCAGTTTTGCGAGCTACAGGCTTTTTCTAACACAGAAAATTTAACAGACTAAACAAGTTGGTTAATTCAAAACCTAAATCTGAAATGGATTTCTAGCCCAAGTTAATTCCTCACCCAATGTCTAACTCGGCAGGTGATGAGGGATTTTTTAGAACTATTGAGAGTAATTTTAGGACTTCTTTATGAGTATAGTATTTTTTGGGTTTTTGAAGGAATTGTTAGGTTTTTCAAGAGTCTTATCAGGACATTTTAAGGATTTTTGGCTATTTTTAGAGCTTTTTTATGACCATTTAGGATATTTTTAGGGATTTTTTTTAATTTTTAGGGTTTTAAAAAGGATTTTTTTAAGAACTAGGGTATTTTTAGTGTATTTTAAGGGTCTTTTAAGGCAATATTGAGAATTTTGTTGGGGTTTTAGGACATTTTGAGGGTTAGAGTTTTTTAGGGGGCAGGGGTAGCTGGAGAGTGACAGAGAGAAGCTGGGGGCTGTGGGGCAAATGAGAGAGATTAAGGATGACACACAGGAGCTGAGGGGCAGCTGAGAGAGGGTTTGAAGGGCAGAGGTGGGGCTTGAGGGTGACACACAGAGCCTGTGGGCTGAGGGAGGGCTTGAGGGCTAGACAGTCCAATGGAGATAAGGGCTACTGGGTACAGCTAAGGAGGCAAATTAGAGTACACATGCACCACACCTCACCCCAGCCCGAACCTCGCCCTAACCATCCCGACTAACAATAGCCTACACAACCCTAACGAGACCACACCGATCTCCCTGTGAAAGAAAGATCACCACCCCAGGCTCCTGATGTCAGTTTGCAGGATCCGCTTGGAACTCTCAAGGAAGCACAAGTTTGAATTAGTGGGGAGGCTGGGTCTGGGACACATCCAGCACTGTCCAGAATTTTTGGAGGCGGCTGCCCACGCAGGGCCACAGGCCCCTGAACATGAACACTGGCCCTTTTCACTCTGAAACAAAACTCTCCAGCCCAGGTTCCTGATGTCGGTTTGCAGCAGGTGTTTGGTATTGCCTCAGCAACCAGAATTGCATTCTGCTGCAGCGTTGGTCTGTGAGATATATGGTGGCCCCTCCTACCCTCACCTCCTCCCCTCAGCCTGGTTTTGCTTTAAACAGTTTGAAAACCACAAGGAGGTCAGCCGAGAGCCTCCTGTGGCACCGGATTCTGTATTTGCTACTTTGCTGAAGGGAGCCTGGGAGAGAGGAAGCAGTACCTTCCTGGAAGATGGTGTTCAGACAAAGTGGAGAGACTTGGCTTCCTGGCTCCCACCTGAGCAGCTTTTGCTGGGAGTAAAGCATGTGCTGCTGTACCAGAAACCCACAGTGGAGAACTTCAGCAGATAATACTGTAGTTATCCTTGGTTTACTTTATGGCACAAGTTACAGATGACTTGGCTGCTAAAACTTAGGTTCCAGTGCTGTAGCTCTTTTTTCTCGACTTGGCTCCGAGAGTACGGAGCACCGTACAAAACTGCACCTAATTTGTAAACAAACGTCAGTTGTTCTGATTATTGAAGCCGGGCTTTATTCAGTTGAATTTTGAGTGTGTGCTGTGCCCAGGTCCTTTGTACAAATAGGGTACGGAGGGTGGGGGAACCAGAACTGCACATTCCTTGTGATATGGATGGGATTTTGGGGGGGGTTAAATAAAAAGGAGATGCAAAATGAGGGAATTGCTTTTAGATGTAACTATTCTTGTCCTAAAGGAGCAAGTGTGTGTTTGTTGAAAGAGCCGCAAGCCTTTAGGGGCTGCAGTTTGTGTGCCCTGGAATGAGGTGCCCTGAGGAAATGTGTGAGCCGGAGGGAGCCGGGGCCGGGCGGAGGGAGCCGAGGTGTGGGAATGGGCGAATGGAGGCGGGCGCGGGCGGGAATAGCCGAGCGTGGCCGAAAGCGGCCGAAAGGGGCCGAGGAGGCGAGCGGAGCCGAGCTTTGCTGAGTTCAGCCGAGGCGAGCCGAGCTTTGCCGAAGAGGCGAATGGAGGCGAATGCGGCCGGAAATAGCCGAGCGTGGCCGAAAGTAGCCGAAGCTGGGCGAGGAGCCGAGTCCAGCCGAACGGAGCCGAGCTCTGCCGAGCGCAGCGGCGGAGCGGGGCGCCGGGGCGGAGCCGGGGCGCTGGGAGGATCCCCTCCTGTCCCTCTCTCTCCCGCTCCATCCTCCTGCCCGTATTCCCCTCAGTTACCTCTCTTTCCCCCGTTTCCGTGTCCCCCCCAAACCCGGCTCCTTCCTGTCCTGTCCCTGCCCCGCTGCTCCGTTCCATTCCCCCTCTCTCCCTCCTCTGTCCACCGTCCCTCTTGCTGCCCTGTCGGCCTTTCCCTTCCCCGCCCGCTTTCCTCCGCAGCCCGACCTCCCTCCCCGCCCTTTCGCATGTCCCGCTCTCCCTCCTCTCTTCCCGTCGCCCCTTCCCTTCTTTCCCCCGCAGCCGCGGGGCTCAGGGCGCCGGAGAATAAAGCCCCGAGGGCCGGAGCCCGGCGCCCCCCGGGCCTTGCGGGAGTCTCCGCACGGGGCCGGAGCTCTCGGCGGATCCCCCGCGCCGCTCGGACCCCGCCCCGCCGCTGCCGGACCTGCGGCTCCGCCGGCATCGTGCTGCGAGCGGCCCCCGCTCTGTGCCGTGCCGGCCGTGCCGCGTCCCCGCCGCCTCTGCCGCTCCCTCTTTCTGCCCCTGGCCCGCGACAGCGAGGCGGGGCGGGAGCTTCGAGCCTTCTGGGGGCTGTCCCCCCTTCCTTGTTGCGGCGGAGTCCCTTTCTGGGGGATGGAGGTGTGGGAAGGGCTGGAAGGGAGTGCTGGGCTGCTGTTCGGGGCAGTTGGACTCATCCTGTGCCTTCTTCGGGGGTCAGGAAAAGGGGCTGAAGACTCGAGGCTCTGATGTCATTTGGGGCACCCCAAAGTCGCTAGGAGAGGGACGCACACTGCGGTGCGGGAGCGGGTGGGTGACGAATGAGTGGAGGGAGTCACGCTGGGTGCCGTCCCGCAGAGGGACCCAAAGCTGCCCCAAAATTCCCAAGGAGGGGTGTGTGTAGAATACTAAAACCTGGCAAGTGTTTCATTTTTATAGCTATTGGTAAAGAATAGGAATCTATGGCTAAACTCATTTGGAAAGAAGCCCTCTCTCGATCCACTCATTTGTACCCAGGAATGTAGGAAACTCTGACTGGGGACGGGCAGTAGTTTTGAAAATCATGCCCTAGCCTTTTTCCCTAGGAACGAACCAAGCGAGTGCCCTGAAACCAGCGAAGCAGCTGCAAGGGCTGAAGGGAACAGAAAGGGCTCCCGGCACCTTTTGCCTCCGTTCTCTGCCATTCTCCAAAAGGCGTCACAGTCCTGGAAGAGGTGTTTGTCATGCAGCCTGCCAAAATAAAGACCTGTAAAATCCTAGCTCTGCCTTTTGTTTAACGTGTTCTTACTTCCTATTTATGTCATCACAGAAAGCAAGGAAAGAAGAAATGTGACTGGTTCCCACTATTGCTCCGTGCAGGCATTTTTAAAGGCTGCTGTACTTCTATCCTCTTTTTCCACTCCAAGCTTGACTTTTCCCCTCCTTTTTCGAGGTCTGCAGCTTTGGGTGTCTCAGGCAGGGCTAGGTTCCTCGGCAGGGGTCTTAGGAGTTGGTGCAGATTCTGATTTTTCTGAAGGTGTATCAAAGTGTGCCGGCAAAAGGACTGCTTTCTCCAGGGGAAAGCTTTCTCTCAATGACCATCAATGCATGTATGTGTTTTAATCGTGTAACCATGTGGATTAAGAAAAGCTGACACCTGTAGCAGATTTTTGTTGGATCTGTGTCTGTGAGAAGTGGGCTGTGTGCTGGAGACGGAGAGACCAAGAGACGCTGTTGGAGAGTGGCAATAGTGGCAGGTGTGAGCTGTTAAGTTGATGAGTGCTCAGAGCAGGCACAGGTGTGAGCTGTTAAGTTGATGAGGGCTCAGAGCAGGCACAGGTGTGAGCTGTTAGCATGATGAGAGCTCAGAGCAGCCACAGGTGCGAGCTGTTAAGTTGATGAGGAGGAGGGGCGGGTCCCTGTGGGGGAGGTTATTGAAGGGCGAGGGTTTGCCTCAGCCAAATTTTGCACGGAGCTGCTGGAGAAGAAGAGTTTATGGGGGGCTCCCGGGGCTGTCTCATGGAAGGACGGTGAGTACTTTGGACAGGGTTTGGGGGATCACCAGGGCACATCCTTTTGCCGTTTTCCCTGGGAAAGAAAACTGAGCAGTCCAGGTTCCTGATGTCAGTTTGTAGGGCTCCCTTGGGTCTATCAGGGCAGCACAAGTTTGAGGTGGGAACAACTTCGGTCTGGGGTGCATCCTTCGATATAAGGATTCTTTGCAGTCAGGGCCAGGGCAGGGGCCCCTGGCACATCCTTTTTCCATTTTCCCTGGGAAAGAAAACTCAGCAGTACAGGTTCCTGATGTCAGTTTGTAGGGCTCCCTTGGGTCTATCAGGGCAGCACAAGTTTGAGGTGGGGACAACTTTGGTCTGGGCTCCATCCTTCGATAGAAGGATTTTTTGCAGTCAGGGCCAGGGGCCCCTGGGCACATCCTTTTTCCATTTTCCCTGGGAAAGAAAACTCAGCAGTCCAGGTTCCTGATGTCAGTTTGTAGGGCTCTCTTGGGTCTGTCAGGGCAGCACAAGTTTGAGGAGGGGAGAAGTTTGGTCTGGGCTCCATCCTTCGATATAAGGATTCTTTGCAGTCAGGGCCCAGCCAGGGGCCAGGTGTCCCTGGGCACATCCTTTGGCCATTTTCCCTGGGAAAGAAAACTCAGCAGTCCAGGTTCCTGATGTCAGTTTGTAGGGCTCCCTTGGGTCTATCAGGGCAGCACAAGTTTGAGAAGGGGACAACTTTGGTCTGGGGTCCATCCTTCGATATAAGGATTCTTTGCAGTCAGGTCCCACCCAGGGGCCACGGGCCCCTGGGCAAATCCTTTGGCCATTTTTCCTGGGAAAGAAAACTCAGCAGTCCAGGTTCTTGATGTCAGTTTGTAGGGCTCCCTTGGGTCTGTCAGGGCAGCACAAGTTTGAGGTGGGGACAACTTTGGTCTGGGCTCCATCATTTGATATAAGGATTCTTTGCAGTCAGGTCCCAGCCAGGGGCCAAGGGCCCCTGGGCACATCCTTTGGCCATTTTTCCTGGGAAAGAAAACTCAGCAGTCCAGGTTCCTGATGTCAGTTTGTAGGGCTCCCTTGGGTCTATCAGGGCAGCACAAGTTTGAGGAGGGGAGAAGTTTGGTCTGGGCTCCATCCTTTGATATAAGGATTCTTTGCAGTCAGGTCCCAGCCAGGGGCCCCTGGGCACATCCTTTTTCAATTTTCCCTGGGAAAGAAAACTCAGCAGTCCAGGTTCCTGATATCAGTTTGTAGGGCTCCCTTGGGTCTATCAGGGCAGCACAAGTTTGAGGTGGGGACAACTTTGGTCTGGGCTCCATCCTTCGATATAAGGATTCTTTGCAGTCAGGGCCCAGCCCAGGGAAAGGGGCCCCTGGAACAGCTTTGGCCATTTTCCCTGGGAAAGAAAACTCAGCAGTCCAGGTTCCTGATGTCAGTTTGTAGGGCTCCCTTGGGTCTATCAGAGCAGCACAAGTTTGAGGAGGGGACAGCTTCGGTCTGCGATCCATCCTTCGATATAAGTATTTTTTGCAGTCAGGGCCAGGGGCCCCATGGCACATCCTTTGGCCATTTTCCCTGGGAAAGAAAACTCAGCAGTCCAGGTTCCTGATGTCAGTTTGTAGGGCTCCCTTGGGTCTATCAGGGCAGCACAAGTTTGAGGAGGGGACAACTTTGGTGTGGGCTCCATCCTTCGATATAAGGATTTTTTGCAGTCAGGGCCAGGGGCCCCTGGGCATATCTTTTGGCCATTTTCCCTGGGAAAGAAAACTCATCAGTCCAGGTTCCTGATGTCAGTTTGTAGGGCTCCCTTGGGTCTATCAGGGCAGCACAAGTTTGAGGTGGGGACAACTTCGGTGTGGCGTGCATCATTCGATATAAGTATTCTTTGCAGTCAGGGCCCAGCCCAGGGAAAGGGGCCCCTGGCACATCCTATGGCCATTTCTCCTGGGAAAGAAAACTCAGCAGTCCAGGTTCCTGATGTCAGTTTGTAGGGCTCCCTTGGGTCTATCAGGGCAGCAGAAGTTTGAGGTGGGGACAACTTCGGTCTGGGCTACATGCTTCGATATAAGGATTTTTTGCAGTAAGGGCCAGGGGCCCCTGGGCACATCCTTTGGCCATTTTCCCTGGGAAAGAAAAGTCAGCAGTCCAGGTTCCTGATGTCAGTTTGTAGGGCTCCCTTGGGTCTATCAGGGCAGCACAAGTTTGAGGTGGGGACAACTTCGGTCTGGGCTACATCCTTCGATATAAGGATTTTTTGCAGTCAGGGCCAGGGGCCCCTGGGCACATCCTTTTTCCATTTTCCCTGGGAAAGAAAACTCAGCAGTCCAGGTTCCTGATGTCAGTTTGTAGGGCTCCCTTGGGTCTATCAGGGCAGCACAAGTTTGAGGTGGGGACAACTTCGGTCTGGGGTGCATCCTTCGATATAAGGATTCTTTGCAGTCAGGGCCCATGGAGGGGCCAGGTGTCCCTGGGCACATCCTTTGGCCATTTTCCCTGGGAAAGAAAACTCAGCAGTCCAGGTTCCTGATGTCAGTTTGTAGGGCTCCCTTGGGTGTATCAGGGCAGCACAAGTTTGAGGAGGGGAGAAGTTTGGTCTGGGCTCCATCCTTCGATATAAGGATTTTTTGCAGTCAGGGTGAGGGGCCCCTGGGCACATCCTTTGGCCATTTTCCCTGGGAAAGAAAACTCATCAGTCCAGGTTCCTGATGTCAGTTTGTAGGGCTCCCTTGGGTCTATCAGGGCAGCACAAGTTTGAGGAGGGGAGAAGTTTGGTCTGGGCTCCATCCTTCGATATGAGGATTCTTTGCAGTCAGGTCCCAGCCAGGGGCCAGGGGCCCCTGGGCACATCCTTTTTCCATTTTCCCTGGGAAAGAAAACTCAGCAGTCCAGGTTCCTGATGTCAGTTTGTAGGGCTCCCTTGGGTCTATCAGGGCAGCACAAGTTTGAGGTGGGGACAACTTTGGTCTGGGCTCCATCCTTTGATATAAGGATTCTTTGCAGTCAGGGCCCAGCCCAGGGAATGGGGCCCCTGGCACAGCTTTGGCCATTTTCCCTGGGAAAGAAAACTCAGCAGTCCAGGTTCCTGATGTCAGTTTGTAGGGCTCCCTTGGGTCTATCAGGGCAGCACAAGTTTGAGGAGGGGAGAAGTTTGGTCTGGGCTCCATCCTTCGATATGAGGATTTTTTCAGTCATGGCCCAGCCAGGGGCCCCTGGGCACGTCCTTTGGCCATTTTCCCTGGGAAAGAAAACTCAGCAGTCCAGGTTCCTGATGTCAGTTTGTAGGGCTCCCTTGGGTCTATCAGGGCAGCACAAGTTTGAGGTGGGGACAGCTTCGGTCTGCGATCCATCCTTCGATATAAGTATTTTTTGCAGTCAGGGCCAGGGGCCCCATGGCACATCCTTTGGCCATTTTCCCTGGGAAAGAAAACTCAGCAGTCCAGGTTCCTGATGTCAGTTTGTAGGGCTCCCTTGGGTCTATCAGGGCAGCACAAGTTTGAGGAGGGGACAACTTCGGTGTGGTTTCCATCCTTCAATATAAGGATTCTTTGGAGTCAGGCCCCAACCCAGGGCCAGGGGCCCCATGGCACATCCTTTGGCCATTTTTCCTGGGAAAGAAAACTCAGCAGTCCAGGTTCCTGATGTCAGTTTGTAGGGCTCCCTTGGGTCTATCAGGGCAGCACAAGTTTGAGGTGGGGACAACTTCGGTGTGGGCTCCATCCTTCGATATAAGGATTCTTTGCAGTCAGGGTCAGGGGCTCATGGGCATATCCTTTTTCCATTTTCCCTGGGAAAGAAAACTCAGCAGTCCAGGTTCCTGATGTCAGTTTGTAGGGCTCCCTTGGGTGTATTAGGGCAGCACAATTTTGAGGTGGGGACAACTTCGGTGTAGGCTCCATCCTTCGATATAAGGATTTTTTGCAGTCAGGGCCAGGGGCCCAGTGCAGGGGGCCCCTGGGCACATGCTTTTTCCATTTTCCCTGGGAAAGAAAACTCAGCAGTCCAGGTTCCTGATGTCAGTTTGTAGGGCTCCCTTGGGTCTATCAGGGCAGCACAAGTTTGAGGTGGGGACAACTTCGGTGTGGGGTCCATGCTTCGATATAAGGATTTTTTACAGTCAGGGTCAGGGGCTCATGGGCATATCCTTTTTCCATTTTCCCTGGGAAAGAAAACTCAGCAGTCCAGGTTCCTGATGTCAGTTTGTAGGGCTGCCTTGGGTGTATCAGGGCAGCACAAGTTTGAGGTGGGGACAACTTCGGTGTGGGGTCCATCCTTCGATATAAGGACTTGTTGTAGTGAGGCCCCAGCCCAGGGCCAGGGTCCCCTGGGCACATCCTTTTCCATTTTCCCTGGGAAAGAAAACTCAGCAGTCCAGGTTCCTGATGTCAGTTTGTAGGGCTCCCTTGGGTGTATCAGGGCAGCACAAGTTTGAGGTGGGGACAACTTCGGTGTGGGCTCCATCCTTCGATATAAGGCTTTTTTGCAGTCAGGGCCAGGGGCCCATGGGCACATCCTTTTTCCATTTTCCCTGGGAAAGAAAACTCAGCAGTCCAGGTTCCTGATGTCAGTTTGTAGGGCTCCCTTGGGTCTATCAGGGCAGCACAAGTTTGAGGTGGGGACAACTTCGGTGTGGGGTGCATCCTTCGATATAAGGATTTTTTGCAGTCAGGGCCAGGCGCCCCTGGGCACATCCTTTTTCCATTTTCCCTGGGAAAGAAAACTCAGCAGTCCAGGTTCCTGATGTCAGTTTGTAGGGCTCCCTTGGGTCTATCAGGGCAGCACAAGTTTGAAGTGGGGACAACTTCGGTGTGGGGTCCATCCTTCGATATAAGGATTTTTTTCAGTCAGGGCCAATGCCCCCCGGGCACATCCTTTTTCCATTTTCCCTGGGAAAGAAAACTCAGCAGTCCAGGTTCCTGATGTCAGTTTGTAGGGCTCCCTTGGGTGTATCAGGGCAGCACAAGTTTGAGGTGGGGACAACTTCGGTGTGGGGTCCATCCTTCGATATAAGGATTTTTTGCAGTGAGTGCCCTGCCCAGGGCCAGGGGCCACTGGGCACATTCTTTTTCCATTTTCTCTGGGAAAGAAAACTCAGCAGTCCAGGTTCCTGATGTCAGTTTGTAGGGCTGCCTTGGGTGTATCAGGGCAGCACAAGTTTGAGGTGGGGACAACTTCGGTGTGGGGTCCATCCTTCGATATAAGGATTTTTTGCAGTCAGGGCCAGGGGCCCCTGGGCACATCCTTTTTCCATTTTCCCTGGGAAAGAAAACTCAGCAGTCCAGGTTCCTGATGTCAGTTTGTAGGGTTCCCTTGGGTCTATCAGGGCAGCACAAGTTTGAGGTGGGGACAACTTCGGTGTGGGGTCCATCCTTCGATATAAGGATTCTTTGCAGTGTGGGCCAGGGGCCCCTGGGCACATCCTTTTTCCATTTTCCCTGGGAAAGAAAACTCAGCAGTCCAGGTTCCTGATGTCAGTTTGTAGGGTTCCCTTGGGTCTATCTGGGCAGCACAAGTTTGAGGTGGGGACAACATCGGTGTGGGGTCCATCCTTCGATATAAGGATTCTTTGCAGTCAGGGCCAGGGGCCCCTGGGCACATCCTTTTTCCATTTTCCCTGGGAAAGAAAACTCAGCAGTCCAGGTTCCTGATGTCAGTTTGTAGGGCTCCCTTGGGTCTATCAGGGCAGCACAAGTTTGAGGTGGGGACATCTTCGGTGTGGGGTCCATCCTTCGATTTAAGGATTTTTTGCAGTCAGGGCCAGGGGCCCCTGGGCACATCCTTTTTCCATTTTCCCTGGGAAAGAAAACTCAGCAGTCCAGGTTGCTGATTTCAGTTTGTAGGGCTCCCTTGGGTCTATCAGGGCAGCACAAGTTTGAGGTGGGGACAACTTCGGTGTGGGGTCCATCCTTCGATATAAGGATTTTTGGCAGTGAATTCCCTGCCCAGGGCCAGGGGCCCCTGGGCACATCCTTTTTCCATTTTCCCTGGGAAAGAAAACTCAGCAGTCCAGGTTCCTGATGTCAGTTTGTAGGGTTCCGTTGGGTCTATCAGGGCAGCACAAGTTTGAGGTGGGGACAACTTCGGTGTGGGGTCCATCCTTCGATATAAGGATTCTTTGCAGAGAGGCTCCAGCCCAGGGCCAGGGGCGCCTGGGCACATCCTTTTTCCATTTTCCCTGGGAAAGAAAACTCAGCAGTCCAGGTTCCTGATGTCAGTTTGTAGGGCTCCCTTGGGTCTATCAGGGCAGCACAAGTTTGAGGTGGGGACAACATCGGTGTGGGGTCCATCCTTCGATATAAGGATTCTTTGGAGTCAGGGCCAGGGGCCCCTGGGCACATCCTTTTTCCATTTTCCCTGGGAAGGAAAACTCAGCAGTCCAGGTTCCTGATGTCAGTTTGTAGGGCTCCCTTGGGTCTATCAGGGCAGCACAAGTTTGAGGTGGGGACATCTTCGGTGTGGGGTCCATCCTTCGATTTAAGGATTTTTTGCAGTCAGGGCCAGGGGCCCCTGGGCACATCCTTTTTCCATTTTCCCTGGGAAAGAAAAGTCAGCAGTCCAGGTTGCTGATTTCAGTTTGTAGGGCTCCCTTTGGTCTATCAGGGCAGCACAAGTTTGAGGTGGGGACATCTTCGGTGTGGGGTCCATCCTTCGATATAAGGATTTTTGGCAGTGAATTCCCTGCCCAGGGCCAGGGGCCCCTGGGCACATCCTTTTTCCATTTTCCCTGGGAAAGAAAACTCAGCAGTCCAGGTTCCTGATGTCAGTTTGTAGGGTTCCGTTGGGTCTATCAGGGCAGCACAAGTTTGAGGTGGGGACAACTTCGGTGTGGGGTCCATCCTTCGATATAAGGATTCTTTGCAGTGTGGGACAGGGGCCCCTGGGCACAACCTTTTTCCATTTTCCCTGGGAAAGAAAACTCAGCAGTCCAGGTTCCTGATGTCAGTTTGTAGGGCTCCCTTGGGTCTATCAGGGCAGCACAAGTTTGAGGTGTGGACAACTTCGGTGTGGGGTCCATCCTTCGATATAAGGATTTTTTGCAGTCAGGGCCAGGGCCCCCTGGGCACAACCTTTTTCCATTTTCCCTGGGAAAGAAAACTCAGCAGTCCAGGTTCCTGATGTCAGTTTGTAGGGCTCCTTTGGGTCTATCAGGGCAGCACAAGTTTGAGGTGGGGACAACTTCGGTGTGGGGTCCATCCTTCGATATAATGATTTTTTGCAGTCATGGTCAGGGGCCCATGGGCATATCCTTTTTCCATTTTCCCTGGGAAAGAAAACTCAGCAGTCCAGGTTCCTGATGTCAGTTTGTAGGGCCCCCTTGGGTGTATTAGGGCAGCACAAGTTTGAGGTGGGGACAACTTCGGTGTGGGGTCCATCCTTCGATATAAGGATTTTTTGCAGTAAGGGCCAGGGGCCCAGTGCAGGGGGCCCCTGGGCACATCCTTTTTCCATTTTCCCTGGGAAAGAAAACTCAGCAGTCCAGGTTCCTGATGTCAGTTTGTAGGGCTCCCTTGGGTCTATCAGGGCAGCACAAGTTTGAGGTGGGGACAACTTCGTTGTGGGCTCCATCCTTCGATATAAGGATTTTTTGCAGTCAGGGCCAGGGACCCCTGGGCACATCCTTTTTCCATTTTCCCTGGGAAAGAAAACTAAGCAGTCCAGGTTCCTGATGTCAGTTTGTAGGGTTCCCTTGGGTCTATCAGGGCAGCACAAGTTTTAGGTGGGGACAACTTCGGTGTGGGGTGCATCCCTCGATATAAGGATTTTTTGCAGTCAGGGCAAGGGGCCCCTGGGCACATCCTTTTTCCATTTTCCCTGGGAAAGAAAACTCAGCAGTCCAGGTTCCTGATGTCAGTTTGTAGGGCTCCCTTGGGTCTATCAGGGCAGCACAAGTTTGAGGTGGGGACAACTTCGGTGTGAGGTCCATCCTTCGATATAAGGATTTTTTGCAGTGAGGGCCCTACCCAGGGCCAGGGGCCCCTGGGCACATTCTTTTTCCATTTTCTCTGGGAAAGAAAACTCAGCAGTCCAGGTTCCTGATGTCAGTTTGTAGGGCTCCCTTGGGTGTATCAGGGCAGCACAAGTTTGAGGTGGGGACAACTTCGGTGTGGGGTCCATCCTTCGATATAAGGATTCTTTGCAGTCAGGGCCAGGGGCCCCTGGGCACATCCTTTTTCCATTTTCCCTGGGAAAGAAAACTCAGCAGTCCAGGTTCCTGATGTCAGTTTGTAGGGCTCCCTTGGGTCTATCAGGGCAGCACAAGTTTGAGGTGGGGACATCTTCGGTGTGGGTTGCATCCTTCGATATAAGGATTTTTTGCAGTCATGGTCAGGGGCCCCTGGGCACAACCTTTTTCCATTTTCCCTGGGAAAGAAAACTCAGCAGTCCAGGTTCCTGATGTCAGTTTGTAGGGCTCCCTTGGGTCTATCAGGGCAGCACAAGTTTGAGGTGGGGACAACTTCGGTCTGGGGTGCATCCTTCGATATAAGGATTCTTTGCAGTCAGGCCCCAGCCAGGGGCCAGGGGCCCCTGGGCACATCCTTTGGCCATTTTCCCTGGGAAAGAAAACTCAGCAGTCCAGGTTCCTGATGTCAGTTTGTAGGGCTCCCTTGGGTGTATCAGGGCAGCACAAGTTTGAGAAGGGGACAACTTCGGTGTGGGGTCCATCCTTTGATATAAGGATTCTTTGCAGTCAGGTCCCAGCCAGGGGCCCCTGGGCACATCCTTTGGCCATTTTCCCTGGGAAAGAAAACTCAGCAGTCCAGGTTCCTGATGTCAGTTTGTAGGGCTCCCTTGGGTCTATCAGGGCAGCACAAGTTTGAGGAGGGGAGAAGTTTGGTCTGGGCTCCATCCTTCGATATGAGGATTTTTTCAGTCAGGGCCCAGCCAGGGGCCCCTGGGCACGTCCTTTGGCCATTTTCCCTGGGAAAGAAAACTCAGCAGTCCAGGTTCCTGATGTCAGTTTGTAGGGCTCCCTTGGGTCTATCAGGGCAGCACAAGTTTGAGGTGGGGACAGCTTCGGTCTGCGATCCATCCTTCGATATAAGTATTTTTTGCAGTCAGGGCCAGGGGCCCCATGGCACATCCTTTGGCCATTTTCCCTGGGAAAGAAAACTCAGCAGTCCAGGTTCCTGATGTCAGTTTGTAGGGCTCCCTTGGGTCTATCAGGGCAGCACAAGTTTGAGGTGGGGACAACTTCGGTGTGGGGTGCATCCTTTGGTATAAGGATTTTTTGCAGTCAGGGCCCAGCCCAGGGAAAGGGGCCCCTGGCACATCCTTTGGCCATTTTTCCTGGGAAAGAAAACTCATCAGTCCAGGTTCCTGATGTCAGTTTGTAGGGCTCCCTTGGGTCTATCAGGGCAGCACAAGTTTGAGGTGGGGTCAACTTCGGTGTGGTTTCCATCCTTCAATATAAGGATTCTTTGGAGTCAGGCCCCAACCCAGGGCCAGGGGCCCCATGGCACATCCTTTGGCCATTTTTCCTGGGAAAGAAAACTCAGCAGTCCAGGTTCCTGATGTCAGTTTGTAGGGCTCCCTTGGGTGTATCAGGGCAGCACAAGTTTGAGGTGGGGACAACTTCGGTGTGGGGTCCATCCTTCGATATAAGGATTTTTTGCAGTCAGGGCCAGAGGCCCCTGGGCACATCCTTTTTCCATTTTCCCTGGGAAAGAAAACTCAGCAGTCCAGGTTGCTGATTTCAGTTTGTAGGGCTCCCTTGGGTCTATCAGGGCAGCACAAGTTTGAGGTGGGGACAACTTCGTTGTGGGCTCCATCCTTCGATATAAGGATTTTTTGCAGTCAGGGCCAGGGGCCCCTGGGCACATCCTTTTTCCATTTTCCCTGGGAAAGAAAACTCAGCAGTCCAGGTTCCTGATGTCAGTTTGTAGGGCTCCCTTGGGTCTATCAGGGCAGCACAAGTTTGAGGTGGGGACATCTTCAGTGTGGGGTCCATCCTTCGATATAAGGATTTTTGGCAGTGAGTTCCCTGCCCAGGGCCAGGGGCCCCTGGGCATATCCTTTTTCCATTTTCCCTGGGAAAGAAAACTCAGCAGTCCAGGTTCCTGATGTCAGTTTGTAGGGTTCCCTTGGGTCTATCAGGGCAGCACAAGTTTGAGGTGGGGACAACTTCGGTGTGGGGTCCATCCTTCGATATAAGGATTCTTTGCAGTGTGGGCCAGGGGCGCCTGGGCACATCCTTTTTCCATTTTCCCTGGGAAAGAAAACTCAGCAGTCCAGGTTCCTGATGTCAGTTTGTAGGGCTCCCTTGGGTGTATCAGGGCAGCACAAGTTTGAGGTGGGGACATCTTCGGTGTGGGGTGCATCCTTCGATATAAGGATTTTTTGCAGTCAGGGCCAGGGGCCCCATGGCACATCCTTTTTCCATTTTCCCTGGGAAAGAAAACTCAGCAGTCCAGGTTGCTGATTTCAGTTTGTAGGGCTCCCTTGGGTCTATCAGGGCAGCAGAAGTTTGAGGTGGGGACAACTTCGGTGTGGGCTCCATCCTTCGATATAAGGATTCTTTGCAGTCAGTGCCACGGGCCCCTGGGCACATCCTTTTTCCATTTTCCCTGGGAAAGAAAACTCAGCAGTCCAGGTTCCTGATGTCAGTTTGTAGGGCTCCCTTGGGTCTATCAGGGCAGCACAAGTTTGAGGTGGGGACAACTTTGGTGTGGGGTCCATCCTTTGATATAAGGATTTTTTGCAGTCAGGGTCAGGGGCTCATGGGCATATCCTTTTTCCATTTTCCCTGGGAAAGAAAACTCAGCAGTCCAGGTTCCTGATGTCAGTTTGTAGGGCTCCCTTGGGTGTATTAGGGCAGCACAATTTTGAGGTGGGGACAACTTCGGTGTAGGCTCCATCCTTCGATATAAGGATTTTTTGCAGTCAGGGCCAGGGGCTCAGTGCAGGGGGCCCCTGGGCACATGCTTTTTCCATTTTCCCTGGGAAAGAAAACTCAGCAGTCCAGGTTCCTGATGTCAGTTTGTAGGGCTCCCTTGGGTCTATCAGGGCAGCACAAGTTTGAGGTGGGGACAACTTCGGTGTGGGGTGCATCCTTCGATATAAGGATTTTTTGCAGTCAGGGCCAGGCGCCCCTGGGCACATCCTTTTTCCATTTTCCCTGGGAAAGAAAACTCAGCAGTCCAGGTTCCTGATGTCAGTTTGTAGGGCTCCCTTGGGTCTATCAGGGCAGCACAAGTTTGAAGTGGGGACAACTTCGGTGTGGGGTCCATCCTTCGATATAAGGATTTTTTTCAGTCAGGGCCAATGCCCCCCGGGCACAACCTTTGGCCATTTTCCCTGGGAAAGAAAACTCAGCAGTCCAGGTTCCTGATGTCAGTTTGTAGGGCTCCCTTGGGTGTATCAGGGCAGCACAAGTTTGAGGTGGGGACAACTTCGGTGTGGGGTCCATCCTTCGATATAAGGATTTTTTGCAGTGAGTGCCCTGCCCAGGGCCAGGGGCCCCTGGGCACATTCTTTTTCCATTTTCTCTGGGAAAGAAAACTCAGCAGTCCAGGTTCCTGATGTCAGTTTGTAGGGCTGCCTTGGGTGTATCAGGGCAGCACAAGTTTGAGGTGGGGACAACTTCGGTGTGGGGTCCATCCTTCGATATAAGGATTTTTTGCAGTCAGGGCCAGGGGCCCCTGGGCACATCCTTTTTCCATTTTCCCTGGGAAAGAAAACTCAGCAGTCCAGGTTCCTGATGTCAGTTTGTAGGGTTCCCTTGGGTCTATCAGGGCAGCACAAGTTTGAGGTGGGGACAACTTCGGTGTGGGGTCCATCCTTCGATATAAGGATTCTTTGCAGTCAGGGCCAGGGGCCCCTGGGCACATCCTTTTTCCATTTTCCCTGGGAAAGAAAACTCAGCAGTCCAGGTTCCTGATGTCAGTTTGTAGGGCTCCCTTGGGTCTATCAGGGCAGCACAAGTTTGAGGTGGGGACAACTTCGGTGTGGGGTGCATCCTTCGATATAAGGATTCTTTGCAGTCAGGGCCAGGGGCCCCTGGGCACATCCTTTTTCCATTTTCCCTGGGAAAGAAAACTCAGCAGTCCAGGTTCCTGATGTCAGTTTGTAGGGCTCCCTTGGGTCTATCAGGGCAGCACAAGTTTGAGGTGGGGACATCTTCGGTGTGGGGTGCATCCTTCGATATAAGGATTTTTTGCAGTCATGGTCAGGAGCCCCTGGGCACAACCTTTTTCCATTTTCCCTGGGAAAGAAAACTCAGCAGTCCAGGTTCCTGATGTCAGTTTGTAGGGCTCCCTTGGGTCTATCAGGGGAGCACAAGTTTGAGGTGGGGACATCTTCAGTGTGGGGTCCATCCTTCGATATAAGGATTTTTGGCAGTGAGTTCCCTGCCCAGGGCCAGGGGCCCCTGGGCATATCCTTTTTCCATTTTCCCTGGGAAAGAAAACTCAGCAGTCCAGGTTCCTGATGTCAGTTTGTAGGGTTCCCTTGGGTCTATCAGGGCAGAACAAGTTTGAGGTGGGGACAACTTCGGTGTGGGGTCCATCCTTCGATATAAAGATTCTTTGCAGTGTGGGCCAGGGGCGCCTGGGCACATCCTTTTTCCATTTTCCCTGGGAAAGAAAACTCAGCAGTCCAGGTTCCTGATGTCAGTTTGTAGGGCTCCCTTGGGTCTATCAGGGCAGCACAAGTTTGAGGTGGGGACATCTTCGGTGTGGGGTGCATCCTTCGATATAAGGATTTTTTTCAGTCAGGGCCAGGGGCCCCATGGCACATCCTTTTTCCATTTTCCCTGGGAAAGAAAACTCAGCAGTCCAGGTTGCTGATTTCAGTTTGTAGGGCTCCCTTGGGTCTATCAGGGCAGCAGAAGTTTGAGGTGGGGACAACTTCGGTGTGGGCTCCATCCTTCGATATAAGGATTCTTTGCAGTCAGTGCCACGGGCCCCTGGGCACATCCTTTTTCCATTTTCCCTGGGAAAGAAAACTCAGCAGTCCAGGTTCCTGATGTCATTTTGTAGGGCTCCCTTGGGTCTATCAGGGCAGCACAAGTTTGAGGTGGGGACAACTTTGGTGTGGGGTCCATCCTTTGATATAAGGATTTTTTGCAGTCAGGGTCAGGGGCTCATGGGCATATCCTTTTTCCATTTTCCCTGGGAAAGAAAACTCAGCAGTCCAGGTTCCTGATGTCAGTTTGTAGGGCTCCCTTGGGTGTATTAGGGCAGCACAATTTTGAGGTGGGGACAACTTCGGTGTAGGCTCCATCCTTCGATATAAGGATTTTTTGCAGTCAGGGCCAGGGGCCCAGTGCAGGGGGCCCCTGGGCACATGCTTTTTCCATTTTCCCTGGGAAAGAAAACTCAGCAGTCCAGGTTCCTGATGTCAGTTTGTAGGGCTCCCTTGGGTCTATCAGGGCAGCACAAGTTTGAGGTGGGGACAACTTCGGTGTGGGGTGCATCCTTCGATATAAGGATTTTTTGCAGTCAGGGCCAGGCGCCCCTGGGCACATCCTTTTTCCATTTTCCCTGGGAAAGAAAACTCAGCAGTCCAGGTTCCTGATGTCAGTTTGTAGGGCTCCCTTGGGTCTATCAGGGCAGCACAAGTTTGAAGTGGGGACAACTTCGGTGTGGGGTCCATCCTTCGATATAAGGATTTTTTTCAGTCAGGGCCAATGCCCCCCGGGCACAACCTTTGGCCATTTTCCCTGGGAAAGAAAACTCAGCAGTCCAGGTTCCTGATGTCAGTTTGTAGGGCTCCCTTGGGTGTATCAGGGCAGCACAAGTTTGAGGTGGGGACAACTTCGGTGTGGGGTCCATCCTTCGATATAAGGATTTTTTGCAGTGAGTGCCCTGCCCAGGGCCAGGGGCCCCTGGGCACATTCTTTTTCCATTTTCTCTGGGAAAGAAAACTCAGCAGTCCAGGTTCCTGATGTCAGTTTGTAGGGCTGCCTTGGGTGTATCAGGGCAGCACAAGTTTGAGGTGGGGACAACTTCGGTGTGGGGTCCATCCTTCGATATAAGGATTTTTTGCAGTCAGGGCCAGGGGCCCCTGGGCACATCCTTTTTCCATTTTCCCTGGGAAAGAAAACTCAGCAGTCCAGGTTCCTGATGTCAGTTTGTAGGGCCCCCTTGGGTGTATTAGGGCAGCACAAGTTTGAGGTGGGGACAATTTCGTTGTGGGGTCCATCCTTCGATATAAGGATTTTTTGCAGTAAGGGCCAGGGGCCCAGTGCAGGGGGCCCCTGGGCACATCCTTTTTCCATTTTCCCTGGGAAAGAAAACTCAGCAGTCCAGGTTCCTGATGTCAGTTTGTAGGGCTCCCTTGGGTCTATCAGGGCAGCACAAGTTTGAGGTGGGGACAACTTCGTTGTGGGCTCCATCCTTCGATATAAGGATTTTTTGCAGTCAGGGCCAGGGACCCCTGGGCACATCCTTTTTCCATTTTCCCTGGGAAAGAAAACTAAGCAGTCCAGGTTCCTGATGTCAGTTTGTAGGGTTCCCTTGGGTCTATCAGGGCAGCACAAGTTTTAGGTGGGGACAACTTCGGTGTGGGGTGCATCCCTCGATATAAGGATTTTTTGCAGTCAGGGCAAGGGGCCCCTGGGCACATCCTTTTTCCATTTTCCCTGGGAAAGAAAACTCAGCAGTCCAGGTTCCTGATGTCAGTTTGTAGGGCTCCCTTGGGTCTATCAGGGCAGCACAAGTTTGAGGTGGGGACAACTTCGGTGTGAGGTCCATCCTTCGATATAAGGATTTTTTGCAGTGAGGGCCCTACCCAGGGCCAGGGGCCCCTGGGCACATTCTTTTTCCATTTTCTCTGGGAAAGAAAACTCAGCAGTCCAGGTTCCTGATGTCAGTTTGTAGGGCTCCCTTGGGTGTATCAGGGCAGCACAAGTTTGAGGTGGGGACAACTTCGGTGTGGGGTCCATCCTTCGATATAAGGATTCTTTGCAGTCAGGGCCAGGGGCCCCTGGGCACATCCTTTTTCCATTTTCCCTGGGAAAGAAAACTCAGCAGTCCAGGTTCCTGATGTCAGTTTGTAGGGCTCCCTTGGGTCTATCAGGGCAGCACAAGTTTGAGGTGGGGACATCTTCGGTGTGGGTTGCATCCTTCGATATAAGGATTTTTTGCAGTCATGGTCAGGGGCCCCTGGGCACAACCTTTTTCCATTTTCCCTGGGAAAGAAAACTCAGCAGTCCAGGTTCCTGATGTCAGTTTGTAGGGCTCCCTTGGGTCTATCAGGGCAGCACAAGTTTGAGGTGGGGACAACTTCGGTCTGGGGTGCATCCTTCGATATAAGGATTCTTTGCAGTCAGGCCCCAGCCAGGGGCCAGGGGCCCCTGGGCACATCCTTTGGCCATTTTCCCTGGGAAAGAAAACTCAGCAGTCCAGGTTCCTGATGTCAGTTTGTAGGGCTCCCTTGGGTGTATCAGGGCAGCACAAGTTTGAGGAGGGGACAACTTCGGTGTGGGGTCCATCCTTTGATATAAGGATTCTTTGCAGTCAGGTCCCAGCCAGGGGCCCCTGGGCACATCCTTTGGCCATTTTCCCTGGGAAAGAAAACTCAGCAGTCCAGGTTCCTGATGTCAGTTTGTAGGGCTCCCTTGGGTCTATCAGGGCAGCACAAGTTTGAGGAGGGGAGAAGTTTGGTCTGGGCTCCATCCTTCGATATGAGGATTTTTTCAGTCAGGGCCCAGCCAGGGGCCCCTGGGCACGTCCTTTGGCCATTTTCCCTGGGAAAGAAAACTCAGCAGTCCAGGTTCCTGATGTCAGTTTGTAGGGCTCCCTTGGGTCTATCAGGGCAGCACAAGTTTGAGGTGGGGACAGCTTCGGTCTGCGATCCATCCTTCGATATAAGTATTTTTTGCAGTCAGGGCCAGGGGCCCCATGGCACATCCTTTGGCCATTTTCCCTGGGAAAGAAAACTCAGCAGTCCAGGTTCCTGATGTCAGTTTGTAGGGCTCCCTTGGGTCTATCAGGGCAGCACAAGTTTGAGGTGGGGACAACTTCGGTGTGGGGTGCATCCTTTGGTATAAGGATTTTTTGCAGTCAGGGCCCAGCCCAGGGAAAGGGGCCCCTGGCACATCCTTTGGCCATTTTTCCTGGGAAAGAAAACTCATCAGTCCAGGTTCCTGATGTCAGTTTGTAGGGCTCCCTTGGGTCTATCAGGGCAGCACAAGTTTGAGGTGGGGTCAACTTCGGTGTGGTTTCCATCCTTCAATATAAGGATTCTTTGGAGTCAGGCCCCAACCCAGGGCCAGGGGCCCCATGGCACATCCTTTGGCCATTTTTCCTGGGAAAGAAAACTCAGCAGTCCAGGTTCCTGATGTCAGTTTGTAGGGCTCCCTTGGGTGTATCAGGGCAGCACAAGTTTGAGGTGGGGACAACTTCGGTGTGGGGTCCATCCTTCGATATAAGGATTTTTTGCAGTCAGGGCCAGAGGCCCCTGGGCACATCCTTTTTCCATTTTCCCTGGGAAAGAAAACTCAGCAGTCCAGGTTGCTGATTTCAGTTTGTAGGGCTCCCTTGGGTCTATCAGGGCAGCACAAGTTTGAGGTGGGGACAACTTCGTTGTGGGCTCCATCCTTCGATATAAGGATTTTTTGCAGTCAGGGCCAGGGGCCCCTGGGCACATCCTTTTTCCATTTTCCCTGGGAAAGAAAACTCAGCAGTCCAGGTTCCTGATGTCAGTTTGTAGGGCTCCCTTGGGTCTATCAGGGGAGCACAAGTTTGAGGTGGGGACATCTTCAGTGTGGGGTCCATCCTTCGATATAAGGATTTTTGGCAGTGAGTTCCCTGCCCAGGGCCAGGGGCCCCTGGGCATATCCTTTTTCCATTTTCCCTGGGAAAGAAAACTCAGCAGTCCAGGTTCCTGATGTCAGTTTGTAGGGTTCCCTTGGGTCTATCAGGGCAGAACAAGTTTGAGGTGGGGACAACTTCGGTGTGGGGTCCATCCTTCGATATAAGGATTCTTTGCAGTGTGGGCCAGGGGCGCCTGGGCACATCCTTTTTCCATTTTCCCTGGGAAAGAAAACTCAGCAGTCCAGGTTCCTGATGTCAGTTTGTAGGGCTCCCTTGGGTCTATCAGGGCAGCACAAGTTTGAGGTGGGGACATCTTCGGTGTGGGGTGCATCCTTCGATATAAGGATTTTTTGCAGTCAGGGCCAGGGGCCCCATGGCACATCCTTTTTCCATTTTCCCTGGGAAAGAAAACTCAGCAGTCCAGGTTGCTGATTTCAGTTTGTAGGGCTCCCTTGGGTCTATCAGGGCAGCAGAAGTTTGAGGTGGGGACAACTTCGGTGTGGGCTCCATCCTTCGATATAAGGATTCTTTGCAGTCAGTGCCACGGGCCCCTGGGCACATCCTTTTTCCATTTTCCCTGGGAAAGAAAACTCAGCAGTCCAGGTTCCTGATGTCAGTTTGTAGGGCTCCCTTGGGTCTATCAGGGCAGCACAAGTTTGAGGTGGGGACAACTTTGGTGTGGGGTCCATCCTTTGATATAAGGATTTTTTGCAGTCAGGGTCAGGGGCTCATGGGCATATCCTTTTTCCATTTTCCCTGGGAAAGAAAACTCAGCAGTCCAGGTTCCTGATGTCAGTTTGTAGGGCTCCCTTGGGTGTATCAGGGCAGCACAATTTTGAGGTGGGGACAACTTCGGTGTAGGCTCCATCCTTCGATATAAGGATTTTTTGCAGTCAGGGCCAGGGGCTCAGTGCAGGGGGCCCCTGGGCACATGCTTTTTCCATTTTCCCTGGGAAAGAAAACTCAGCAGTCCAGGTTCCTGATGTCAGTTTGTAGGGCTCCCTTGGGTCTATCAGGGCAGCACAAGTTTGAGGTGGGGACAACTTCGGTGTGGGGTGCATCCTTCGATATAAGGATTTTTTGCAGTCAGGGCCAGGCGCCCCTGGGCACATCCTTTTTCCATTTTCCCTGGGAAAGAAAACTCAGCAGTCCAGGTTCCTGATGTCAGTTTGTAGGGCTCCCTTGGGTCTATCAGGGCAGCACAAGTTTGAAGTGGGGACAACTTCGGTGTGGGGTCCATCCTTCGATATAAGGATTTTTTTCAGTCAGGGCCAATGCCCCCCGGGCACAACCTTTGGCCATTTTCCCTGGGAAAGAAAACTCAGCAGTCCAGGTTCCTGATGTCAGTTTGTAGGGCTCCCTTGGGTGTATCAGGGCAGCACAAGTTTGAGGTGGGGACAACTTCGGTGTGGGGTCCATCCTTCGATATAAGGATTTTTTGCAGTGAGTGCCCTGCCCAGGGCCAGGGGCCCCTGGGCACATTCTTTTTCCATTTTCTCTGGGAAAGAAAACTCAGCAGTCCAGGTTCCTGATGTCAGTTTGTAGGGCTGCCTTGGGTGTATCAGGGCAGCACAAGTTTGAGGTGGGGACAACTTCGGTGTGGGGTCCATCCTTCGATATAAGGATTTTTTGCAGTCAGGGCCAGGGGCCCCTGGGCACATCCTTTTTCCATTTTCCCTGGGAAAGAAAACTCAGCAGTCCAGGTTCCTGATGTCAGTTTGTAGGGTTCCCTTGGGTCTATCAGGGCAGCACAAGTTTGAGGTGGGGACAACTTCGGTGTGGGGTCCATCCTTCGATATAAGGATTCTTTGCAGTCAGGGCCAGGGGCCCCTGGGCACATCCTTTTTCCATTTTCCCTGGGAAAGAAAACTCAGCAGTCCAGGTTCCTGATGTCAGTTTGTAGGGCTCCCTTGGGTCTATCAGGGCAGCACAAGTTTGAGGTGGGGACAACTTCGGTGTGGGGTGCATCCTTCGATATAAGGATTCTTTGCAGTCAGGGCCAGGGGCCCCTGGGCACATCCTTTTTCCATTTTCCCTGGGAAAGAAAACTCAGCAGTCCAGGTTCCTGATGTCAGTTTGTAGGGCTCCCTTGGGTCTATCAGGGCAGCACAAGTTTGAGGTGGGGACATCTTCGGTGTGGGGTGCATCCTTCGATATAAGGATTTTTTGCAGTCATGGTCAGGAGCCCCTGGGCACAACCTTTTTCCATTTTCCCTGGGAAAGAAAACTCAGCAGTCCAGGTTCCTGATGTCAGTTTGTAGGGCTCCCTTGGGTCTATCAGGGGAGCACAAGTTTGAGGTGGGGACATCTTCAGTGTGGGGTCCATCCTTCGATATAAGGATTTTTGGCAGTGAGTTCCCTGCCCAGGGCCAGGGGCCCCTGGGCATATCCTTTTTCCATTTTCCCTGGGAAAGAAAACTCAGCAGTCCAGGTTCCTGATGTCAGTTTGTAGGGTTCCCTTGGGTCTATCAGGGCAGAACAAGTTTGAGGTGGGGACAACTTCGGTGTGGGGTCCATCCTTCGATATAAGGATTCTTTGCAGTGTGGGCCAGGGGCGCCTGGGCACATTCTTTTTCCATTTTCCCTGGGAAAGAAAACTCAGCAGTCCAGGTTCCTGATGTCAGTTTGTAGGGCTCCCTTGGGTCTATCAGGGCAGCACAAGTTTGAGGTGGGGACATCTTCGGTGTGGGGTGCATCCTTCGATATAAGGATTTTTTGCAGTCAGGGCCAGGGGCCCCATGGCACATCCTTTTTCCATTTTCCCTGGGAAAGAAAACTCAGCAGTCCAGGTTGCTGATTTCAGTTTGTAGGGCTCCCTTGGGTCTATCAGGGCAGCAGAAGTTTGAGGTGGGGACAACTTCGGTGTGGGCTCCATCCTTCGATATAAGGATTCTTTGCAGTCAGTGCCACGGGCCCCTGGGCACATCCTTTTTCCATTTTCCCTGGGAAAGAAAACTCAGCAGTCCAGGTTCCTGATGTCATTTTGTAGGGCTCCCTTGGGTCTATCAGGGCAGCACAAGTTTGAGGTGGGGACAACTTTGGTGTGGGGTCCATCCTTTGATATAAGGATTTTTTGCAGTCAGGGTCAGGGGCTCATGGGCATATCCTTTTTCCATTTTCCCTGGGAAAGAAAACTCAGCAGTCCAGGTTCCTGATGTCAGTTTGTAGGGCTCCCTTGGGTGTATTAGGGCAGCACAATTTTGAGGTGGGGACAACTTCGGTGTAGGCTCCATCCTTCGATATAAGGATTTTTTGCAGTCAGGGCCAGGGGCCCAGTGCAGGGGGCCCCTGGGCACATGCTTTTTCCATTTTCCCTGGGAAAGAAAACTCAGCAGTCCAGGTTCCTGATGTCAGTTTGTAGGGCTCCCTTGGGTCTATCAGGGCAGCACAAGTTTGAGGTGGGGACAACTTCGGTGTGGGGTGCATCCTTCGATATAAGGATTTTTTGCAGTCAGGGCCAGGCGCCCCTGGGCACATCCTTTTTCCATTTTCCCTGGGAAAGAAAACTCAGCAGTCCAGGTTCCTGATGTCAGTTTGTAGGGCTCCCTTGGGTCTATCAGGGCAGCACAAGTTTGAAGTGGGGACAACTTCGGTGTGGGGTCCATCCTTCGATATAAGGATTTTTTTCAGTCAGGGCCAATGCCCCCCGGGCACAACCTTTGGCCATTTTCCCTGGGAAAGAAAACTCAGCAGTCCAGGTTCCTGATGTCAGTTTGTAGGGCTCCCTTGGGTGTATCAGGGCAGCACAAGTTTGAGGTGGGGACAACTTCGGTGTGGGGTCCATCCTTCGATATAAGGATTCTTTGCAGTCAGGGCCAGGGGCCCCTGGGCACATCCTTTTTCCATTTTCCCTGGGAAAGAAAACTCAGCAGTCCAGGTTCCTGATGTCAGTTTGTAGGGCTCCCTTGGGTCTATCAGGGCAGCACAAGTTTGAGGTGGGGACATCTTCGGTGTGGGGTGCATCCTTCGATATAAGGATTTTTTGCAGTCATGGTCAGGAGCCCCTGGGCACAACCTTTTTCCATTTTCCCTGGGAAAGAAAACTCAGCAGTCCAGGTTCCTGATGTCAGTTTGTAGGGCTCCCTTGGGTCTATCAGGGCAGCACAAGTTTGAGGTGGGGACAACTTCGGTGTGGGGTCCATCCTTCGATATAAGGATTTTTTGCAGTCAGGGCCAGGGACTCCTGGGCACATCCTTTTTCCATTTTCCCTGGGAAAGAAAACTCAGCAGTCCAGGTTCCTGATGTCAGTTTGTAGGGTTCCCCTGGGTCTATCAGGGCAGCACAAGTTTGAGGTGGGGACAACTTCGGTGTGGGGTCCATCCTTCGATATAAGGACTTGTTGTAGTGAGGCCCCAGCCCAGGGCCAGGGGCCCCTGGGCACATCCTTTTTCCATTTTCCCTGGGAAAGAAAACTCAGCAGTCCAGGTTCCTGATGTCAGTTTGTAGGGCTCCCTTGGGTCTATCAGGGCAGCACAAGTTTGAGGTGGGGACAACTTCGGTGTGGGGTCCATCCTTCGAAATAAGGATTCTTTGCAGTCAGGGCCTAGCCCAGGGCCAGGGGCCCCTGTGCACATCCTTTTTCCATTTTCCCTGGGAAAGAAAACTCGGCAGTCCAGGTTCCTGATGTCAGTTTGTAGGGCTCCCTTGGGTCTATCAGGGCAGCACAAGTTTGAGGTGGGGACAACTTCGGTGTGGGGTCCATACTTCGATATAAGGATTCTTTGCAGAGAGGCTCCAGCCCAGGGCCAGGGGCGCCTGGGCACATCCTTTTTCCATTTTCCCTGGGAAAGAAAACTCAGCAGTCCAGGTTCCTGATGTCAGTTTGTAGGGTTCCCTTGGGTCTATCTGGGCAGCACAAGTTTGAGGTGGGGACAACATCGGTGTGGGGTCCATCCTTCGATATAAGGATTCTTTGGAGTCAGGGCCAGGGGCCCCTGGGCACATCCTTTTTCCATTTTCCCTGGGAAAGAAAACTCAGCAGTCCAGGTTCCTGATGTCAGTTTGTAGGGCTCCCTTGGGTCTATCAGGGCAGCACAAGTTTGAGGTGGGGACATCTTCGGTGTGGGGTCCATCCTTCGATTTAAGGATTTTTTGCAGTCAGGGCCAGGGGCCCCTGGGCACATCCTTTTTCCATTTTCCCTGGGAAAGAAAACTCAGCAGTCCAGGTTGCTGATTTCAGTTTGTAGGGCTCCCTTGGGTCTATCAGGGCAGCAGAAGTTTGAGGTGGGGACATCTTCGGTGTGGGGTCCATCCTTCGATATAAGGATTTTTGGCAGTGAGGGCCCTGCCCAGGGCCAGGGGCCCCTGGGCACATCCTTTTTCCATTTTCCCTGGGAAAGAAAACTCAGCAGTCCAGGTTCCTGATGTCAGTTTGTAGGGTTCCGTTGGGTCTATCAGGGCAGCACAAGTTTGAGGTGGGGACAACTTCGGTGTGAGGTGCATCCTTCGATATAAGGATTCTTTGCAGTGTGGGACAGGGGCCCCTGGGCACATCCTTTTTCCATTTTCCCTGGGAAAGAAAACTCAGCAGTCCAGGTTCCTGATGTCAGTTTGTAGGGCTCCCTTGGGTCTATCAGGGCAGCACAAGTTTTAGGTGGGGACAACTTCGGTGTGGGGTGCATCCCTCGATATAAGGATTTTTTGCAGTCAGGGCAAGGGGCCCCTGGGCACATCCTTTTTCCATTTTCCCTGGGAAAGAAAACTAAGCAGTCCAGGTTCCTGATGTCAGTTTGTAGGGCTCCCTTGGGTCTATCAGGGCAGCACAAGTTTGAGGTGGGGACAACTTCGGTGTGAGGTCCATCCTTCGATATAAGGATTTTTTGCAGTGAGGGCCCTACCCAGGGCCAGGGGCCCCTGGGCACATTCTTTTTCCATTTTCTCTGGGAAAGAAAACTCAGCAGTCCAGGTTCCTGATGTCAGTTTGTAGGGCTGCCTTGGGTGTATCAGGGCAGCACAAGTTTGAGGTGGGGACAACTTCGGTGTGGGGTCCATCCTTCGATATAAGGATTCTTTGCAGTCAGGGCCAGGGGCCCCTGGGCACAACCTTTTTCCATTTTCCCTGGGAAAGAAAACTCAGCAGTCCAGGTTCCTGATGTCAGTTTGTAGGGTTCCCCTGGGTCTATCAGGGCAGCACAAGTTTGAGGTGGGGACAACTTCGGTGTGGGGTCCATCCTTCGATATAAGGACTTGTTGTAGTGAGGCCCCAGCCCAGGGCCAGGGGCCCCTGGGCACATCCTTTTTCCATTTTCCCTGGGAAAGAAAACTCAGCAGTCCAGGTTCCTGATGTCAGTTTGTAGGGCTCCCTTGGGTCTATCAGGGCAGCACAAGTTTGAGGTGGGGACAACTTCGGTGTGGGGTCCATCCTTCGAAATAAGGATTCTTTGCAGTCAGGGCCTAGCCCAGGGCCAGGGGCCCCTGTGCACATCCTTTTTCCATTTTCCCTGGGAAAGAAAACTCGGCAGTCCAGGTTCCTGATGTCAGTTTGTAGGGCTCCCTTGGGTCTATCAGGGCAGCACAAGTTTGAGGTGGGGACAACTTCGGTGTGGGGTCCATACTTCGATATAAGGATTCTTTGCAGAGAGGCTCCAGCCCAGGGCCAGGGTCCCCTGGGCACATCCTTTTTCCATTTTCCCTGGGAAAGAAAACTCAGCAGTCCAGGTTCCTGATGTCAGTTTGTAGGGTTCCCTTGGGTCTATCTGGGCAGCACAAGTTTGAGGTGGGGACAACATCGGTGTGGGGTCCATCCTTCGATATAAGGATTCTTTGGAGTCAGGGCCAGGGGCCCCTGGGCACATCCTTTTTCCATTTTCCCTGGGAAAGAAAACTCAGCAGTCCAGTTTCCTGATGTCAGTTTGTAGGGCTCCCTTGGGTCTATCAGGGCAGCACAAGTTTGAGGTGGGGACATCTTCGGTGTGGGGTCCATCCTTCGATTTAAGGATTTTTTGCAGTCAGGGCCAGGGGCCCCTGGGCACATCCTTTTTCCATTTTCCCTGGGAAAGAAAACTCAGCAGTCCAGGTTGCTGATTTCAGTTTGTAGGGCTCCCTTGGGTCTATCAGGGCAGCAGAAGTTTGAGGTGGGGACATCTTCGGTGTGGGGTCCATCCTTCGATATAAGGATTTTTGGCAGTGAGGGCCCTGCCCAGGGCCAGGGGCCCCTGGGCACATCCTTTTTCCATTTTCCCTGGGAAAGAAAACTCAGCAGTCCAGGTTCCTGATGTCAGTTTGTAGGGTTCCGTTGGGTCTATCAGGGCAGCACAAGTTTGAGGTGGGGACAACTTCGGTGTGAGGTGCATCCTTCGATATAAGGATTCTTTGCAGTGTGGGACAGGGGCCCCTGGGCACATCCTTTTTCCATTTTCCCTGGGAAAGAAAACTCAGCAGTCCAGGTTCCTGATGTCAGTTTGTAGGGCTCCCTTGGGTCTATCAGGGCAGCACAAGTTTTAGGTGGGGACAACTTCGGTGTGGGGTGCATCCCTCGATATAAGGATTTTTTGCAGTCAGGGCAAGGGGCCCCTGGGCACATCCTTTTTCCATTTTCCCTGGGAAAGAAAACTAAGCAGTCCAGGTTCCTGATGTCAGTTTGTAGGGCTCCCTTGGGTCTATCAGGGCAGCACAAATTTGAGGTGGGGACAACTTCGGTGTGAGGTCCATCCTTCGATATAAGGATTTTTTGCAGTGAGGGCCCTACCCAGGGCCAGGGGCCCCTGGGCACATTCTTTTTCCATTTTCTCTGGGAAAGAAAACTCAGCAGTCCAGGTTCCTGATGTCAGTTTGTAGGGCTGCCTTGGGTGTATCAGGGCAGCACAAGTTTGAGGTGGGGACAACTTCGGTGTGGGGTCCATCCTTCGATATAAGGATTCTTTGCAGTCAGGGCCAGGGGCCCCTGGGCACAACCTTTTTCCATTTTCCCTGGGAAAGAAAACTCAGCAGTCCAGGTTCCTGATGTCAGTTTGTAGGGCTCCCTTGGGTCTATCAGGGCAGCACAAGTTTGAGGTGGGGACATCTTCGGTGTGGGTTGCATCCTTCGATATAAGGATTTTTTGCAGTCATGGTCAGGGGCCCCTGGGCACAACCTTTTTCCATTTTCCCTGGGAAAGAAAACTAAGCAGTCCAGGTTCCTGATGTCAGTTTGTAGGGCTCCCTTGGGTGTATCAGGGCAGCACAAGTTTGAGGTGGGGACAACTTCGGTGTGGGGTCCATCCTTCGATATAAGGATTCTTTGCAGTCGGTGCCACGGGCCCCTGGGCACATCCTTTTTCCATTTTCCCTGGGAAAGAAAACTCAGCAGTCCAGGTTCCTGATGTCAGTTTGTAGGGCTCCCTTGGGTCTATCAGGGCAGCACAAGTTTGAGGTGGGGACAACTTCGGTGTGGGGTCCTTCCTTCGATATAAGGATTTTTTGCAGTCATGGTCAGGGGCCCATGGGCATATCCTTTTTCCATTTTCCCTGGGAAAGAAAACTCAGCAGTCCAGGTTCCTGATGTCAGTTTGTAGGGCCCCCTTGGGTGTATTAGGGCAGCACAAGTTTGAGGTGGGGACAACTTCGGTGTGGGGTCCATCCTTCGATATAAGGATTTTTTGTAGTCAGGGCCAGGGGCCCAGTGCAGGGGGCCCCTGGGCACATCCTTTTTCCATTTTCCCTGGGAAAGAAAACTCAGCAGTCCAGGTTCCTGATGTCAGTTTGTAGGGCTCCCTTGGGTCTATCAGGGCAGCACAAGTTTGAGGTGGGGACAACTTCGGTGTGGGGTCCATCCTTCGATATAAGGATTCTTTGCAGTCAGGGCCAGGGACTCCTGGGCACATCCTTTTTCCATTTTCCCTGGGAAAGAAAACTCAGCAGTCCAGGTTCCTGATGTCAGTTTGTAGGGCCCCCTGGGTGTATTAGGGCAGCACAAGTTTGAGGTGGGGACAACTTCGGTGTGGGCTCCATCCTTCGATATAAGGATTTTTGGCAGTGAATTCCCTGCCCAGGGCCAGGGGCCCCTGGGCACATCCTTTTTCCATTTTCCCTGGGAAAGAAAACTCAGCAGTCCAGGTTCCTGATGTCAGTTTGTAGGGTTCCGTTGGGTCTATCAGGGCAGCACAAGTTTGAGGTGGGGACAACTTCGGTGTGGGGTCCATCCTTCGATATAAGGATTCTTTGCAGTGTGGGACAGGGGCCCCTGGGCACATCCTTTTTCCATTTTCCCTGGGAAAGAAAACTCAGCAGTCCAGGTTCCTGATGTCAGTTTGTAGGGCTCCCTTGGGTGTATCAGGGCAGCACAAGTTTGAGGTGGGGACAACTTCGGTGTGGGGTGCATCCTTCGATATAAGGATTCTTTGCAGTCAGGGCCAGGGGCCCCTGGGCACATCCTTTTTCCATTTTCCCTGGGAAAGAAAACTCAGCAGTCCAGGTTCCTGATGTCAGTTTGTAGGGCTCCCTTGGGTCTATCAGGGCAGCACAAGTTTGAGGTGGGGACATCTTCGGTGTGGGGTGCATCCTTCGATATAAGGATTTTTTGCAGTCATGGTCAGGAGCCCCTGGGCACAACCTTTTTCCATTTTCCCTGGGAAAGAAAACTCAGCAGTCCAGGTTCCTGATGTCAGTTTGTAGGGCTCCCTTGGGTCTATCAGGGGAGCACAAGTTTGAGGTGGGGACATCTTCAGTGTGGGGTCCATCCTTCGATATAAGGATTTTTGGCAGTGAGTTCCCTGCCCAGGGCCAGGGGCCCCTGGGCATATCCTTTTTCCATTTTCCCTGGGAAAGAAAACTCAGCAGTCCAGGTTCCTGATGTCAGTTTGTAGGGTTCCCTTGGGTCTATCAGGGCAGAACAAGTTTGAGGTGGGGACAACTTCGGTGTGGGGTCCATCCTTCGATATAAGGATTCTTTGCAGTGTGGGCCAGGGGCGCCTGGGCACATCCTTTTTCCATTTTCCCTGGGAAAGAAAACTCAGCAGTCCAGGTTCCTGATGTCAGTTTGTAGGGCTCCCTTGGGTCTATCAGGGCAGCACAAGTTTGAGGTGGGGACATCTTCGGTGTGGGGTGCATCCTTCGATATAAGGATTTTTTGCAGTCAGGGCCAGGGGCCCCATGGCACATCCTTTTTCCATTTTCCCTGGGAAAGAAAACTCAGCAGTCCAGGTTGCTGATTTCAGTTTGTAGGGCTCCCTTGGGTCTATCAGGGCAGCAGAAGTTTGAGGTGGGGACAACTTCGGTGTGGGCTCCATCCTTCGATATAAGGATTCTTTGCAGTCAGTGCCACGGGCCCCTGGGCACATCCTTTTTCCATTTTCCCTGGGAAAGAAAACTCAGCAGTCCAGGTTCCTGATGTCATTTTGTAGGGCTCCCTTGGGTCTATCAGGGCAGCACAAGTTTGAGGTGGGGACAACTTTGGTGTGGGGTCCATCCTTTGATATAAGGATTTTTTGCAGTCAGGGTCAGGGGCTCATGGGCATATCCTTTTTCCATTTTCCCTGGGAAAGAAAACTCAGCAGTCCAGGTTCCTGATGTCAGTTTGTAGGGCTCCCTTGGGTGTATTAGGGCAGCACAATTTTGAGGTGGGGACAACTTCGGTGTAGGCTCCATCCTTCGATATAAGGATTTTTTGCAGTCAGGGCCAGGGGCCCAGTGCAGGGGGCCCCTGGGCACATGCTTTTTCCATTTTCCCTGGGAAAGAAAACTCAGCAGTCCAGGTTCCTGATGTCAGTTTGTAGGGCTCCCTTGGGTCTATCAGGGCAGCACAAGTTTGAGGTGGGGACAACTTCGGTGTGGGGTGCATCCTTCGATATAAGGATTTTTTGCAGTCAGGGCCAGGCGCCCCTGGGCACAACCTTTGGCCATTTTCCCTGGGAAAGAAAACTCAGCAGTCCAGGTTCCTGATGTCAGTTTGTAGGGCTCCCTTGGGTGTATCAGGGCAGCACAAGTTTGAGGTGGGGACAACTTCGGTGTGGGGTGCATCCTTCGATATAAGGATTCTTTGCAGTCAGGGCCAGGGGCCCCTGGGCACATCCTTTTTCCATTTTCCCTGGGAAAGAAAACTCAGCAGTCCAGGTTCCTGATGTCAGTTTGTAGGGCTCCCTTGGGTCTATCAGGGCAGCACAAGTTTGAGGTGGGGACATCTTCGGTGTGGGGTGCATCCTTCGATATAAGGATTTTTTGCAGTCATGGTCAGGAGCCCCTGGGCACAACCTTTTTCCATTTTCCCTGGGAAAGAAAACTCAGCAGTCCAGGTTCCTGATGTCAGTTTGTAGGGCTCCCTTGGGTCTATCAGGGCAGCACAAGTTTGAGGTGGGGACAACTTCGGTGTGGGGTCCATCCTTCGATATAAGGATTTTTTGCAGTCAGGGCCAGGGACTCCTGGGCACATCCTTTTTCCATTTTCCCTGGGAAAGAAAACTCAGCAGTCCAGGTTCCTGATGTCAGTTTGTAGGGTTCCCCTGGGTCTATCAGGGCAGCACAAGTTTGAGGTGGGGACAACTTCGGTGTGGGGTCCATCCTTCGATATAAGGACTTGTTGTAGTGAGGCCCCAGCCCAGGGCCAGGGGCCCCTGGGCACATCCTTTTTCCATTTTCCCTGGGAAAGAAAACTCAGCAGTCCAGGTTCCTGATGTCAGTTTGTAGGGCTCCCTTGGGTCTATCAGGGCAGCACAAGTTTGAGGTGGGGACAACTTCGGTGTGGGGTCCATCCTTCGAAATAAGGATTCTTTGCAGTCAGGGCCTAGCCCAGGGCCAGGGGCCCCTGTGCACATCCTTTTTCCATTTTCCCTGGGAAAGAAAACTCGGCAGTCCAGGTTCCTGATGTCAGTTTGTAGGGCTCCCTTGGGTCTATCAGGGCAGCACAAGTTTGAGGTGGGGACAACTTCGGTGTGGGGTCCATACTTCGATATAAGGATTCTTTGCAGAGAGGCTCCAGCCCAGGGCCAGGGGCGCCTGGGCACATCCTTTTTCCATTTTCCCTGGGAAAGAAAACTCAGCAGTCCAGGTTCCTGATGTCAGTTTGTAGGGTTCCCTTGGGTCTATCTGGGCAGCACAAGTTTGAGGTGGGGACAACATCGGTGTGGGGTCCATCCTTCGATATAAGGATTCTTTGGAGTCAGGGCCAGGGGCCCCTGGGCACATCCTTTTTCCATTTTCCCTGGGAAAGAAAACTCAGCAGTCCAGGTTCCTGATGTCAGTTTGTAGGGCTCCCTTGGGTCTATCAGGGCAGCACAAGTTTGAGGTGGGGACATCTTCGGTGTGGGGTCCATCCTTCGATTTAAGGATTTTTTGCAGTCAGGGCCAGGCGCCCCTGGGCACATCCTTTTTCCATTTTCCCTGGGAAAGAAAACTCAGCAGTCCAGGTTGCTGATTTCAGTTTGTAGGGCTCCCTTGGGTCTATCAGGGCAGCAGAAGTTTGAGGTGGGGACATCTTCGGTGTGGGGTCCATCCTTCGATATAAGGATTTTTGGCAGTGAGGGCCCTGCCCAGGGCCAGGGGCCCCTGGGCACATCCTTTTTCCATTTTCCCTGGGAAAGAAAACTCAGCAGTCCAGGTTCCTGATGTCAGTTTGTAGGGTTCCGTTGGGTCTATCAGGGCAGCACAAGTTTGAGGTGGGGACAACTTCGGTGTGAGGTGCATCCTTCGATATAAGGATTCTTTGCAGTGTGGGACAGGGGCCCCTGGGCACATCCTTTTTCCATTTTCCCTGGGAAAGAAAACTCAGCAGTCCAGGTTCCTGATGTCAGTTTGTAGGGCTCCCTTGGGTCTATCAGGGCAGCACAAGTTTTAGGTGGGGACAACTTCGGTGTGGGGTGCATCCCTCGATATAAGGATTTTTTGCAGTCAGGGCAAGGGGCCCCTGGGCACATCCTTTTTCCATTTTCCCTGGGAAAGAAAACTAAGCAGTCCAGGTTCCTGATGTCAGTTTGTAGGGCTCCCTTGGGTCTATCAGGGCAGCACAAGTTTGAGGTGGGGACAACTTCGGTGTGAGGTCCATCCTTCGATATAAGGATTTTTTGCAGTGAGGGCCCTACCCAGGGCCAGGGGCCCCTGGGCACATTCTTTTTCCATTTTCTCTGGGAAAGAAAACTCAGCAGTCCAGGTTCCTGATGTCAGTTTGTAGGGCTGCCTTGGGTGTATCAGGGCAGCACAAGTTTGAGGTGGGGACAACTTCGGTGTGGGGTCCATCCTTCGATATAAGGATTCTTTGCAGTCAGGGCCAGGGGCCCCTGGGCACAACCTTTTTCCATTTTCCCTGGGAAAGAAAACTCAGCAGTCCAGGTTCCTGATGTCAGTTTGTAGGGTTCCCCTGGGTCTATCAGGGCAGCACAAGTTTGAGGTGGGGACAACTTCGGTGTGGGGTCCATCCTTCGATATAAGGACTTGTTGTAGTGAGGCCCCAGCCCAGGGCCAGGGGCCCCTGGGCACATCCTTTTTCCATTTTCCCTGGGAAAGAAAACTCAGCAGTCCAGGTTCCTGATGTCAGTTTGTAGGGCTCCCTTGGGTCTATCAGGGCAGCACAAGTTTGAGGTGGGGACAACTTCGGTGTGGGGTCCATCCTTCGAAATAAGGATTCTTTGCAGTCAGGGCCTAGCCCAGGGCCAGGGGCCCCTGTGCACATCCTTTTTCCATTTTCCCTGGGAAAGAAAACTCGGCAGTCCAGGTTCCTGATGTCAGTTTGTAGGGCTCCCTTGGGTCTATCAGGGCAGCACAAGTTTGAGGTGGGGACAACTTCGGTGTGGGGTCCATACTTCGATATAAGGATTCTTTGCAGAGAGGCTCCAGCCCAGGGCCAGGGGCGCCTGGGCACATCCTTTTTCCATTTTCCCTGGGAAAGAAAACTCAGCAGTCCAGGTTCCTGATGTCAGTTTGTAGGGTTCCCTTGGGTCTATCTGGGCAGCACAAGTTTGAGGTGGGGACAACATCGGTGTGGGGTCCATCCTTCGATATAAGGATTCTTTGGAGTCAGGGCCAGGGGCCCCTGGGCACATCCTTTTTCCATTTTCCCTGGGAAAGAAAACTCAGCAGTCCAGGTTCCTGATGTCAGTTTGTAGGGCTCCCTTGGGTCTATCAGGGCAGCACAAGTTTGAGGTGGGGACATCTTCGGTGTGGGGTCCATCCTTCGATTTAAGGATTTTTTGCAGTCAGGGCCAGGCGCCCCTGGGCACATCCTTTTTCCATTTTCCCTGGGAAAGAAAACTCAGCAGTCCAGGTTGCTGATTTCAGTTTGTAGGGCTCCCTTGGGTCTATCAGGGCAGCAGAAGTTTGAGGTGGGGACATCTTCGGTGTGGGGTCCATCCTTCGATATAAGGATTTTTGGCAGTGAGGGCCCTGCCCAGGGCCAGGGGCCCCTGGGCACATCCTTTTTCCATTTTCCCTGGGAAAGAAAACTCAGCAGTCCAGGTTCCTGATGTCAGTTTGTAGGGTTCCGTTGGGTCTATCAGGGCAGCACAAGTTTGAGGTGGGGACAACTTCGGTGTGAGGTGCATCCTTCGATATAAGGATTCTTTGCAGTGTGGGACAGGGGCCCCTGGGCACATCCTTTTTCCATTTTCCCTGGGAAAGAAAACTCAGCAGTCCAGGTTCCTGATGTCAGTTTGTAGGGCTCCCTTGGGTCTATCAGGGCAGCACAAGTTTTAGGTGGGGACAACTTCGGTGTGGGGTGCATCCCTCGATATAAGGATTTTTTGCAGTCAGGGCAAGGGGCCCCTGGGCACATCCTTTTTCCATTTTCCCTGGGAAAGAAAACTAAGCAGTCCAGGTTCCTGATGTCAGTTTGTAGGGCTCCCTTGGGTCTATCAGGGCAGCACAAGTTTGAGGTGGGGACAACTTCGGTGTGAGGTCCATCCTTCGATATAAGGATTTTTTGCAGTGAGGGCCCTACCCAGGGCCAGGGGCCCCTGGGCACATTCTTTTTCCATTTTCTCTGGGAAAGAAAACTCAGCAGTCCAGGTTCCTGATGTCAGTTTGTAGGGCTGCCTTGGGTGTATCAGGGCAGCACAAGTTTGAGGTGGGGACAACTTCGGTGTGGGGTCCATCCTTCGATATAAGGATTCTTTGCAGTCAGGGCCAGGGGCCCCTGGGCACAACCTTTTTCCATTTTCCCTGGGAAAGAAAACTCAGCAGTCCAGGTTCCTGATGTCAGTTTGTAGGGTTCCCCTGGGTCTATCAGGGCAGCACAAGTTTGAGGTGGGGACAACTTCGGTGTGGGGTCCATCCTTCGATATAAGGACTTGTTGTAGTGAGGCCCCAGCCCAGGGCCAGGGGCCCCTGGGCACATCCTTTTTCCATTTTCCCTGGGAAAGAAAACTCAGCAGTCCAGGTTCCTGATGTCAGTTTGTAGGGCTCCCTTGGGTCTATCAGGGCAGCACAAGTTTGAGGTGGGGACAACTTCGGTGTGGGGTCCATCCTTCGAAATAAGGATTCTTTGCAGTCAGGGCCTAGCCCAGGGCCAGGGGCCCCTGTGCACATCCTTTTTCCATTTTCCCTGGGAAAGAAAACTCGGCAGTCCAGGTTCCTGATGTCAGTTTGTAGGGCTCCCTTGGGTCTATCAGGGCAGCACAAGTTTGAGGTGGGGACAACTTCGGTGTGGGGTCCATACTTCGATATAAGGATTCTTTGCAGAGAGGCTCCAGCCCAGGGCCAGGGGCGCCTGGGCACATCCTTTTTCCATTTTCCCTGGGAAAGAAAACTCAGCAGTCCAGGTTCCTGATGTCAGTTTGTAGGGTTCCCTTGGGTCTATCTGGGCAGCACAAGTTTGAGGTGGGGACAACATCGGTGTGGGGTCCATCCTTCGATATAAGGATTCTTTGGAGTCAGGGCCAGGGGCCCCTGGGCACATCCTTTTTCCATTTTCCCTGGGAAAGAAAACTCAGCAGTCCAGGTTCCTGATGTCAGTTTGTAGGGCTCCCTTGGGTCTATCAGGGCAGCACAAGTTTGAGGTGGGGACATCTTCGGTGTGGGGTCCATCCTTCGATTTAAGGATTTTTTGCAGTCAGGGCCAGGGGCCCCTGGGCACATCCTTTTTCCATTTTCCCTGGGAAAGAAAACTCAGCAGTCCAGGTTGCTGATTTCAGTTTGTAGGGCTCCCTTGGGTCTATCAGGGCAGCAGAAGTTTGAGGTGGGGACATCTTCGGTGTGGGGTCCATCCTTCGATATAAGGATTTTTGGCAGTGAGGGTCCTGCCCAGGGCCAGGGGCCCCTGGGCACATCCTTTTTCCATTTTCCCTGGGAAAGAAAACTCAGCAGTCCAGGTTCCTGATGTCAGTTTGTAGGGTTCCGTTGGGTCTATCAGGGCAGCACAAGTTTGAGGTGGGGACAACTTCGGTGTGAGGTGCATCCTTCGATATAAGGATTCTTTGCAGTGTGGGACAGGGGCCCCTGGGCACATCCTTTTTCCATTTTCCCTGGGAAAGAAAACTCAGCAGTCCAGGTTCCTGATGTCAGTTTGTAGGGCTCCCTTGGGTCTATCAGGGCAGCACAAGTTTTAGGTGGGGACAACTTCGGTGTGGGGTGCATCCCTCGATATAAGGATTTTTTGCAGTCAGGGCAAGGGGCCCCTGGGCACATCCTTTTTCCATTTTCCCTGGGAAAGAAAACTAAGCAGTCCAGGTTCCTGATGTCAGTTTGTAGGGCTCCCTTGGGTCTATCAGGGCAGCACAAGTTTGAGGTGGGGACAACTTCGGTGTGAGGTCCATCCTTCGATATAAGGATTTTTTGCAGTGAGGGCCCTACCCAGGGCCAGGGGCCCCTGGGCACATTCTTTTTCCATTTTCTCTGGGAAAGAAAACTCAGCAGTCCAGGTTCCTGATGTCAGTTTGTAGGGCTGCCTTGGGTGTATCAGGGCAGCACAAGTTTGAGGTGGGGACAACTTCGGTGTGGGCTCCATCCTTCGATATAAGGATTCTTTGCAGTCAGGGCCAGGGGCCCCTGGGCACAACCTTTTTCCATTTTCCCTGGGAAAGAAAACTCAGCAGTCCAGGTTCCTGATGTCAGTTTGTAGGGCTCCCTTGGGTCTATCAGGGCAGCACAAGTTTGAGGTGGGGACATCTTCGGTGTGGGTTGCATCCTTCGATATAAGGATTTTTTGCAGTCATGGTCAGGGGCCCCTGGGCACAACCTTTTTCCATTTTCCCTGGGAAAGAAAACTAAGCAGTCCAGGTTCCTGATGTCAGTTTGTAGGGCTCCCTTGGGTGTATCAGGGCAGCACAAGTTTGAGGTGGGGACAACTTCGGTGTGGGGTCCATCCTTCGATATAAGGATTCTTTGCAGTCGGTGCCACGGGCCCCTGGGCACATCCTTTTTCCATTTTCCCTGGGAAAGAAAACTCAGCAGTCCAGGTTCCTGATGTCAGTTTGTAGGGCTCCCTTGGGTCTATCAGGGCAGCACAAGTTTGAGGTGGGGACAACTTCGGTGTGGGGTCCTTCCTTCGATATAAGGATTTTTTGCAGTCATGGTCAGGGGCCCATGGGCATATCCTTTTTCCATTTTCCCTGGGAAAGAAAACTCAGCAGTCCAGGTTCCTGATGTCAGTTTGTAGGGCCCCCTTGGGTGTATTAGGGCAGCACAAGTTTGAGGTGGGGACAACTTCGGTGTGGGGTCCATCCTTCGATATAAGGATTTTTTGTAGTCAGGGCCAGGGGCCCAGTGCAGGGGGCCCCTGGGCACATCCTTTTTCCATTTTCCCTGGGAAAGAAAACTCAGCAGTCCAGGTTCCTGATGTCAGTTTGTAGGGCTCCCTTCGGTCTATCAGGGCAGCACAAGTTTGAGGTGGGGACAACTTCGGTGTGGGGTCCATCCTTCGATATAAGGATTCTTTGCAGTCAGGGCCAGGGACTCCTGGGCACATCCTTTTTCCATTTTCCCTGGGAAAGAAAACTCAGCAGTCCAGGTTCCTGATGTCAGTTTGTAGGGCCCCCTGGGTGTATTAGGGCAGCACAAGTTTGAGGTGGGGACAACTTCGGTGTGGGCTCCATCCTTCGATATAAGGATTTTTGGCAGTGAATTCCCTGCCCAGGGCCAGGGGCCCCTGGGCACATCCTTTTTCCATTTTCCCTGGGAAAGAAAACTCAGCAGTCCAGGTTCCTGATGTCAGTTTGTAGGGTTCCGTTGGGTCTATCAGGGCAGCACAAGTTTGAGGTGGGGACAACTTCGGTGTGGGGTCCATCCTTCGATATAAGGATTCTTTGCAGTGTGGGACAGGGGCCCCTGGGCACATCCTTTTTCCATTTTCCCTGGGAAAGAAAACTCAGCAGTCCAGGTTCCTGATGTCAGTTTGTAGGGCTCCCTTGGGTGTATCAGGGCAGCACAAGTTTGAGGTGGGGACAACTTCGGTGTGGGGTGCATCCTTCGATATAAGGATTCTTTGCAGTCAGGGCCAGGGGCCCCTGGGCACATCCTTTTTCCATTTTCCCTGGGAAAGAAAACTCAGCAGTCCAGGTTCCTGATGTCAGTTTGTAGGGCTCCCTTGGGTCTATCAGGGCAGCACAAGTTTGAGGTGGGGACAACTTCGGTGTGGGGTCCATCCTTCGAAATAAGGATTCTTTGCAGTCAGGGCCTAGCCCAGGGCCAGGGGCCCCTGGGCACATCCTTTTTCCATTTTCCCTGGGAAAGAAAACTCGGCAGTCCAGGTTCCTGATGTCAGTTTGTAGGGCTCCCTTGGGTCTATCAGGGCAGCACAAGTTTGAGGTGGGGACAACTTCGGTGTGGGGTCCATACTTCGATATAAGGATTCTTTGCAGAGAGGCCCCAGCCCAGGGCCAGGGGCGCCTGGGCACATCCTTTTTCCATTTTCCCTGGGAAAGAAAACTCAGCAGTCCAGGTTCCTGATATCAGTTTGTAGGGTTCCCTTGGGTCTATCTGGGCAGCACAAGTTTGAGGTGGGGACAACTTCGGTGTGGGGTCCATCCTTCGATATAAGGATTCTTTGCAGTCAGGGCCAGGGGCCCCTGGGCACATCCTTTTTCCATTTTCCCTAGGAAAGAAAACTCAGCAGTCCAGGTTCCTGATGTCAGTTTGTAGGGCTCCCTTGGGTCTATCAGGGCAGCACAAGTTTGAGGTGGGGACATCTTCGGTGTGGGGTCCATCCTTCGATTTAAGGATTTTTTGCAGTCAGGGCCTGGGGCCCCTGGGCACATCCTTTTTCCATTTTCCCTGGGAAAGAAAACTCAGCAGTCCAGGTTGCTGATTTCAGTTTGTAGGGCTCCCTTTGGTCTATCAGGGCAGCACAAGTTTGAGGTGTGGACATCTTCGGTGTGGGGTCCATCCTTCGATATAAGGATTTTTGGCAGTGAATTTCCTGCCCAGGGCCAGGGGCCCCTGGGCACATCCTTTTTCCATTTTCCCTGGGAAAGAAAACTCAGCAGTCCAGGTTCCTGATGTCAGTTTGTAGGGTTCCGTTGGGTCTATCAGGGCAGCACAAGTTTGAGGTGGGGACAACTTCGGTGTGGGGTCCATCCTTCGATATAAGGATTCTTTGCAGTGTGGGACAGGGGCCCCTGGGCACATCCTTTTTCCATTTTCCCTGGGAAAGAAAACTCAGCAGTCCAGGTTGCTGATGTCAGCTTGTAGGGCTCCCTTGGGTGTATCAGCGCAGCACAAGTTTGAGGTGGGGACAACTTCGGTGTGGGGTGCATCCTTCGATATAAGGATTCTTTGCAGTCAGGGCCAGGGGCCCCTGGGCACATCCTTTTTCCATTTTCCCTGGGAAAGAAAACTCAGCAGTCCAGGTTCCTGATGTCAGTTTGTAGGGCTCCCTTGGGTCTATCAGGGTAGCACAAGTTTGAGGTGGGGACAACTTCGGTGTGGGGTGCATCCTTCGATATAAGGATTTTTTGCAGTCAGGGCCAGGGCCCCCTGGGCACAACCTTTTTCCATTTTCCCTGGGAAAGAAAACTCAGCAGTCCAGGTTCCTGATGTCAGTTTGTAGGGCTCCTTTGGGTCTATCAGGGCAGCACAAGTTTGAGGTGGGGACAACTTCGGTGTGGGGTCCATCCTTCGATATAATGATTTTTTGCAGTCATGGTCAGGGGCCCATGGGCATATCCTTTTTCCATTTTCCCTGGGAAAGAAAACTCAGCAGTCCAGGTTCCTGATGTCAGTTTGTAGGGCCCCCTTGGGTGTATTAGGGCAGCACAAGTTTGAGGTGGGGACAACTTCGGTGTGGGGTCCATCCTTCGATATAAGGATTTTTTGCAGTCAGGGCCAGGGGCCCAGTGCAGGGGGCCCCTGGGCACATCCTTTTTCCATTTTCCCTGGGAAAGAAAACTCAGCAGTCCAGGTTCCTGATGTCAGTTTGTAGGGCTCCCTTGGGTCTATCAGGGCAGCACAAGTTTGAGGTGGGGACAACTTCGTTGTGGGCTCCATCCTTCGATATAAGGATTTTTTGCAGTCAGGGCCAGGCGCCCCTGGGCACATCCTTTTTCCATTTTCCCTGGGAAAGAAAACTCAGCAGTCCAGGTTCCTGATGTCAGTTTGTAGGGCTCCCTTGGGTGTATCAGGGCAGCACAAGTTTGAGGTGGGGACAACTTCGGTGTGGGGTCCATCCTTCGATATAAGGATTTTTTGCAGTGAGGGCCCTACCCAGGGCCAGGGGCCCCTGGGCACATTCTTTTTCCATTTTCTCTGGGAAAGAAAACTCAGCAGTCCAGGTTCCTGATGTCAGTTTGTAGGGCTGCCTTGGGTCTATCAGGGCAGCACAAGTTTGAGGTGGGGACAACTTCGGTGTGGGGTCCATCCTTCGATATAAGGGTTTTTGCAGTCAGGGCCAGGGGCCCCAGGGCACATCCTTTTTCCATTTTCCCTGGGAAAGAAAACTCAGCAGTCCAGGTTCCTGATGTCAGTTTGTAGGGCTCCCTTGGGTCTATCAGGGCAGCACAAGTTTGAGGTGGGGACAACTTCGGTGTGGGGTGCATCCTTCGATATAAGGATTTTTTGCAGTCAGGGCCAGGGCCCCCTGGGCACAACCTTTTTCCATTTTCCCTGGGAAAGAAAACTCAGCAGTCCAGGTTCCTGATGTCAGTTTGTAGGGCTCCCTTGGGTCTATCAGGGCAGCACAAGTTTGAGGTGGGGACAACTTCGGTGTGGGGTCCATCCTTCGATATAAGGATTTTTTTCAGTCAGGGCCAATGCCCCCCGGGCACAACCTTTGGCCATTTTCCCTGGGAAAGAAAACTCAGCAGTCCAGGTTCCTGATGTCAGTTTGTAGGGCTCCCTTGGGTGTATCAGGGCAGCACAAGTTTGAGGTGGGGACAATTTCGGTGTGGGGTCCATCCTTCGATATAAGGATTTTTTGCAGTGAGGTCCCAGCACAGGGCCAGGGGCCCCTGGGCACATTCTTTTTCCATTTTCTCTGGGAAAGAAAACTCAGCAGTCCAGGTTCCTGATGTCAGTTTGTAGGGCTCCCTTGGGTCTATCAGGGCAGCACAAGTTTGAGGTGGGGACAACTTCGGTGTGGGCTCCATCCTTCGATATAAGGATTTTTTGCAGCCAGGGCCAGGGGCCCCTTGGCACATCCTTTTTCCATTTTCCCTGGGAAAGAAAACTCAGCAGTCCAGGTTCCTGATGTCAGTTTGTAGGGCTCCCTTGGGTCTATCAGGGCAGCACAAGTTTGAGGTGGGGACAACTTCGGTGTGGGGTGCATCCTTCGATATAAGGATTTTTTGCAGTCAGGGCCAGGCGCCCCTGGGCACATCCTTTTTCCATTTTCCCTGGGAAAGAAAACTCAGCAGTCCAGGTTCCTGATGTCAGTTTGTAGGGCTCCCTTGGGTCTATCAGGGCAGCACAAGTTTGAGGTGGGGACAACTTCGGTGTGGGGTCCATCCTTCGATATAAGGATTTTTTTCAGTCAGGGCCAATGCCCCCCGGGCACAACCTTTGGCCATTTTCCCTGGGAAAGAAAACTCAGCAGTCCAGGTTCCTGATGTCAGTTTGTAGGGCTCCCTTGGGTGTATCAGGGCAGCACAAGTTTGAGGTGGGGACAACTTCGGTGTGGGGTCCATCCTTCGATATAAGGATTTTTTGCAGTGAGTGCCCTGCCCAGGGCCAGGGGCCCCTGGGCACATTCTTTTTCCATTTTCTCTGGGAAAGAAAACTCAGCAGTCCAGGTTCCTGATGTCAGTTTGTAGGGCTGCCTTGGGTGTATCAGGGCAGCACAAGTTTGAGGTGGGGACAACTTCGGTGTGGGGTCCATCCTTCGATATAAGGATTTTTTGCAGTCAGGGCCAGGGGCCCCTGGGCACATCCTTTTTCCATTTTCCCTGGGAAAGAAAACTCAGCAGCCCAGGTTCCTGATGTCAGTTTGTAGGGCTGCCTTGGGTCTATCAGGGCAGCACAAGTTTGAGGTGGGGACAACTTCGGTGTGGGGTCCATCCTTCGATATAAGGATTTTTGCAGTCAGGGCCAGGGGCCCCAGGGCACATCCTTTTTCCATTTTCCCTGGGAAAGAAAACTCAGCAGTCCAGGTTCCTGATGTCAGTTTGTAGGGCTCCCTTGGGTCTATCAGGGCAGCACAAGTTTGAGGTGGGGACAACTTCGGTGTGGGGTGCATCCTTCGATATAAGGATTTTTTGCAGTCAGGGCCAGGGCCCCCTGGGCACAACCTTTTTCCATTTTCCCTGGGAAAGAAAACTCAGCAGTCCAGGTTCCTGATGTCAGTTTGTAGGGCTCCCTTGGGTCTATCAGGGCAGCACAAGTTTGAGGTGGGGACAACTTCGGTGTGGGGTCCATCCTTCGATATAATGATTTTTTGCAGTCATGGTCAGGGGCCCATGGGCATATCCTTTTTCCATTTTCCCTGGGAAAGAAAACTCAGCAGTCCAGGTTCCTGATGTCAGTTTGTAGGGCTCCCATGGGTCTATCAGGGCAGCACAAGTTTGAGGTGGGGACAACTTCGGTGTGGGGTCCATCCTTCGATATAAGGATTTTTTGCAGTCAGGGCCAGGGGCCCAGTGCAGGGGGCCCCTGGGCACATCCTTTTTCCATTTTCCCTGGGAAAGAAAACTCAGCAGTCCAGGTTCCTGATGTCAGTTTGTAGGGCTCCCTTGGGTCTATCAGGGCAGCACAAGTTTGAGGTGGGGACAACTTCGTTGTGGGCTCCATCCTTCGATATAAGGATTTTTTTCAGTCAGGGCCAATGCCCCCCGGGCACAACCTTTGGCCATTTTCCCTGGGAAAGAAAACTCAGCAGTCCAGGTTCCTGATGTCAGTTTGTAGGGCTCCCTTGGGTGTATCAGGGCAGCACAAGTTTGAGGTGGGGACAACTTCGGTGTGGGGTCCATCCTTCGATATAAGGATTTTTTGCAGTCAGGGCCAGGGTCCCCTGGGCACATCCTTTTTCCATTTTCCCTGGGAAAGAAAACTCAGCAGTCCAGGTTCCTGATGTCAGTTTGTAGGGCTCCCTTGGGTGTATCAGGGCAGCACAAGTTTGAGGTGGGGACAACGTCGGTGTGGGGTCCATCCTTCGATATATGGATTTTTTGTAGTGATGTCCCTGCCCAAGGCCAGCGGCCCCTGGGCACAACCTTTTTCCATTTTCCCTGGGAAAGAAAACTCAGCAGTCCAGGTTCCTGATGTCAGTTTGTAGGGCTCCCTTGGGTGTATCAGGGCAGCACAAGTTTGAGGTGGGGACAATTTCGGTGTGGGGTCCATCCTTCGATATAAGGATTTTTTGCAGTGAGGTCCCAGCACAGGGCCAGGGGCCCCTGGGCACATTCTTTTTCCATTTTCTCTGGGAAAGAAAACTCAGCAGTCCAGGTTCCTGATGTCAGTTTGTAGGGCTGCCTTGGGTGTATCAGGGCAGCACAAGTTTGAGATGGGGACAACTTCGGTGTGGGCTCCATCCTTCGATATAAGGATTTTTTGCAGCCAGGGCCAGGGGCCCCTTGGCACATCCTTTTTCCATTTTCCCTGGGAAAGAAAACTCAGCAGTCCAGGTTCCTGATGTCAGTTTGTAGGGCTCCCTTGGGTCTATCAGGGCAGCACAAGTTTGAGGTGGGGACAACTTCGGTGTGGGGTGCATCCTTCGATATAAGGATTTTTTGCAGTCAGGGCCAGGCGCCCCTGGGCACATCCTTTTTCCATTTTCCCTGGGAAAGAAAACTCAGCAGTCCAGGTTCCTGATGTCAGTTTGTAGGGCTCCCTTGGGTCTATCAGGGCAGCACAAGTTTGAGGTGGGGACAACTTCGGTGTGGGGTCCATCCTTCGATATAAGGATTTTTTTCAGTCAGGGCCAATGCCCCCCGGGCACAACCTTTGGCCATTTTCCCTGGGAAAGAAAACTCAGCAGTCCAGGTTCCTGATGTCAGTTTGTAGGGCTCCCTTGGGTGTATCAGGGCAGCACAAGTTTGAGGTGGGGACAATTTCGGTGTGGGGTCCATCCTTCGATATAAGGATTTTTTGCAGTGAGGGCCCTGCCCAGGGCCAGGGGCCCCTTGGCACATTCTTTTTCCATTTTCTCTGGGAAAGAAAACTCAGCAGTCCAGGTTCCGGATGTCAGTTTGTAGGGCTCCCTTGGGTGTATCAGGGCAGCACAAGTTTGAGGTGGGGACAACTTCGGTGTGGGGTCCATCCTTCGATATAAGGATTTTTTGCAGTCAGGGCCAGGGGCCCCTGGGCACATCCTTTTTCCATTTTCCCTGGGAAAGAAAATTCAGCAGTCCAGGTTCCTGATGTCAGTTTGTAGGGCTGCCTTGGGTGTATCAGGGCAGCACAAGTTTGAGGTGGGGACAACTTCGGTGTGGGGTCCATCCTTCGATATAAGGATTTTTGCAGTCAGGGCCAGGGGCCCCTTGGCACATCCTTTTTCCATTTTCCCTGGGAAAGAAAACTCAGCAGTCCAGGTTCCTGATGTCAGTTTGTAGGGCTCCCTTGGGTCTATCAGGGCAGCACAAGTTTGAGGTGGGGACAACTTCGGTGTGGGGTCCATCCTTCGATATAAGGATTTTTTGCAGTTATGTCCCAGCAGAGGGCCAGGGTCCCCTTGGCACATCCTTTTTCCATTTTCCCTGGGAAAGAAAACTCAGCAGTCCAGGTTCCTGATGTCAGTTTGTAGGGCTCCCTTGGGTCTATCAGGGCAGCACAAGTTTGAGGTGGGGACAACTTCGGTGTGGGGTCCATCCTTCGATATAAGGATTTCTTGTAGTGGGGTCCCTGCCGAAGGCCAGCGGCCCCTGGGCACATCCTTTTTCCATTTTCCCTGGGAAAGAAAACTCAGCAGTCCAGGTTCCTGATGTCAGTTTGTAGGGCTCCCTTGGGTCTATCAGGGCAGCACAAGTTTGAGGTGGGGACAACTTCGGTGTGGGGTGCATCCTTCGATATAAGGATTTTTTGCAGTCAGGGCCAGGGGCCCCAGGGCACATCCTTTTTCCATTTTCCCTGGGAAAGAAAACTCAGCAGTCCAGGTTCCTGATGTCAGTTTGTAGGTCTCCCTTGGGTCTATCAGGGCAGCACAAGTTTGAGGTGGGGACAACTTCGGTGTGGGGTCCATCCTTCGATATAAGGATTCTTTGCAGTCAGGGCCAGGGGCCCCTGGGCACAACCTTTTTCCATTTTCCCTGGGAAAGAGAACTCAGCAGTCCAGGTTCCTGATGTCTGTTTGTAGGGCTCCCTTGGGTCTATCAGGGTAGCACAAGTTTGAGGAGGGGACAACTTCGGTGTGGGGTCCATCCTTCGATATAAGGATTCTTTGCAGTCAGGGCCAGGTGCCCCTGGGCACATCCATTTTCCATTTTCCCTGGGAAAGAAAACTCAGCAGTCCAGGTTCCTGATGTCAGTTTGTAGGGCTCCCTTGGGTCTATCAGGGTAGAACAAGTTTGAGGTGGGGACAACTTCGGTGTGGGGTCCATCCTTCGATATAAGGATTTTTTGTAGTGAGGTTCCTGCCCAAGGCCAGCGGCCCCTGGGCACAACCTTTTTCCATTTTCCCTGGGAAAGAAAACTCAGCAGTCCAGGTTCCTGATGTCAGTTTGTAGGGCTCCCTTGGGTGTATCAGGGCAGCACAAGTTTGAGGTGGGGACAACTTCGGTGTGGGGTCCATCCTTCGATATAAGGATTTCTTGTAGTGGGGTCCCTGCCGAAGGCCAGCGGCCCCTGGGCACAACCTTTTTCCATTTTCCCTGGGAAAGAAAACTCAGCAGTCCAGGTTCCTGATGTCAGTTTGTAGGGCTCCCTTGGGTCTATCAGGGCAGCACAAGTTTGAGGTGGGGACAACTTCGGTGTGGGGTGCATCCTTCGATATAAGGATTTTTTGCAGTCAGGGCCAGGGGCCCCAGGGCACATCCTTTTTCCATTTTCCCTGGGAAAGAAAACTCAGCAGTCCAGGTTCCTGATGTCAGTTTGTAGGGCTCCCTTGGGTGTATCAGGGCAGCACAAGTTTGAGGTGGGGACAACTTCGGTGTGGGGTCCATCCTTCGATATAAGGATTTTTTGCAGTCAGGGCCAGGGGCCCCCGGGCACAACCTTTGGCCATTTTCCCTGGGAAAGAATACTCAGCAGTCCAGGTTCCTGATGTCAATTTTTAGGGCTCCCTTGGGTCTATCAGGGCAGCAAAAGTTTGAGGTGGGGACAACTTCGGTGTGGGGTGCATCCTTCGATATAAGGATTTTTTGCAGTCAGGGCCAGGGGCCCCAGTGCACATCCTTTTTCCATTTTCCCTGGGAAAGAAAACTCAGCAGTCCAGGTTCCTGATGTCAGTTTGTAGGGCTCCCTTGGGTCTATCAGGGCAGCACAAGTTTGAGGTGGGGACAACTTCGGTGTGGGGTCCATCCTTCGATATAAGGATTTTTTGCAGTCAGGGCCAGGCGCCCCTGGGCACATCCTTTTTCCATTTTCCCTGGGAAAGAAAACTCAGCAGTCCAGGTTCCTGATGTCAGTTTGTAGGGCTCCCTTGGGTCTATCAGGGCAGCACAAGTTTGAGGTGGGGACAACTTCGGTGTGGGGTCCATCCTTCGATATAAGGATTTTTTCCAGTGTGGGCCCTCCCCAGGGCCAGGGGCCCCTGGGCACATCCTTTGGCCATTTTCCCTGGGAAAGAAAACTCAGCAGTCCAGGTTCCTGATGTCAGTTTGTAGGGCTCCCTTGGGTCTATCAGGGCAGCACAAGTTTGAGGTGGGGACAACTTCGGTGTGGGGTCCATCCTTCGATATAAGGATTTTTTGCAGTCAGGGCCAGGGGCCCATGGGCACATCCTTTTTCCATTTTCCCTGGGAAAGAAAACTCAGCAGTCCAGGTTCCTGATGTCAGTTTGTAGGGCTGCCTTGGGTCTATCAGGGTAGCACAAGTTTGAGGTGGGGACAACTTCGGTGTGGGGTCCATCCTTCGATATAAGGATTTTTTGTAGTGATGTCCCTGCTCAAGGCCAGCGGCCCCTGGGGACAACCTTTTTCCATTTTCCCTGGGAAAGAAAACTCAGGAGTCCAGGTTCCTGATGTCAGTTTGTAGGGCTGCCTTGGGTGTATCAGGGCAGCACAAGTTTGAGGTGGGGACAACTTCGGTGTGGGGTCCATCCTTCGATATAAGGATTTTTTTCAGTCAGGGCCAATGCCCCCCGGGCACAACCTTTGGCCATTTTCCCTGGGAAAGAAAACTCAGCAGTCCAGGTTCCTGATGTCAGTTTGTAGGGCTCCCTTGGGTGTATCAGGGCAGCACAAGTTTGAGGTGGGGACAACTTCGGTGTGGGGTCCATCCTTCGATATAAGGATTTTTTGCAGTGAGGGCCCTGCCCAGGGCCAGGGGCCTCTGGGCACATTCTTTTTCCATTTTCTCTGGGAAAGAAAACTCAGCAGTCCAGGTTCCTGATGTCAGTTTGTAGGGCTGCCTTGGGTGTATCAGGGCAGTACAAGTTTGAGGTGGGGACAACGTCGGTGTGGGGTCCATCCTTCGATATAAGGATTTTTTGCAGTCAGGGCCAGGGGCCCCTTGGCACATCCTTTTTCCATTTTCCCTGGGAAAGAAAACTCAGCAGTCCAGGTTCCTGATGTCAGTTTGTAGGGCTCCCTTGGGTCTATCAGGGCAGCACAAGTTTGAGGTGGGGACAACTTCGGTGTGGGGTCCATCCTTCGATATAAGGATTTCTTGTAGTGGGGTCCCTGCCCAAGGCCAGCGGCCCCTGGGCACATCCTTTTTCCATTTTCCCTGGGAAAGAAAACTCAGCAGTCCAGGTTCCTGATGTCAGTTTGTAGGGCTCCCTTGGGTCTATCAGGGCAGCACAAGTTTGAGGTGGGGACAACTTCGTTGTGGGGTGCATCCTTCGATATAAGGATTTTTTGCAGTCAGGGCCAGGGGCCCCAGTGCACATCCTTTTTCCATTTTCCCTGGGAAAGAAAACTCAGCAGTCCAGGTTCCTGATGTCAGTTTGTAGGGCTCCCTTGGGTCTATCAGGGCAGCACAAGTTTGAGGTGGGGACAACTTCGGTGTGGGGTCCATCCTTCGATATAGGGATTTTTTGCAGTGAGGGCCAGGCGCCCCTGGGCACATCCTTTTTCCATTTTCCCTGGGAAAGAAAACTCAGCAGTCCAGGTTCCTGATGTCAGTTTGTAGGGCTCCCTTGGGTGTATCAGGGCAGCACAAGTTTAAGGTGGGGACAACTTCGGTGTGGGGTCCATCCTTCGATATAAGGATTTTTTCCAGTGTGGGCCCTCCCCAGGGCCAGGGGCCCCTGGGCACATCCTTTGGCCATTTTCCCTGGGAAAGAAAACTCAGCAGTCCAGGTTCCTGATGTCAGTTTGTAGGGCTGCCTTGGGTGTATCAGGGCAGCACAAGTTTGAGGTGGGGACAACTTCGGTGTGGGGTGCATCCTTCGATATAAGGATTCTTTGCAGTCAGGGCCAGGGGCCCCTGGGCACATCCTTTTTCCATTTTCCCTGGGAAAGAAAACTCAGCAGTCCAGGTTCCTGATGTCAGTTTGTAGGGCTCCCTTGGGTCTATCAGGGCAGCACAAGTTTGAGGTGGGGACAACTTCGGTGTGGGGTGCATCCTTCGATATAAGGATTTTTTGCAGTCAGGGCCAGGGCCCCCTGGGCACAACCTTTTTCCATTTTCCCTGGGAAAGAAAACTCAGCAGTCCAGGTTCCTGATGTCAGTTTGTAGGGCTCCTTTGGGTCTATCAGGGCAGCACAAGTTTGAGGTGGGGACAACTTCGTTGTGGGGTCCATCCTTCGATATAATGATTTTTTGCAGTCATGGTCAGGGGCCCATGGGCATATCCTTTTTCCATTTTCCCTGGGAAAGAAAACTCAGCAGTCCAGGTTCCTGATGTCAGTTTGTAGGGCCCCCTTGGGTGTATTAGGGCAGCACAAGTTTGAGGTGGGGACAACTTCGGTGTGGGGTCCATCCTTCGATATAAGGATTTTTTGCAGTCAGGGCCAGGGGCCCAGTGCAGGGGGCCCCTGGGCACATCCTTTTTCCATTTTCCCTGGGAAAGAAAACTCAGCAGTCCAGGTTCCTGATGTCAGTTTGTAGGTCTCCCTTGGGACTATCAGGGCAGCACAAGTTTGAGGTGGGGACAACTTCGTTGTGGGCTCCATCCTTCGATATATGGATTTTTTGCAGTCAGGGCCAGGGACCCCTGGGCACATCCTTTTTCCATTTTCCCTGGGAAAGAAAACTCAGCAGTCCAGGTTCCTGATGTCAGTTTGTAGGGTTCCCTTGGGTCTATCAGGGCAGCACAAGTTTTAGGTGGGGACAACTTCGGTGTGGGGTGCATCCCTCGATATAAGGATTTTTTGCAGTCAGGGCAAGGGGCCCCTGGGCACATCCTTTTTCCATTTTCCCTGGGAAAGAAAACTCAGCAGTCCAGGTTCCTGATGTCAGTTTGTAGGGCTCCCTTGGGTGTATCAGGGCAGCACAAGTTTGAGGTGGGGACAACTTCGGTGTGGGGTCCATCCTTCGATATAAGGATTTTTTGTAGTCAGGGCCAGGGTCCCCTGGGCACATCCTTTTTCCATTTTCCCTGGGAAAGAAAACTCAGCAGTCCAGGTTCCTGATGTCAGTTTGTAGGGCTCCCTTGGGTGTATCAGGGCAGCACAAGTTTGAGGTGGGGACAACGTCGGTGTGGGGTCCATCCTTTGATATGTGGATTTTTTGTAGTGATGTCCCTGCCCAAGGCCAGCGGCCCCTGGGCACAACCTTTTTCCATTTTCCCTGGGAAAGAAAACTCAGCAGTCCAGGTTCCTGATGTCAGTTTGTAGGGCTCCCTTGGGTCTATCAGGGCAGCACAAGTTTGAGGTGGGGACAACTTCGGTGTGGGGTCCATCCTTCGATATAAGGATTTTTTTCAGTCAGGGCCAATGCCCCCCGGGCACAACCTTTGGCCATTTTCCCTGGGAAAGAAAACTCAGCAGTCCAGGTTCCTGATGTCAGTTTGTAGGGCTCCCTTGGGTGTATCAGGGCAGCACAAGTTTGAGGTGGGGACAATTTCGGTGTGGGGTCCATCCTTCGATATAAGGATTTTTTGCAGTGAGGGCCCTGCCCAGGGCCAGGGGCCCCTGGGCACATTCTTTTTCCATTTTCTCTGGGAAAGAAAACTCAGCAGTCCAGGTTCCGGATGTCAGTTTGTAGGGCTCCCTTGGGTGTATCAGGGCAGCACAAGTTTGAGGTGGGGACAACTTCGGTGTGGGGTCCATCCTTCGATATAAGGATTTTTTGCAGTCAGGGCCAGGGGCCCCTGGGCACATCCTTTTTCCATTTTCCCTGGGAAAGAAAATTCAGCAGTCCAGGTTCCTGATGTCAGTTTGTAGGGCCCCCTTGGGTGTATTAGGGCAGCACAAGTTTGAGGTGGGGACAACTTCGGTGTGGGGTCCATCCTTCGATATAAGGATTTTTTGCAGTCAGGGCCAGGGGCCCAGTGCAGGGGGCCCCTGGGCACATCCTTTTTCCATTTTCCCTGGGAAAGAAAACTCAGCAGTCCAGGTTCCTGATGTCAGTTTGTAGGGCTCCCTTGGGTGTATCAGGGCAGCACAAGTTTGAGGTGGGGACAACTTCGGTGTGGGGTCCATCCTTCGATATAAGGATTTTTTGCAGTGAGGGCCCTACCCAGGGCCAGGGGCCCCTGGGCACATTCTTTTTCCATTTTCTCTGGGAAAGAAAACTCAGCAGTCCAGGTTCCTGATGTCAGTTTGTAGGGTTCCGTTGGGTCTATCAGGGCAGCACAAGTTTGAGGTGGGGACAACTTCGGTGTGGGGTCCATCCTTCGATATAAGGATTTTTTGCAGTCAGGGCCAGGGGCCCCTTGGCACATCCTTTTTCCATTTTCCCTGGGAAAGAAAACTCAGCAGTCCAGGTTCCTGATGTCAGTTTGTAGGGCTCCCTTGGGTGTATCAGGGCAGCACAAGTTTGAGGTGGGGACAACTTCAGTGTGGGGTCCATCCTTCGATATAAGGATTTTTTGCAGTCAGGGCCAGGGTCCCCTGGGCACATCCTTTGGCCATTTTCCCTGGGAAAGAAAACTCAGCAGTCCAGGTTCCTGATGTCAGTTTGTAGCGCTGCCTTGGGTGTATCAGGGCAGCACAAGTTTGAGGTGGGGACAACGTCGGTGTGGGGTCCATCCTTCGATATATGGATTTTTTGTAGTGATGTCCCTGCCCAAGGCCAGCGGCCCCTGGGCACAACCTTTTTCCATTTTCCCTGGGAAAGAAAACTCAGCAGTCCAGGTTCCTGATGTCAGTTTGTAGGGCTCCCTTGGGTCTATCAGGGCAGCACAAGTTTGAGGTGGGGACAACTTCGGTGTGGGGTCCATCCTTCGATATAAGGATTTTTTTCAGTCAGGGCCAATGCCCCCCGGGCACAACCTTTGGCCATTTTCCCTGGGAAAGAAAACTCAGCAGTCCAGGTTCCTGATGTCAGTTTGTAGGGCTCCCTTGGGTGTATCAGGGCAGCACAAGTTTGAGGTGGGGACAATTTCGGTGTGGGGTCCATCCTTCGATATAAGGATTTTTTGCAGTGAGGTCCCAGCACAGGGCCAGGGGCCCCTGGGCACATTCTTTTTCCATTTTCCCTGGGAAAGAAAACTCAGCAGTCCAGGTTCCTGATGTCAGTTTGTAGGGCTGCCTTGGGTGTATCAGGGCAGCACAAGTTTGAGGTGGGGACAACTTCGGTGTGGGCTCCATCCTTCGATATAAGGATTTTTTTCAGTCAGGGCCAATGCCCCCCGGGCACAACCTTTGGCCATTTTCCCTGGGAAAGAAAACTCAGCAGTCCAGGTTCCTGATGTCAGTTTGTAGGGCTCCCTTGGGTGTATCAGGGCAGCACAAGTTTGAGGTGGGGACAACTTCGGTGTGGGGTCCATCCTTCGATATAAGGATTCTTTGCAGTCAGGGCCAGGGGCCCCTGGGCACATCCTTTTTCCATTTTCCCTGGGAAAGAAAACTCGGCAGTCCAGGTTCCTGATGTCAGTTTGTAGGGCTCCCTTGGGTCTATCAGGGCAGCACAAGTTTGAGGTGGGGACAACTTCGGTGTGGGGTCCATCCTTCGATATAAGGATTTTTTGCAGTCAGGGCCAGGGGCCCATGGGCACATCCTTTTTCCATTTTCCCTGGGAAAGAAAACTCAGCAGTCCAGGTTCCTGATGTCAGTTTGTAGGGCTGCCTTGGGTCTATCAGGGTAGCACAAGTTTGAGGTGGGGACAACTTCGGTGTGGGGTCCATCCTTCGATATAAGGATTTTTTGTAGTGATGTCCCTGCTCAAGGCCAGCGGCCCCTGGGGACAACCTTTTTCCATTTTCCCTGGGAAAGAAAACTCAGGAGTCCAGGTTCCTGATGTCAGTTTGTAGGGCTGCCTTGGGTGTATCAGGGCAGCACAAGTTTGAGGTGGGGACAACTTCGGTGTGGGGTCCATCCTTCGATATAAGGATTTTTTTCAGTCAGGGCCAATGCCCCCCGGGCACAACCTTTGGCCATTTTCCCTGGGAAAGAAAACTCAGCAGTCCAGGTTCCTGATGTCAGTTTGTAGGGCTCCCTTGGGTGTATCAGGGCAGCACAAGTTTGAGGTGGGGACAACTTCGGTGTGGGGTCCATCCTTCGATATAAGGATTTTTTGCAGTGAGGGCCCTGCCCAGGGCCAGGGGCCTCTGGGCACATTCTTTTTCCATTTTCTCTGGGAAAGAAAACTCAGCAGTCCAGGTTCCTGATGTCAGTTTGTAGGGCTGCCTTGGGTGTATCAGGGCAGTACAAGTTTGAGGTGGGGACAACGTCGGTGTGGGGTCCATCCTTCGATATAAGGATTTTTTGCAGTCAGGGCCAGGGGCCCCTTGGCACATCCTTTTTCCATTTTCCCTGGGAAAGAAAACTCAGCAGTCCAGGTTCCTGATGTCAGTTTGTAGGGCTCCCTTGGGTCTATCAGGGCAGCACAAGTTTGAGGTGGGGACAACTTCGGTGTGGGGTCCATCCTTCGATATAAGGATTTCTTGTAGTGGGGTCCCTGCCCAAGGCCAGCGGCCCCTGGGCACATCCTTTTTCCATTTTCCCTGGGAAAGAAAACTCAGCAGTCCAGGTTCCTGATGTCAGTTTGTAGGGCTCCCTTGGGTCTATCAGGGCAGCACAAGTTTGAGGTGGGGACAACTTCGTTGTGGGGTGCATCCTTCGATATAAGGATTTTTTGCAGTCAGGGCCAGGGGCCCCAGTGCACATCCTTTTTCCATTTTCCCTGGGAAAGAAAACTCAGCAGTCCAGGTTCCTGATGTCAGTTTGTAGGGCTCCCTTGGGTCTATCAGGGCAGCACAAGTTTGAGGTGGGGACAACTTCGGTGTGGGGTCCATCCTTCGATATAGGGATTTTTTGCAGTGAGGGCCAGGCGCCCCTGGGCACATCCTTTTTCCATTTTCCCTGGGAAAGAAAACTCAGCAGTCCAGGTTCCTGATGTCAGTTTGTAGGGCTCCCTTGGGTGTATCAGGGCAGCACAAGTTTAAGGTGGGGACAACTTCGGTGTGGGGTCCATCCTTCGATATAAGGATTTTTTCCAGTGTGGGCCCTCCCCAGGGCCAGGGGCCCCTGGGCACATCCTTTGGCCATTTTCCCTGGGAAAGAAAACTCAGCAGTCCAGGTTCCTGATGTCAGTTTGTAGGGCTGCCTTGGGTGTATCAGGGCAGCACAAGTTTGAGGTGGGGACAACTTCGGTGTGGGGTCCATCCTTCGATATAAGGATTTTTTGCAGTCAGGGCCAGGGGCCCCAGGGCACATCCTTTTTCCATTTTCCCTGGGAAAGAAAACTCAGCAGTCCAGGTTCCTGATGTCAGTTTGTAGGGTTCCGTTGGGTCTATCAGGGCAGCACAAGTTTGAGGTGGGGACAACTTCGGTGTGGGGTCCATCCTTCGATATAAGGATTCTTTGCAGTGTGGGACAGGGGCCCCTGGGCACATCCTTTTTCCATTTTCCCTGGGAAAGAAAACTCAGCAGTCCAGGTTCCTGATGTCAGCTTGTAGGGCTCCCTTGGGTGTATCAGGGCAGCACAAGTTTGAGGTGGGGACAACTTCGGTGTGGGGTGCATCCTTCGATATAAGGATTCTTTGCAGTCAGGGCCAGGGGCCCCTGGGCACATCCTTTTTCCATTTTCCCTGGGAAAGAAAACTCAGCAGTCCAGGTTCCTGATGTCAGTTTGTAGGGCTCCCTTGGGTCTATCAGGGCAGCACAAGTTTGAGGTGGGGACAACTTCGGTGTGGGGTGCATCCTTCGATATAAGGATTTTTTGCAGTCAGGGCCAGGGCCCCCTGGGCACAACCTTTTTCCATTTTCCCTGGGAAAGAAAACTCAGCAGTCCAGGTTCCTGATGTCAGTTTGTAGGGCTCCTTTGGGTCTATCAGGGCAGCACAAGTTTGAGGTGGGGACAACTTCGTTGTGGGGTCCATCCTTCGATATAATGATTTTTTGCAGTCATGGTCAGGGGCCCATGGGCATATCCTTTTTCCATTTTCCCTGGGAAAGAAAACTCAGCAGTCCAGGTTCCTGATGTCAGTTTGTAGGGCCCCCTTGGGTGTATTAGGGCAGCACAAGTTTGAGGTGGGGACAACTTCGGTGTGGGGTCCATCCTTCGATATAAGGATTTTTTGCAGTCAGGGCCAGGGGCCCAGTGCAGGGGGCCCCTGGGCACATCCTTTTTCCATTTTCCCTGGGAAAGAAAACTCAGCAGTCCAGGTTCCTGATGTCAGTTTGTAGGTCTCCCTTGGGACTATCAGGGCAGCACAAGTTTGAGGTGGGGACAACTTCGTTGTGGGCTCCATCCTTCGATATATGGATTTTTTGCAGTCAGGGCCAGGGACCCCTGGGCACATCCTTTTTCCATTTTCCCTGGGAAAGAAAACTCAGCAGTCCAGGTTCCTGATGTCAGTTTGTAGGGTTCCCTTGGGTCTATCAGGGCAGCACAAGTTTTAGGTGGGGACAACTTCGGTGTGGGGTGCATCCCTCGATATAAGGATTTTTTGCAGTCAGGGCAAGGGGCCCCTGGGCACATCCTTTTTCCATTTTCCCTGGGAAAGAAAACTCAGCAGTCCAGGTTCCTGATGTCAGTTTGTAGGGCTCCCTTGGGTGTATCAGGGCAGCACAAGTTTGAGGTGGGGACAACTTCGGTGTGGGGTCCATCCTTCGATATAAGGATTTTTTGTAGTCAGGGCCAGGGTCCCCTGGGCACATCCTTTTTCCATTTTCCCTGGGAAAGAAAACTCAGCAGTCCAGGTTCCTGATGTCAGTTTGTAGGGCTCCCTTGGGTGTATCAGGGCAGCACAAGTTTGAGGTGGGGACAACGTCGGTGTGGGGTTCATCCTTTGATATGTGGATTTTTTGTAGTGATGTCCCTGCCCAAGGCCAGCGGCCCCTGGGCACAACCTTTTTCCATTTTCCCTGGGAAAGAAAACTCAGCAGTCCAGGTTCCTGATGTCAGTTTGTAGGGCTCCCTTGGGTCTATCAGGGCAGCACAAGTTTGAGGTGGGGACAACTTCGGTGTGGGGTCCATCCTTCGATATAAGGATTTTTTTCAGTCAGGGCCAATGCCCCCCGGGCACAACCTTTGGCCATTTTCCCTGGGAAAGAAAACTCAGCAGTCCAGGTTCCTGATGTCAGTTTGTAGGGCTCCCTTGGGTGTATCAGGGCAGCACAAGTTTGAGGTGGGGACAATTTCGGTGTGGGGTCCATCCTTCGATATAAGGATTTTTTGCAGTGAGGGCCCTGCCCAGGGCCAGGGGCCCCTGGGCACATTCTTTTTCCATTTTCTCTGGGAAAGAAAACTCAGCAGTCCAGGTTCCGGATGTCAGTTTGTAGGGCTCCCTTGGGTGTATCAGGGCAGCACAAGTTTGAGGTGGGGACAACTTCGGTGTGGGGTCCATCCTTCGATATAAGGATTTTTTGCAGTCAGGGCCAGGGGCCCCTGGGCACATCCTTTTTCCATTTTCCCTGGGAAAGAAAATTCAGCAGTCCAGGTTCCTGATGTCAGTTTGTAGGGCCCCCTTGGGTGTATTAGGGCAGCACAAGTTTGAGGTGGGGACAACTTCGGTGTGGGGTCCATCCTTCGATATAAGGATTTTTTGCAGTCAGGGCCAGGGGCCCAGTGCAGGGGGCCCCTGGGCACATCCTTTTTCCATTTTCCCTGGGAAAGAAAACTCAGCAGTCCAGGTTCCTGATGTCAGTTTGTAGGGCTCCCTTGGGTGTATCAGGGCAGCACAAGTTTGAGGTGGGGACAACTTCGGTGTGGGGTCCATCCTTCGATATAAGGATTTTTTGCAGTGAGGGCCCTACCCAGGGCCAGGGGCCCCTGGGCACATTCTTTTTCCATTTTCTCTGGGAAAGAAAACTCAGCAGTCCAGGTTCCTGATGTCAGTTTGTAGGGTTCCGTTGGGTCTATCAGGGCAGCACAAGTTTGAGGTGGGGACAACTTCGGTGTGGGGTCCATCCTTCGATATAAGGATTTTTTGCAGTCAGGGCCAGGGGCCCCTTGGCACATCCTTTTTCCATTTTCCCTGGGAAAGAAAACTCAGCAGTCCAGGTTCCTGATGTCAGTTTGTAGGGCTCCCTTGGGTGTATCAGGGCAGCACAAGTTTGAGGTGGGGACAACTTCAGTGTGGGGTCCATCCTTCGATATAAGGATTTTTTGCAGTCAGGGCCAGGGTCCCCTGGGCACATCCTTTGGCCATTTTCCCTGGGAAAGAAAACTCAGCAGTCCAGGTTCCTGATGTCAGTTTGTAGCGCTGCCTTGGGTGTATCAGGGCAGCACAAGTTTGAGGTGGGGACAACGTCGGTGTGGGGTCCATCCTTCGATATATGGATTTTTTGTAGTGATGTCCCTGCCCAAGGCCAGCGGCCCCTGGGCACAACCTTTTTCCATTTTCCCTGGGAAAGAAAACTCAGCAGTCCAGGTTCCTGATGTCAGTTTGTAGGGCTCCCTTGGGTCTATCAGGGCAGCACAAGTTTGAGGTGGGGACAACTTCGGTGTGGGGTCCATCCTTCGATATAAGGATTTTTTTCAGTCAGGGCCAATGCCCCCCGGGCACAACCTTTGGCCATTTTCCCTGGGAAAGAAAACTCAGCAGTCCAGGTTCCTGATGTCAGTTTGTAGGGCTCCCTTGGGTGTATCAGGGCAGCACAAGTTTGAGGTGGGGACAATTTCGGTGTGGGGTCCATCCTTCGATATAAGGATTTTTTGCAGTGAGGTCCCAGCACAGGGCCAGGGGCCCCTGGGCACATTCTTTTTCCATTTTCTCTGGGAAAGAAAACTCAGCAGTCCAGGTTCCTGATGTCAGTTTGTAGGGCTGCCTTGGGTGTATCAGGGCAGCACAAGTTTGAGGTGGGGACAACTTCGGTGTGGGCTCCATCCTTCGATATAAGGATTTTTTTCAGTCAGGGCCAATGCCCCCCGGGCACAACCTTTGGCCATTTTCCCTGGGAAAGAAAACTCAGCAGTCCAGGTTCCTGATGTCAGTTTGTAGGGCTCCCTTGGGTGTATCAGGGCAGCACAAGTTTGAGGTGGGGACAACTTCGGTGTGGGGTCCATCCTTCGATATAAGGATTTTTTGCAGTCAGGGCCAGGGGCCCCTGGGCACATCCTTTTTCCATTTTCCCTGGGAAAGAAAACTCAGCAGTCCAGGTTCCTGATGTCAGTTTGTAGGGCTGCCTTGGGTCTATCAGGGCAGCACAAGTTTGAGGTGGGGACAACTTCGGTGTGGGGTCCATCCTTCGATATAAGGATTTTTTGCAGTTATGTCCCAGCAGAGGGCCAGGGGCCCCCGGGCACAACCTTTGGCCATTTTCCCTGGGAAAGAATACTCAGCAGTCCAGGTTCCTGATGTCAATTTTTAGGGCTCCCTTGGGTCTATCAGGGCAGCAAAAGTTTGAGGTGGGGACAACTTCGGTGTGGGGTCCATCCTTCGATATAAGGATTCTTTGCAGTCAGGGCCAGGGGCCCCTGGGCACATCCTTTTTCCATTTTCCCTGGGAAAGAAAACTCGGCAGTCCAGGTTCCTGATGTCAGTTTGTAGGGCTCCCTTGGGTCTATCAGGGCAGCACAAGTTTGAGGTGGGGACAACTTCGGTGTGGGGTCCATCCTTCGATATATGGATTTTTTGTAGTGATGTCCCTGCCCAAGGCCAGCGGCCCCTGGGCACAACCTTTTTCCATTTTCCCTGGGAAAGAAAACTCAGCAGTCCAGGTTCCTGATGTCAGTTTGTAGGGCTCCCTTGGGTGTATCAGGGCAGCACAAGTTTGAGGTGGGGACAACTTCGGTGTGGGGTCCATCCTTCGATATATGGATTTTTTGTAGTGATGTCCCTGCCCAGGGCCAGGGGCCCCTGGGCACATTCTTTTTCCATTTTCTCTGGGAAAGAAAACTCAGCAGTCCAGGTTCCGGATGTCAGTTTGTAGGGCTCCCTTGGGTGTATCAGGGCAGCACAAGTTTGAGGTGGGGACAACTTCGGTGTGGGGTCCATCCTTCGATATAAGGATTTTTTGCAGTCAGGGCCAGGGGCCCCTGGGCACATCCTTTTTCCATTTTCCCTGGGAAAGAAAATTCAGCAGTCCAGGTTCCTGATGTCAGTTTGTAGGGCCCCCTTGGGTGTATTAGGGCAGCACAAGTTTGAGGTGGGGACAACTTCGGTGTGGGGTCCATCCTTCGATATAAGGATTTTTTGCAGTCAGGGCCAGGGGCCCAGTGCAGGGGGCCCCTGGGCACACCCTTTTTCCATTTTCCCTGGGAAAGAAAACTCAGCAGTCCAGGTTCCTGATGTCAGTTTGTAGGGTTCCCTTGGGTCTATCAGGGCAGCACAAGTTTTAGGTGGGGACAACTTCGGTGTGGGGTGCATCCCTCGATATAAGGATTTTTTGCAGTCAGGGCAAGGGGCCCCTGGGCACATCCTTTTTCCATTTTCCCTGGGAAAGAAAACTAAGCAGTCCAGGTTCCTGATGTCAGTTTGTAGGGCTCCCTTGGGTCTATCAGGGCAGCACAAGTTTGAGGTGGGGACAACTTCGGTGTGAGGTCCATCCTTCGATATAAGGATTTTTTTCAGTCAGGGCCAATGCCCCCCGGGCACAACCTTTGGCCATTTTCCCTGGGAAAGAAAACTCAGCAGTCCAGGTTCCTGATGTCAGTTTGTAGGGCTCCCTTGGGTGTATCAGGGCAGCACAAGTTTGAGGTGGGGACAACTTCGGTGTGGGGTCCATCCTTCGATATAAGGATTTTTTGCAGTCAGGGCCAGGGTCCCCTGGGCACATCCTTTTTCCATTTTCCCTGGGAAAGAAAACTCAGCAGTCCAGGTTCCTGATGTCAGTTTGTAGGGCTCCCTTGGGTGTATCAGGGCAGCACAAGTTTGAGGTGGGGACAACGTCGGTGTGGGGTCCATCCTTCGATATATGGATTTTTTGTAGTGATGTCCCTGCCCAAGGCCAGCGGCCCCTGGGCACAACCTTTTTCCATTTTCCCTGGGAAAGAAAACTCAGCAGTCCAGGTTCCTGATGTCAGTTTGTAGGGCTCCCTTGGGTCTATCAGGGCAGCACAAGTTTGAGGTGGGGACAACTTCGGTGTGGGGTCCATCCTTCGATATAAGGATTTTTTGCAGTCAGGGCCAATGCCCCCCGGGCACAACCTTTGGCCATTTTCCCTGGGAAAGAAAACTCAGCAGTCCAGGTTCCTGATGTCAGTTTGTAGGGCTCCCTTGGGTGTATCAGGGCAGCACAAGTTTGAGGTGGGGACAATTTCGGTGTGGGGTCCATCCTTCGATATAAGGATTTTTTGCAGTGAGGGCCCAGCACAGGGCCAGGGGCCCCTGGGCACATTCTTTTTCCATTTTCTCTGGGAAAGAAAACTCAGCAGTCCAGGTTCCTGATGTCAGTTTGTAGGGCTCCCTTGGGTCTATCAGGGCAGCACAAGTTTGAGGTGGGGACAACTTCGGTGTGGGGTGCATCCTTCGATATAAGGATTTTTTGCAGTCAGGGCCAGGCGCCCCTGGGCACATCCTTTTTCCATTTTCCCTGGGAAAGAAAACTCAGCAGTCCAGGTTCCTGATGTCAGTTTGTAGGGCTCCCTTGGGTCTATCAGGGCAGCACAAGTTTGAGGTGGGGACAACTTCGGTGTGGGGTCCATCCTTCGATATAAGGATTTTTTTCAGTCAGGGCCAATGCCCCCCGGGCACAACCTTTGGCCATTTTCCCTGGGAAAGAAAACTCAGCAGTCCAGGTTCCTGATGTCAGTTTGTAGGGCTCCCTTGGGTGTATCAGGGCAGCACAAGTTTGAGGTGGGGACAACTTCGGTGTGGGGTCCATCCTTCGATATAAGGATTTTTTGCAGTCAGGGCCAGGGGCCCCTGGGCACATCCTTTTTCCATTTTCCCTGGGAAAGAAAATTCAGCAGTCCAGGTTCCTGATGTCAGTTTGTAGGGCTGCCTTGGGTCTATCAGGGCAGCACAAGTTTGAGGTGGGGACAACTTCGGTGTGGGGTCCATCCTTCGATATAAGGATTTTTTGTAGTGATGTCCCTGCCCAAGGCCAGCGGCCCCTGGGCACAACCTTTTTCCATTTTCCCTGGGAAAGAAAACTCAGCAGTCCAGGTTCCTGATGTCAGTTTGTAGGGCTCCCTTGGGTCTATCAGGGTAGCACAAGTTTGAGGTGGGGACAATTTCGGTGTGGGGTCCATCCTTCGATATAAGGATTTTTTGCAGTGAGGTCCCAGCAGAGGGCCAGGGTCCCCTTGGCACATCCTTTTTCCATTTTCCCTGGGAAAGAAAACTCAGCAGTCCAGGTTCCTGATGTCAGTTTGTAGGGCTGCCTTGGGTGTATCAGGGCAGCACAAGTTTGAGGTGGGGACAACTTCGGTGTGGGGTCCATCCTTCGATATAAGGATTTCTTGTAGTGGGGTCCCTGCCGAAGGCCAGCGGCCCCTGGGCACAACCTTTTTCCATTTTCCCTGGGAAAGAAAACTCAGCAGTCCAGGTTCCTGATGTCAGTTTGTAGGGCTCCCTTGGGTCTATCAGGGCAGCACAAGTTTGAGGTGGGGACAACTTCGGTGTGGGGTGCATCCTTCGATATAAGGATTTTTTGCAGTCAGGGCCAGGGGCCCCAGGGCACATCCTTTTTCCATTTTCCCTGGGAAAGAAAACTCAGCAGTCCAGGTTCCTGATGTCAGTTTGTAGGGCTCCCTTGGGTCTATCAGGGCAGCACAAGTTTGAGGTGGGGACAACTTCGGTGTGGGGTCCATCCTTCGATATAAGGATTTTTTGCAGTCAGGGCCAGGGGCCCCCGGGCACAACCTTTGGCCATTTTCCCTGGGAAAGAATACTCAGCAGTCCAGGTTCCTGATGTCAATTTTTAGGGCTCCCTTGGGTCTATCAGGGCAGCAAAAGTTTGAGGTGGGGACAACTTCGGTGTGGGGTCCATCCTTCGATATAAGGATTCTTTGCAGTCAGGGCCAGGGGCCCCTGGGCACATCCTTTTTCCATTTTCCCTGGGAAAGAAAACTCAGCAGTCCAGGTTCCTGATGTCAGTTTGTAGGGCTCCCTTGGGTCTATCAGGGCAGCACAAGTTTGAGGTGGGGACAACTTCGGTGTGGGGTCCATCCTTCGATATATGGATTTTTTGTAGTGATGTCCCTGCCCAAGGCCAGCGGCCCCTGGGCACAACCTTTTTCCATTTTCCCTGGGAAAGAAAACTCAGCAGTCCAGGTTCCTGATGTCAGTTTGTAGGGCTCCCTTGGGTGTATCAGGGCAGCACAAGTTTGAGGTGGGGACAATTTCGGTGTGGGGTCCATCCTTCGATATAAGGATTTTTTGCAGTGAGGGCCCTGCCCAGGGCCAGGGGCCCCTTGGCACATTCTTTTTCCATTTTCTCTGGGAAAGAAAACTCAGCAGTCCAGGTTCCGGATGTCAGTTTGTAGGGCTCCCTTGGGTCTATCAGGGCAGCACAAGTTTGAGGTGGGGACAACTTCGGTGTGGGGTCCATCCTTCGATATAAGGATTTTTTGCAGTCAGGGCCAGGGGCCCCTGGGCACATCCTTTTTCCATTTTCCCTGGGAAAGAAAATTCAGCAGTCCAGGTTCCTGATGTCAGTTTGTAGGGCTGCCTTGGGTCTATCAGGGCAGCACAAGTTTGAGGTGGGGACAACTTCGGTGTGGGGTCCATCCTTCGATATAAGGATTTTTGCAGTCAGGGCCAGGGGCCCCTTGGCACATCCTTTTTCCATTTTCCCTGGGAAAGAAAACTCAGCAGTCCAGGTTCCTGATGTCAGTTTGTAGGGCTCCCTTGGGTGTATCAGGGCAGCACAAGTTTGAGGTGGGGACAACTTCGGTGTGGGGTCCATCCTTCGATATAAGGATTTTTTGCAGTTATGTCCCAGCAGAGGGCCAGGGTCCCCTTGGCACATCCTTTTTCCATTTTCCCTGGGAAAGAAAACTCAGCAGTCCAGGTTCCTGATGTCAGTTTGTAGGGCTCCCTTGGGTCTATCAGGGCAGCACAAGTTTGAGGTGGGGACAACTTCGGTGTGGGGTCCATCCTTCGATATAAGGATTTCTTGTAGTGGGGTCCCTGCCGAAGGCCAGCGGCCCCTGGGCACATCCTTTTTCCATTTTCCCTGGGAAAGAAAACTCAGCAGTCCAGGTTCCTGATGTCAGTTTGTAGGGCTCCCTTGGGTCTATCAGGGCAGCACAAGTTTGAGGTGGGGACAACTTCGGTGTGGGGTGCATCCTTCGATATAAGGATTTTTTGCAGTCAGGGCCAGGGGCCCCAGGGCACATCCTTTTTCCATTTTCCCTGGGAAAGAAAACTCAGCAGTCCAGGTTCCTGATGTCAGTTTGTAGGTCTCCCTTGGGTCTATCAGGGCAGCACAAGTTTGAGGTGGGGACAACTTCGGTGTGGGGTCCATCCTTCGATATAAGGATTCTTTGCAGTCAGGGCCAGGGGCCCCTGGGCACAACCTTTTTCCATTTTCCCTGGGAAAGAGAACTCAGCAGTCCAGGTTCCTGATGTCAGTTTGTAGGGTTCCCTTGGGTCTATCAGGGCAGCACAAGTTTTAGGTGGGGACAACTTCGGTGTGGGGTGCATCCCTCGATATAAGGATTTTTTGCAGTCAGGGCAAGGGGCCCCTGGGCACATCCTTTTTCCATTTTCCCTGGGAAAGAAAACTCAGCAGTCCAGGTTCCTGATGTCAGTTTGTAGGGCTCCCTTGGGTGTATCAGGGCAGCACAAGTTTGAGGTGGGGACAACTTCGGTGTGGGGTCCATCCTTCGATATAAGGATTTTTTGTAGTCAGGGCCAGGGTCCCCTGGGCACATCCTTTTTCCATTTTCCCTGGGAAAGAAAACTCAGCAGTCCAGGTTCCTGATGTCAGTTTGTAGGGCTCCCTTGGGTCTATCAGGGCAGCACAAGTTTGAGGTGGGGACAACTTCGGTGTGGGGTCCATCCTTCGATATAAGGATTTTTTTCAGTCAGGGCCAATGCCCCCCGGGCACAACCTTTGGCCATTTTCCCTGGGAAAGAAAACTCAGCAGTCCAGGTTCCTGATGTCAGTTTGTAGGGCTCCCTTGGGTGTATCAGGGCAGCACAAGTTTGAGGTGGGGACAATTTCGGTGTGGGGTCCATCCTTCGATATAAGGATTTTTTGCAGTGAGGTCCCAGCACAGGGCCAGGGGCCCCTGGGCACATTCTTTTTCCATTTTCTCTGGGAAAGAAAACTCAGCAGTCCAGGTTCCTGATGTCAGTTTGTAGGGCTGCCTTGGGTGTATCAGGGCAGCACAAGTTTGAGGTGGGGACAACTTCGGTGTGGGCTCCATCCTTCGATATAAGGATTTTTTTCAGTCAGGGCCAATGCCCCCCGGGCACAACCTTTGGCCATTTTCCCTGGGAAAGAAAACTCAGCAGTCCAGGTTCCTGATGTCAGTTTGTAGGGCTCCCTTGGGTGTATCAGGGCAGCACAAGTTTGAGGTGGGGACAACTTCGGTGTGGGGTCCATCCTTCGATATAAGGATTTTTTGCAGTCAGGGCCAGGGGCCCCTGGGCACATCCTTTTTCCATTTTCCCTGGGAAAGAAAACTCAGCAGTCCAGGTTCCTGATGTCAGTTTGTAGGGCTGCCTTGGGTCTATCAGGGCAGCACAAGTTTGAGGTGGGGACAACTTCGGTGTGGGGTCCATCCTTCGATATAAGGATTTTTTGCAGTGAGGTCCCAGCAGAGGGCCAGGGGCCCCCGGGCACAACCTTTGGCCATTTTCCCTGGGAAAGAATACTCAGCAGTCCAGGTTCCTGATGTCAATTTTTAGGGCTCCCTTGGGTCTATCAGGGCAGCAAAAGTTTGAGGTGGGGACAACTTCGGTGTGGGGTCCATCCTTCGATATAAGGATTCTTTGCAGTCAGGGCCAGGGGCCCCTGGGCACATCCTTTTTCCATTTTCCCTGGGAAAGAAAACTCAGCAGTCCAGGTTCCTGATGTCAGTTTGTAGGGCTCCCTTGGGTGTATCAGGGCAGCACAAGTTTGAGGTGGGGACAACTTCGGTGTGGGGTCCATCCTTCGATATATGGATTTTTTGTAGTGATGTCCCTGCCCAAGGCCAGCGGCCCCTGGGCACAACCTTTTTCCATTTTCCCTGGGAAAGAAAACTCAGCAGTCCAGGTTCCTGATGTCAGTTTGTAGGGCTCCCTTGGGTGTATCAGGGCAGCACAAGTTTGAGGTGGGGACAACTTCGGTGTGGGGTCCATCCTTCGATATATGGATTTTTTGTAGTGATGTCCCTGCCCAGGGCCAGGGGCCCCTGGGCACATTCTTTTTCCATTTTCTCTGGGAAAGAAAACTCAGCAGTCCAGGTTCCGGATGTCAGTTTGTAGGGCTCCCTTGGGTGTATCAGGGCAGCACAAGTTTGAGGTGGGGACAACTTCGGTGTGGGGTCCATCCTTCGATATAAGGATTTTTTGCAGTCAGGGCCAGGGGCCCCTGGGCACATCCTTTTTCCATTTTCCCTGGGAAAGAAAATTCAGCAGTCCAGGTTCCTGATGTCAGTTTGTAGGGCCCCCTTGGGTGTATTAGGGCAGCATAAGTTTGAGGTGGGGACAACTTCGGTGTGGGGTCCATCCTTCGATATAAGGATTTTTTGCAGTCAGGGCCAGGGGCCCAGTGCAGGGGGCCCCTGGGCACACCCTTTTTCCATTTTCCCTGGGAAAGAAAACTCAGCAGTCCAGGTTCCTGATGTCAGTTTGTAGGGTTCCCTTGGGTGTATCAGGGCAGCACAAGTTTGAGGTGGGGACAACTTCGGTGTGGGGTGCATCCCTCGATATAAGGATTTTTTGCAGTCAGGGCAAGGGGCCCCTGGGCACATCCTTTTTCCATTTTCCCTGGGAAAGAAAACTAAGCAGTCCAGGTTCCTGATGTCAGTTTGTAGGGCTCCCTTGGGTCTATCAGGGCAGCACAAGTTTGAGGTGGGGACAATTTCGGTGTGAGGTCCATCCTTCGATATAAGGATTTTTTTCAGTCAGGGCCAATGCCCCCCGGGCACAACCTTTGGCCATTTTCCCTGGGAAAGAAAACTCAGCAGTCCAGGTTCCTGATGTCAGTTTGTAGGGCTCCCTTGGGTGTATCAGGGCAGCACAAGTTTGAGGTGGGGACAACTTCGGTGTGGGGTCCATCCTTCGATATAAGGATTTTTTGCAGTCAGGGCCAGGGTCCCCTGGGCACATCCTTTTTCCATTTTCCCTGGGAAAGAAAACTCAGCAGTCCAGGTTCCTGATGTCAGTTTGTAGGGCTCCCTTGGGTGTATCAGGGCAGCACAAGTTTGAGGTGGGGACAACGTCGGTGTGGGGTCCATCCTTCGATATATGGATTTTTTGTAGTGATGTCCCTGCCCAAGGCCAGCGGCCCCTGGGCACAACCTTTTTCCATTTTCCCTGGGAAAGAAAACTCAGCAGTCCAGGTTCCTGATGTCAGTTTGTAGGGCTCCCTTGGGTCTATCAGGGCAGCACAAGTTTGAGGTGGGGACAACTTCGGTGTGGGGTCCATCCTTCGATATAAGGATTTTTTGCAGTCAGGGCCAATGCCCCCCGGGCACAACCTTTGGCCATTTTCCCTGGGAAAGAAAACTCAGCAGTCCAGGTTCCTGATGTCAGTTTGTAGGGCTCCCTTGGGTGTATCAGGGCAGCACAAGTTTGAGGTGGGGACAATTTCGGTGTGGGGTCCATCCTTCGATATAAGGATTTTTTGCAGTGAGGGCCCAGCACAGGGCCAGGGGCCCCTGGGCACATTCTTTTTCCATTTTCTCTGGGAAAGAAAACTCAGCAGTCCAGGTTCCTGATGTCAGTTTGTAGGGCTCCCTTGGGTCTATCAGGGCAGCACAAGTTTGAGGTGGGGACAACTTCGGTGTGGGGTGCATCCTTCGATATAAGGATTTTTTGCAGTCAGGGCCAGGCGCCCCTGGGCACATCCTTTTTCCATTTTCCCTGGGAAAGAAAACTCAGCAGTCCAGGTTCCTGATGTCAGTTTGTAGGGCTCCCTTGGGTCTATCAGGGCAGCACAAGTTTGAGGTGGGGACAACTTCGGTGTGGGGTCCATCCTTCGATATAAGGATTTTTTTCAGTCAGGGCCAATGCCCCCCGGGCACAACCTTTGGCCATTTTCCCTGGGAAAGAAAACTCAGCAGTCCAGGTTCCTGATGTCAGTTTGTAGGGCTCCCTTGGGTGTATCAGGGCAGCACAAGTTTGAGGTGGGGACAACTTCGGTGTGGGGTCCATCCTTCGATATAAGGATTTTTTGCAGTCAGGGCCAGGGGCCCCTGGGCACATCCTTTTTCCATTTTCCCTGGGAAAGAAAATTCAGCAGTCCAGGTTCCTGATGTCAGTTTGTAGGGCTGCCTTGGGTCTATCAGGGCAGCACAAGTTTGAGGTGGGGACAACTTCGGTGTGGGGTCCATCCTTCGATATAAGGATTTTTTGTAGTGATGTCCCTGCCCAAGGCCAGCGGCCCCTGGGCACAACCTTTTTCCATTTTCCCTGGGAAAGAAAACTCAGCAGTCCAGGTTCCTGATGTCAGTTTGTAGGGCTCCCTTGGGTCTATCAGGGTAGCACAAGTTTGAGGTGGGGACAATTTCGGTGTGGGGTCCATCCTTCGATATAAGGATTTTTTGCAGTTAGGTCCCAGCAGAGGGCCAGGGTCCCCTTGGCACATCCTTTTTCCATTTTCCCTGGGAAAGAAAACTCAGCAGTCCAGGTTCCTGATGTCAGTTTGTAGGGCTCCCTTGGGTGTATCAGGGCAGCACAAGTTTGAGGTGGGGACAACTTCGGTGTGGGGTCCATCCTTCGATATAAGGATTTCTTGTAGTGGGGTCCCTGCCGAAGGCCAGCGGCCCCTGGGCACAACCTTTTTCCATTTTCCCTGGGAAAGAAAACTCAGCAGTCCAGGTTCCTGATGTCAGTTTGTAGGGCTCCCTTGGGTCTATCAGGGCAGCACAAGTTTGAGGTGGGGACAACTTCGGTGTGGGGTGCATCCTTCGATATAAGGATTTTTTGCAGTCAGGGCCAGGGGCCCCAGGGCACATCCTTTTTCCATTTTCCCTGGGAAAGAAAACTCAGCAGTCCAGGTTCCTGATGTCAGTTTGTAGGGCTCCCTTGGGTCTATCAGGGCAGCACAAGTTTGAGGTGGGGACAACTTCGGTGTGGGGTCCATCCTTCGATATAAGGATTTTTTGCAGTCAGGGCCAGGGGCCCCCGGGCACAACCTTTGGCCATTTTCCCTGGGAAAGAATACTCAGCAGTCCAGGTTCCTGATGTCAATTTTTAGGGCTCCCTTGGGTCTATCAGGGCAGCAAAAGTTTGAGGTGGGGACAACTTCGGTGTGGGGTCCATCCTTCGATATAAGGATTCTTTGCAGTCAGGGCCAGGGGCCCCTGGGCACATCCTTTTTCCATTTTCCCTGGGAAAGAAAACTCAGCAGTCCAGGTTCCTGATGTCAGTTTGTAGGGCTCCCTTGGGTCTATCAGGGCAGCACAAGTTTGAGGTGGGGACAACTTCGGTGTGGGGTCCATCCTTCGATATATGGATTTTTTGTAGTGATGTCCCTGCCCAAGGCCAGCGGCCCCTGGGCACAACCTTTTTCCATTTTCCCTGGGAAAGAAAACTCAGCAGTCCAGGTTCCTGATGTCAGTTTGTAGGGCTCCCTTGGGTGTATCAGGGCAGCACAAGTTTGAGGTGGGGACAATTTCGGTGTGGGGTCCATCCTTCGATATAAGGATTTTTTGCAGTGAGGGCCCTGCCCAGGGCCAGGGGCCCCTTGGCACATTCTTTTTCCATTTTCTCTGGGAAAGAAAACTCAGCAGTCCAGGTTCCGGATGTCAGTTTGTAGGGCTCCCTTGGGTCTATCAGGGCAGCACAAGTTTGAGGTGGGGACAACTTCGGTGTGGGGTCCATCCTTCGATATAAGGATTTTTTGCAGTCAGGGCCAGGGGCCCCTGGGCACATCCTTTTTCCATTTTCCCTGGGAAAGAAAATTCAGCAGTCCAGGTTCCTGATGTCAGTTTGTAGGGCTGCCTTGGGTCTATCAGGGCAGCACAAGTTTGAGGTGGGGACAACTTCGGTGTGGGGTCCATCCTTCGATATAAGGATTTTTGCAGTCAGGGCCAGGGGCCCCTTGGCACATCCTTTTTCCATTTTCCCTGGGAAAGAAAACTCAGCAGTCCAGGTTCCTGATGTCAGTTTGTAGGGCTCCCTTGGGTCTATCAGGGCAGCACAAGTTTGAGGTGGGGACAACTTCGGTGTGGGGTCCATCCTTCGATATAAGGATTTTTTGCAGTTATGTCCCAGCAGAGGGCCAGGGTCCCCTTGGCACATCCTTTTTCCATTTTCCCTGGGAAAGAAAACTCAGCAGTCCAGGTTCCTGATGTCAGTTTGTAGGGCTGCCTTGGGTCTATCAGGGCAGCACAAGTTTGAGGTGGGGACAACTTCGGTGTGGGGTCCATCCTTCGATATAAGGATTTCTTGTAGTGGGGTCCCTGCCGAAGGCCAGCGGCCCCTGGGCACATCCTTTTTCCATTTTCCCTGGGAAAGAAAACTCAGCAGTCCAGGTTCCTGATGTCAGTTTGTAGGGCTCCCTTGGGTCTATCAGGGCAGCACAAGTTTGAGGTGGGGACAACTTCGGTGTGGGGTGCATCCTTCGATATAAGGATTTTTTGCAGTCAGGGCCAGGGGCCCCAGGGCACATCCTTTTTCCATTTTCCCTGGGAAAGAAAACTCAGCAGTCCAGGTTCCTGATGTCAGTTTGTAGGTCTCCCTTGGGTCTATCAGGGCAGCACAAGTTTGAGGTGGGGACAACTTCGGTGTGGGGTCCATCCTTCGATATAAGGATTCTTTGCAGTCAGGGCCAGGGGCCCCTGGGCACAACCTTTTTCCATTTTCCCTGGGAAAGAGAACTCAGCAGTCCAGGTTCCTGATGTCTGTTTGTAGGGCTCCCTTGGGTCTATCAGGGTAGCACAAGTTTGAGGTGGGGACAACTTCGGTGTGGGGTCCATCCTTCGATATAAGGATTCTTTGCAGTCAGGGCCAGGTGCCCCTGGGCACATCCATTTTCCATTTTCCCTGGGAAAGAAAACTCAGCAGTCCAGGTTCCTGATGTCAGTTTGTAGGGCTCCCTTGGGTCTATCAGGGTAGAACAAGTTTGAGGTGGGGACAACTTCGGTGTGGGGTCCATCCTTCGATATAAGGATTTTTTGTAGTGAGGTTCCTGCCCAAGGCCAGCGGCCCCTGGGCACAACCTTTTTCCATTTTCCCTGGGAAAGAAAACTCAGCAGTCCAGGTTCCTGATGTCAGTTTGTAGGGCTCCCTTGGGTGTATCAGGGCAGCACAAGTTTGAGGTGGGGACAACTTCGGTGTGGGGTCCATCCTTCGATATAAGGATTTCTTGTAGTGGGGTCCCTGCCGAAGGCCAGCGGCCCCTGGGCACAACCTTTTTCCATTTTCCCTGGGAAAGAAAACTCAGCAGTCCAGGTTCCTGATGTCAGTTTGTAGGGCTCCCTTGGGTCTATCAGGGCAGCACAAGTTTGAGGTGGGGACAACTTCGGTGTGGGGTGCATCCTTCGATATAAGGATTTTTTGCAGTCAGGGCCAGGGGCCCCAGGGCACATCCTTTTTCCATTTTCCCTGGGAAAGAAAACTCAGCAGTCCAGGTTCCTGATGTCAGTTTGTAGGGCTCCCTTGGGTGTATCAGGGCAGCACAAGTTTGAGGTGGGGACAACTTCGGTGTGGGGTCCATCCTTCGATATAAGGATTTTTTGCAGTCAGGGCCAGGGGCCCCCGGGCACAACCTTTGGCCATTTTCCCTGGGAAAGAATACTCAGCAGTCCAGGTTCCTGATGTCAATTTTTAGGGCTCCCTTGGGTCTATCAGGGCAGCAAAAGTTTGAGGTGGGGACAACTTCGGTGTGGGGTGCATCCTTCGATATAAGGATTTTTTGCAGTCAGGGCCAGGGGCCCCAGTGCACATCCTTTTTCCATTTTCCCTGGGAAAGAAAACTCAGCAGTCCAGGTTCCTGATGTCAGTTTGTAGGGCTCCCTTGGGTCTATCAGGGCAGCACAAGTTTGAGGTGGGGACAACTTCGGTGTGGGGTCCATCCTTCGATATAAGGATTTTTTGCAGTCAGGGCCAGGCGCCCCTGGGCACATCCTTTTTCCATTTTCCCTGGGAAAGAAAACTCAGCAGTCCAGGTTCCTGATGTCAGTTTGTAGGGCTCCCTTGGGTCTATCAGGGCAGCACAAGTTTGAGGTGGGGACAACTTCGGTGTGGGGTCCATCCTTCGATATAAGGATTTTTTCCAGTGTGGGCCCTCCCCAGGGCCAGGGGCCCCTGGGCACATCCTTTGGCCATTTTCCCTGGGAAAGAAAACTCAGCAGTCCAGGTTCCTGATGTCAGTTTGTAGGGCTGCCTTGGGTGTATCAGGGCAGCACAAGTTTGAGGTGGGGACAACTTCGGTGTGGGGTCCATCCTTCGATATAAGGATTTTTTGCAGTCAGGGCCAGGGGCCCATGGGCACATCCTTTTTCCATTTTCCCTGGGAAAGAAAACTCAGCAGTCCAGGTTCCTGATGTCAGTTTGTAGGGCTGCCTTGGGTCTATCAGGGTAGCACAAGTTTGAGGTGGGGACAACTTCGGTGTGGGGTCCATCCTTCGATATAAGGATTTTTTGTAGTGATGTCCCTGCTCAAGGCCAGCGGCCCCTGGGGACAACCTTTTTCCATTTTCCCTGGGAAAGAAAACTCAGCAGTCCAGGTTCCTGATGTCAGTTTGTAGGGCTCCCTTGGGTCTATCAGGGCAGCACAAGTTTGAGGTGGGGACAACTTCGGTGTGGGGTCCATCCTTCGATATAAGGATTTTTTTCAGTCAGGGCCAATGCCCCCCGGGCACAACCTTTGGCCATTTTCCCTGGGAAAGAAAACTCAGCAGTCCAGGTTCCTGATGTCAGTTTGTAGGGCTCCCTTGGGTGTATCAGGGCAGCACAAGTTTGAGGTGGGGACAACTTCGGTGTGGGGTCCATCCTTCGATATAAGGATTTTTTGCAGTGAGGGCCCTGCCCAGGGCCAGGGGCCTCTGGGCACATTCTTTTTCCATTTTCTCTGGGAAAGAAAACTCAGCAGTCCAGGTTCCTGATGTCAGTTTGTAGGGCTGCCTTGGGTGTATCAGGGCAGTACAAGTTTGAGGTGGGGACAACGTCGGTGTGGGGTCCATCCTTCGATATAAGGATTTTTTGCAGTCAGGGCCAGGGGCCCCTTGGCACATCCTTTTTCCATTTTCCCTGGGAAAGAAAACTCAGCAGTCCAGGTTCCTGATGTCAGTTTGTAGGGCTCCCTTGGGTGTATCAGGGCAGCACAAGTTTGAGGTGGGGACAACTTCGGTGTGGGGTCCATCCTTCGATATAAGGATTTTTTGTAGTCAGGGCCAGGGTCCCCTGGGCACATCCTTTTTCCATTTTCCCTGGGAAAGAAAACTCAGCAGTCCAGGTTCCTGATGTCAGTTTGTAGGGCTCCCTTGGGTGTATCAGGGCAGCACAAGTTTGAGGTGGGGACAACGTCGGTGTGGGGTCCATCCTTCGATATGTGGATTTTTTGTAGTGATGTCCCTGCCCAAGGCCAGCGGCCCCTGGGCACAACCTTTTTCCATTTTCCCTGGGAAAGAAAACTCAGCAGTCCAGGTTCCTGATGTCAGTTTGTAGGGCTCCCTTGGGTCTATCAGGGCAGCACAAGTTTGAGGTGGGGACAACTTCGGTGTGGGGTCCATCCTTCGATATAAGGATTTTTTTCAGTCAGGGCCAATGCCCCCCGGGCACAACCTTTGGCCATTTTCCCTGGGAAAGAAAACTCAGCAGTCCAGGTTCCTGATGTCAGTTTGTAGGGCTCCCTTGGGTGTATCAGGGCAGCACAAGTTTGAGGTGGGGACAATTTCGGTGTGGGGTCCATCCTTCGATATAAGGATTTTTTGCAGTGAGGGCCCAGCACAGGGCCAGGGGCCCCTGGGCACATTCTTTTTCCATTTTCTCTGGGAAAGAAAACTCAGCAGTCCAGGTTCCTGATGTCAGTTTGTAGGGCTGCCTTGGGTGTATCAGGGCAGCACAAGTTTGAGGTGGGGACAACTTCGGTGTGGGCTCCATCCTTCGATATAAGGATTTTTTTCAGTCAGGGCCAATGCCCCCCGGGCACAACCTTTGGCCATTTTCCCTGGGAAAGAAAACTCAGCAGTCCAGGTTCCTGATGTCAGTTTGTAGGGCTCCCTTGGGTGTATCAGGGCAGCACAAGTTTGAGGTGGGGACAACTTCGGTGTGGGGTCCATCCTTCGATATAAGGATTTTTTGCAGTCAGGGCCAGGGGCCCCTGGGCACATCCTTTTTCCATTTTCCCTGGGAAAGAAAACTCAGCAGTCCAGGTTCCTGATGTCAGTTTGTAGGGCTGCCTTGGGTCTATCAGGGCAGCACAAGTTTGAGGTGGGGACAACTTCGGTGTGGGGTCCATCCTTCGATATAAGGATTTTTTGCAGTGAGGTCCCAGCAGAGGGCCAGGGGCCCCCGGGCACAACCTTTGGCCATTTTCCCTGGGAAAGAATACTCAGCAGTCCAGGTTCCTGATGTCAATTTTTAGGGCTCCCTTGGGTCTATCAGGGCAGCAAAAGTTTGAGGTGGGGACAACTTCGGTGTGGGGTCCATCCTTCGATATAAGGATTCTTTGCAGTCAGGGCCAGGGGCCCCTGGGCACATCCTTTTTCCATTTTCCCTGGGAAAGAAAACTCAGCAGTCCAGGTTCCTGATGTCAGTTTGTAGGGCTCCCTTGGGTCTATCAGGGCAGCACAAGTTTGAGGTGGGGACAACTTCGGTGTGGGGTCCATCCTTCGATATATGGATTTTTTGTAGTGATGTCCCTGCCCAAGGCCAGCGGCCCCTGGGCACAACCTTTTTCCATTTTCCCTGGGAAAGAAAACTCAGCAGTCCAGGTTCCTGATGTCAGTTTGTAGGGCTCCCTTGGGTGTATCAGGGCAGCACAAGTTTGAGGTGGGGACAACTTCGGTGTGGGGTCCATCCTTCGATATATGGATTTTTTGTAGTGATGTCCCTGCCCAGGGCCAGGGGCCCCTGGGCACATTCTTTTTCCATTTTCTCTGGGAAAGAAAACTCAGCAGTCCAGGTTCCGGATGTCAGTTTGTAGGGCTCCCTTGGGTGTATCAGGGCAGCACAAGTTTGAGGTGGGGACAACTTCGGTGTGGGGTCCATCCTTCGATATAAGGATTTTTTGCAGTCAGGGCCAGGGGCCCCTGGGCACATCCTTTTTCCATTTTCCCTGGGAAAGAAAATTCAGCAGTCCAGGTTCCTGATGTCAGTTTGTAGGGCCCCCTTGGGTGTATTAGGGCAGCACAAGTTTGAGGTGGGGACAACTTCGGTGTGGGGTCCATCCTTCGATATAAGGATTTTTTGCAGTCAGGGCCAGGGGCCCAGTGCAGGGGGCCCCTGGGCACACCCTTTTTCCATTTTCCCTGGGAAAGAAAACTCAGCAGTCCAGGTTCCTGATGTCAGTTTGTAGGGTTCCCTTGGGTCTATCAGGGCAGCACAAGTTTTAGGTGGGGACAACTTCGGTGTGGGGTGCATCCCTCGATATAAGGATTTTTTGCAGTCAGGGCAAGGGGCCCCTGGGCACATCCTTTTTCCATTTTCCCTGGGAAAGAAAACTAAGCAGTCCAGGTTCCTGATGTCAGTTTGTAGGGCTCCCTTGGGTCTATCAGGGCAGCACAAGTTTGAGGTGGGGACAATTTCGGTGTGAGGTCCATCCTTCGATATAAGGATTTTTTTCAGTCAGGGCCAATGCCCCCCGGGCACAACCTTTGGCCATTTTCCCTGGGAAAGAAAACTCAGCAGTCCAGGTTCCTGATGTCAGTTTGTAGGGCTCCCTTGGGTGTATCAGGGCAGCACAAGTTTGAGGTGGGGACAACTTCGGTGTGGGGTCCATCCTTCGATATAAGGATTTTTTGCAGTCAGGGCCAGGGTCCCCTGGGCACATCCTTTTTCCATTTTCCCTGGGAAAGAAAACTCAGCAGTCCAGGTTCCTGATGTCAGTTTGTAGGGCTCCCTTGGGTGTATCAGGGCAGCACAAGTTTGAGGTGGGGACAACGTCGGTGTGGGGTCCATCCTTCGATATATGGATTTTTTGTAGTGATGTCCCTGCCCAAGGCCAGCGGCCCCTGGGCACAACCTTTTTCCATTTTCCCTGGGAAAGAAAACTCAGCAGTCCAGGTTCCTGATGTCAGTTTGTAGGGCTCCCTTGGGTCTATCAGGGCAGCACAAGTTTGAGGTGGGGACAACTTCGGTGTGGGGTCCATCCTTCGATATAAGGATTTTTTGCAGTCAGGGCCAATGCCCCCCGGGCACAACCTTTGGCCATTTTCCCTGGGAAAGAAAACTCAGCAGTCCAGGTTCCTGATGTCAGTTTGTAGGGCTCCCTTGGGTGTATCAGGGCAGCACAAGTTTGAGGTGGGGACAATTTCGGTGTGGGGTCCATCCTTCGATATAAGGATTTTTTGCAGTGAGGGCCCAGCACAGGGCCAGGGGCCCCTGGGCACATTCTTTTTCCATTTTCTCTGGGAAAGAAAACTCAGCAGTCCAGGTTCCTGATGTCAGTTTGTAGGGCTCCCTTGGGTCTATCAGGGCAGCACAAGTTTGAGGTGGGGACAACTTCGGTGTGGGGTGCATCCTTCGATATAAGGATTTTTTGCAGTCAGGGCCAGGCGCCCCTGGGCACATCCTTTTTCCATTTTCCCTGGGAAAGAAAACTCAGCAGTCCAGGTTCCTGATGTCAGTTTGTAGGGCTCCCTTGGGTCTATCAGGGCAGCACAAGTTTGAGGTGGGGACAACTTCGGTGTGGGGTCCATCCTTCGATATAAGGATTTTTTTCAGTCAGGGCCAATGCCCCCCGGGCACAACCTTTGGCCATTTTCCCTGGGAAAGAAAACTCAGCAGTCCAGGTTCCTGATGTCAGTTTGTAGGGCTCCCTTGGGTGTATCAGGGCAGCACAAGTTTGAGGTGGGGACAACTTCGGTGTGGGGTCCATCCTTCGATATAAGGATTTTTTGCAGTCAGGGCCAGGGGCCCCTGGGCACATCCTTTTTCCATTTTCCCTGGGAAAGAAAATTCAGCAGTCCAGGTTCCTGATGTCAGTTTGTAGGGCTGCCTTGGGTCTATCAGGGCAGCACAAGTTTGAGGTGGGGACAACTTCGGTGTGGGGTCCATCCTTCGATATAAGGATTTTTTGTAGTGATGTCCCTGCCCAAGGCCAGCGGCCCCTGGGCACAACCTTTTTCCATTTTCCCTGGGAAAGAAAACTCAGCAGTCCAGGTTCCTGATGTCAGTTTGTAGGGCTCCCTTGGGTCTATCAGGGTAGCACAAGTTTGAGGTGGGGACAATTTCGGTGTGGGGTCCATCCTTCGATATAAGGATTTTTTGCAGTTAGGTCCCAGCAGAGGGCCAGGGTCCCCTTGGCACATCCTTTTTCCATTTTCCCTGGGAAAGAAAACTCAGCAGTCCAGGTTCCTGATGTCAGTTTGTAGGGCTCCCTTGGGTGTATCAGGGCAGCACAAGTTTGAGGTGGGGACAACTTCGGTGTGGGGTCCATCCTTCGATATAAGGATTTCTTGTAGTGGGGTCCCTGCCGAAGGCCAGCGGCCCCTGGGCACAACCTTTTTCCATTTTCCCTGGGAAAGAAAACTCAGCAGTCCAGGTTCCTGATGTCAGTTTGTAGGGCTCCCTTGGGTCTATCAGGGCAGCACAAGTTTGAGGTGGGGACAACTTCGGTGTGGGGTGCATCCTTCGATATAAGGATTTTTTGCAGTCAGGGCCAGGGGCCCCAGGGCACATCCTTTTTCCATTTTCCCTGGGAAAGAAAACTCAGCAGTCCAGGTTCCTGATGTCAGTTTGTAGGGCTCCCTTGGGTCTATCAGGGCAGCACAAGTTTGAGGTGGGGACAACTTCGGTGTGGGGTCCATCCTTCGATATAAGGATTTTTTGCAGTCAGGGCCAGGGGCCCCCGGGCACAACCTTTGGCCATTTTCCCTGGGAAAGAATACTCAGCAGTCCAGGTTCCTGATGTCAATTTTTAGGGCTCCCTTGGGTCTATCAGGGCAGCAAAAGTTTGAGGTGGGGACAACTTCGGTGTGGGGTCCATCCTTCGATATAAGGATTCTTTGCAGTCAGGGCCAGGGGCCCCTGGGCACATCCTTTTTCCATTTTCCCTGGGAAAGAAAACTCAGCAGTCCAGGTTCCTGATGTCAGTTTGTAGGGCTCCCTTGGGTCTATCAGGGCAGCACAAGTTTGAGGTGGGGACAACTTCGGTGTGGGGTCCATCCTTCGATATATGGATTTTTTGTAGTGATGTCCCTGCCCAAGGCCAGCGGCCCCTGGGCACAACCTTTTTCCATTTTCCCTGGGAAAGAAAACTCAGCAGTCCAGGTTCCTGATGTCAGTTTGTAGGGCTCCCTTGGGTGTATCAGGGCAGCACAAGTTTGAGGTGGGGACAATTTCGGTGTGGGGTCCATCCTTCGATATAAGGATTTTTTGCAGTGAGGGCCCTGCCCAGGGCCAGGGGCCCCTTGGCACATTCTTTTTCCATTTTCTCTGGGAAAGAAAACTCAGCAGTCCAGGTTCCGGATGTCAGTTTGTAGGGCTCCCTTGGGTCTATCAGGGCAGCACAAGTTTGAGGTGGGGACAACTTCGGTGTGGGGTCCATCCTTCGATATAAGGATTTTTTGCAGTCAGGGCCAGGGGCCCCTGGGCACATCCTTTTTCCATTTTCCCTGGGAAAGAAAATTCAGCAGTCCAGGTTCCTGATGTCAGTTTGTAGGGCTGCCTTGGGTCTATCAGGGCAGCACAAGTTTGAGGTGGGGACAACTTCGGTGTGGGGTCCATCCTTCGATATAAGGATTTTTGCAGTCAGGGCCAGGGGCCCCTTGGCACATCCTTTTTCCATTTTCCCTGGGAAAGAAAACTCAGCAGTCCAGGTTCCTGATGTCAGTTTGTAGGGCTGCCTTGGGTCTATCAGGGCAGCACAAGTTTGAGGTGGGGACAACTTCGGTGTGGGGTCCATCCTTCGATATAAGGATTTCTTGTAGTGGGGTCCCTGCCGAAGGCCAGCGGCCCCTGGGCACATCCTTTTTCCATTTTCCCTGGGAAAGAAAACTCAGCAGTCCAGGTTCCTGATGTCAGTTTGTAGGGCTCCCTTGGGTCTATCAGGGCAGCACAAGTTTGAGGTGGGGACAACTTCGGTGTGGGGTGCATCCTTCGATATAAGGATTTTTTGCAGTCAGGGCCAGGGGCCCCAGGGCACATCCTTTTTCCATTTTCCCTGGGAAAGAAAACTCAGCAGTCCAGGTTCCTGATGTCAGTTTGTAGGTCTCCCTTGGGTCTATCAGGGCAGCACAAGTTTGAGGTGGGGACAACTTCGGTGTGGGGTCCATCCTTCGATATAAGGATTCTTTGCAGTCAGGGCCAGGGGCCCCTGGGCACAACCTTTTTCCATTTTCCCTGGGAAAGAGAACTCAGCAGTCCAGGTTCCTGATGTCTGTTTGTAGGGCTCCCTTGGGTCTATCAGGGTAGCACAAGTTTGAGGTGGGGACAACTTTGGTGTGGGGTCCATCCTTCGATATAAGGATTCTTTGCAGTCAGGGCCAGGTGCCCCTGGGCACATCCATTTTCCATTTTCCCTGGGAAAGAAAACTCAGCAGTCCAGGTTCCTGATGTCAGTTTGTAGGGCTCCCTTGGGTCTATCAGGGTAGAACAAGTTTGAGGTGGGGACAACTTCGGTGTGGGGTCCATCCTTCGATATAAGGATTTTTTGTAGTGAGGTTCCTGCCCAAGGCCAGCGGCCCCTGGGCACAACCTTTTTCCATTTTCCCTGGGAAAGAAAACTCAGCAGTCCAGGTTCCTGATGTCAGTTTGTAGGGCTCCCTTGGGTGTATCAGGGCAGCACAAGTTTGAGGTGGGGACAACTTCGGTGTGGGGTCCATCCTTCGATATAAGGATTTCTTGTAGTGGGGTCCCTGCCGAAGGCCAGCGGCCCCTGGGCACAACCTTTTTCCATTTTCCCTGGGAAAGAAAACTCAGCAGTCCAGGTTCCTGATGTCAGTTTGTAGGGCTCCCTTGGGTCTATCAGGGCAGCACAAGTTTGAGGTGGGGACAACTTCGGTGTGGGGTGCATCCTTCGATATAAGGATTTTTTGCAGTCAGGGCCAGGGGCCCCAGGGCACATCCTTTTTCCATTTTCCCTGGGAAAGAAAACTCAGCAGTCCAGGTTCCTGATGTCAGTTTGTAGGGCTCCCTTGGGTGTATCAGGGCAGCACAAGTTTGAGGTGGGGACAACTTCGGTGTGGGGTCCATCCTTCGATATAAGGATTTTTTGCAGTCAGGGCCAGGGGCCCCTGGGCACAACCTTTGGCCATTTTCCCTGGGAAAGAATACTCAGCAGTCCAGGTTCCTGATGTCAATTTTTAGGGCTCCCTTGGGTCTATCAGGGCAGCAAAAGTTTGAGGTGGGGACAACTTCGGTGTGGGGTGCATCCTTCGATATAAGGATTTTTTGCAGTCAGGGCCAGGGGCCCCAGTGCACATCCTTTTTCCATTTTCCCTGGGAAAGAAAACTCAGCAGTCCAGGTTCCTGATGTCAGTTTGTAGGGCTCCCTTGGGTCTATCAGGGCAGCACAAGTTTGAGGTGGGGACAACTTCGGTGTGGGGTCCATCCTTCGATATAAGGATTTTTTGCAGTCAGGGCCAGGCGCCCCTGGGCACATCCTTTTTCCATTTTCCCTGGGAAAGAAAACTCAGCAGTCCAGGTTCCTGATGTCAGTTTGTAGGGCTCCCTTGGGTCTATCAGGGCAGCACAAGTTTGAGGTGGGGACAACTTCGGTGTGGGGTCCATCCTTCGATATAAGGATTTTTTCCAGTGTGGGCCCTCCCCAGGGCCAGGGGCCCCTGGGCACATCCTTTGGCCATTTTCCCTGGGAAAGAAAACTCAGCAGTCCAGGTTCCTGATGTCAGTTTGTAGGGCTGCCTTGGGTGTATCAGGGCAGCACAAGTTTGAGGTGGGGACAACTTCGGTGTGGGGTCCATCCTTCGATATAAGGATTTTTTGCAGTCAGGGCCAGGGGCCCATGGGCACATCCTTTTTCCATTTTCCCTGGGAAAGAAAACTCAGCAGTCCAGGTTCCTGATGTCACTTTGTAGGGCTGCCTTGGGTCTATCAGGGTAGCACAAGTTTGAGGTGGGGACAACTTCGGTGTGGGGTCCATCCTTCGATATAAGGATTTTTTGTAGTGATGTCCCTGCTCAAGGCCAGCGGCCCCTGGGGACAACCTTTTTCCATTTTCCCTGGGAAAGAAAACTCAGCAGTCCAGGTTCCTGATGTCAGTTTGTAGGGCTCCCTTGGGTCTATCAGGGCAGCACAAGTTTGAGGTGGGGACAACTTCGGTGTGGGGTCCATCCTTCGATATAAGGATTTTTTTCAGTCAGGGCCAATGCCCCCCGGGCACAACCTTTGGCCATTTTCCCTGGGAAAGAAAACTCAGCAGTCCAGGTTCCTGATGTCAGTTTGTAGGGCTCCCTTGGGTGTATCAGGGCAGCACAAGTTTGAGGTGGGGACAACTTCGGTGTGGGGTCCATCCTTCGATATAAGGATTTTTTGCAGTGAGGGCCCTGCCCAGGGCCAGGGGCCTCTGGGCACATTCTTTTTCCATTTTCTCTGGGAAAGAAAACTCAGCAGTCCAGGTTCCTGATGTCAGTTTGTAGGGCTGCCTTGGGTGTATCAGGGCAGTACAAGTTTGAGGTGGGGACAACGTCGGTGTGGGGTCCATCCTTCGATATAAGGATTTTTTGCAGTCAGGGCCAGGGGCCCCTTGGCACATCCTTTTTCCATTTTCCCTGGGAAAGAAAACTCAGCAGTCCAGGTTCCTGATGTCAGTTTGTAGGGCTCCCTTGGGTCTATCAGGGCAGCACAAGTTTGAGGTGGGGACAACTTCGGTGTGGGGTCCATCCTTCGATATAAGGATTTCTTGTAGTGGGGTCCCTGCCCAAGGCCAGCGGCCCCTGGGCACATCCTTTTTCCATTTTCCCTGGGAAAGAAAACTCAGCAGTCCAGGTTCCTGATGTCAGTTTGTAGGGCTCCCTTGGGTCTATCAGGGCAGCACAAGTTTGAGGTGGGGACAACTTCGTTGTGGGGTGCATCCTTCGATATAAGGATTTTTTGCAGTCAGGGCCAGGGGCCCCAGTGCACATCCTTTTTCCATTTTCCCTGGGAAAGAAAACTCAGCAGTCCAGGTTCCTGATGTCAGTTTGTAGGGCTCCCTTGGGTCTATCAGGGCAGCACAAGTTTGAGGTGGGGACAACTTCGGTGTGGGGTCCATCCTTCGATATAGGGATTTTTTGCAGTGAGGGCCAGGCGCCCCTGGGCACATCCTTTTTCCATTTTCCCTGGGAAAGAAAACTCAGCAGTCCAGGTTCCTGATGTCAGTTTGTAGGGCTCCCTTGGGTGTATCAGGGCAGCACAAGTTTAAGGTGGGGACAACTTCGGTGTGGGGTCCATCCTTCGATATAAGGATTTTTTCCAGTGTGGGCCCTCCCCAGGGCCAGGGGCCCCTGGGCACATCCTTTGGCCATTTTCCCTGGGAAAGAAAACTCAGCAGTCCAGGTTCCTGATGTCAGTTTGTAGGGCTGCCTTGGGTGTATCAGGGCAGCACAAGTTTGAGGTGGGGACAACTTCGGTGTGGGGTCCATCCTTCGATATAAGGATTTTTTGCAGTCAGGGCCAGGGGCCCCAGGGCACATCCTTTTTCCATTTTCCCTGGGAAAGAAAACTCAGCAGTCCTGGTTCCTGATGTCAGTTTGTAGGGTTCCGTTGGGTCTATCAGGGCAGCACAAGTTTGAGGTGGGGACAACTTCGGTGTGGGGTCCATCCTTCGATATAAGGATTCTTTGCAGTGTGGGACAGGGGCCCCTGGGCACATCCTTTTTCCATTTTCCCTGGGAAAGAAAACTCAGCAGTCCAGGTTCCTGATGTCAGCTTGTAGGGCTCCCTTGGGTGTATCAGGGCAGCACAAGTTTGAGGTGGGGACAACTTCGGTGTGGGGTGCATCCTTCGATATAAGGATTCTTTGCAGTCAGGGCCAGGGGCCCCTGGGCACATCCTTTTTCCATTTTCCCTGGGAAAGAAAACTCAGCAGTCCAGGTTCCTGATGTCAGTTTGTAGGGCTCCCTTGGGTCTATCAGGGCAGCACAAGTTTGAGGTGGGGACAACTTCGGTGTGGGGTGCATCCTTCGATATAAGGATTTTTTGCAGTCAGGGCCAGGGCCCCCTGGGCACAACCTTTTTCCATTTTCCCTGGGAAAGAAAACTCAGCAGTCCAGGTTCCTGATGTCAGTTTGTAGGGCTCCTTTGGGTCTATCAGGGCAGCACAAGTTTGAGGTGGGGACAACTTCGGTGTGGGGTCCATCCTTCGATATAATGATTTTTTGCAGTCATGGTCAGGGGCCCATGGGCATATCCTTTTTCCATTTTCCCTGGGAAAGAAAACTCAGCAGTCCAGGTTCCTGATGTCAGTTTGTAGGGCCCCCTTGGGTGTATTAGGGCAGCACAAGTTTGAGGTGGGGACAACTTCGGTGTGGGGTCCATCCTTCGATATAAGGATTTTTTGCAGTCAGGGCCAGGGGCCCAGTGCAGGGGGCCCCTGGGCACATCCTTTTTCCATTTTCCCTGGGAAAGAAAACTCAGCAGTCCAGGTTCCTGATGTCAGTTTGTAGGTCTCCCTTGGGACTATCAGGGCAGCACAAGTTTGAGGTGGGGACAACTTCGTTGTGGGCTCCATCCTTCGATATATGGATTTTTTGCAGTCAGGGCCAGGGACCCCTGGGCACATCCTTTTTCCATTTTCCCTGGGAAAGAAAACTAAGCAGTCCAGGTTCCTGATGTCAGTTTGTAGGGTTCCCTTGGGTCTATCAGGGCAGCACAAGTTTTAGGTGGGGACAACTTCGGTGTGGGGTGCATCCCTCGATATAAGGATTTTTTGCAGTCAGGGCAAGGGGCCCCTGGGCACATCCTTTTTCCATTTTCCCTGGGAAAGAAAACTCAGCAGTCCAGGTTCCTGATGTCAGTTTGTAGGGCTCCCTTGGGTGTATCAGGGCAGCACAAGTTTGAGGTGGGGACAACTTCGGTGTGGGGTCCATCCTTCGATATAAGGATTTTTTGTAGTCAGGGCCAGGGTCCCCTGGGCACATCCTTTTTCCATTTTCCCTGGGAAAGAAAACTCAGCAGTCCAGGTTCCTGATGTCAGTTTGTAGGGCTCCCTTGGGTGTATCAGGGCAGCACAAGTTTGAGGTGGGGACAACGTCGGTGTGGGGTCCATCCTTTGATATGTGGATTTTTTGTAGTGATGTCCCTGCCCAAGGCCAGCGGCCCCTGGGCACAACCTTTTTCCATTTTCCCTGGGAAAGAAAACTCAGCAGTCCAGGTTCCTGATGTCAGTTTGTAGGGCTCCCTTGGGTCTATCAGGGCAGCACAAGTTTGAGGTGGGGACAACTTCGGTGTGGGGTCCATCCTTCGATATAAGGATTTTTTTCAGTCAGGGCCAATGCCCCCCGGGCACAACCTTTGGCCATTTTCCCTGGGAAAGAAAACTCAGCAGTCCAGGTTCCTGATGTCAGTTTGTAGGGCTCCCTTGGGTGTATCAGGGCAGCACAAGTTTGAGGTGGGGACAATTTCGGTGTGGGGTCCATCCTTCGATATAAGGATTTTTTGCAGTGAGGGCCCTGCCCAGGGCCAGGGGCCCCTGGGCACATTCTTTTTCCATTTTCTCTGGGAAAGAAAACTCAGCAGTCCAGGTTCCGGATGTCAGTTTGTAGGGCTCCCTTGGGTGTATCAGGGCAGCACAAGTTTGAGGTGGGGACAACTTCGGTGTGGGGTCCATCCTTCGATATAAGGATTTTTTGCAGTCAGGGCCAGGGGCCCCTGGGCACATCCTTTTTCCATTTTCCCTGGGAAAGAAAATTCAGCAGTCCAGGTTCCTGATGTCAGTTTGTAGGGCCCCCTTGGGTGTATTAGGGCAGCACAAGTTTGAGGTGGGGACAACTTCGGTGTGGGGTCCATCCTTCGATATAAGGATTTTTTGCAGTCAGGGCCAGGGGCCCAGTGCAGGGGGCCCCTGGGCACATCCTTTTTCCATTTTCCCTGGGAAAGAAAACTCAGCAGTCCAGGTTCCTGATGTCAGTTTGTAGGGCTCCCTTGGGTCTATCAGGGCAGCACAAGTTTGAGGTGGGGACAACTTCGTTGTGGGCTCCATCCTTCGATATAAGGATTTTTTGCAGTCAGGGCCAGGGACCCCTGGGCACATCCTTTTTCCATTTTCCCTGGGAAAGAAAACTAAGCAGTCCAGGTTCCTGATGTCAGTTTGTAGGGTTCCCTTGGGTCTATCAGGGCAGCACAAGTTTTAGGTGGGGACAACTTCGGTGTGGGGTGCATCCCTCGATATAAGGATTTTTTGCAGTCAGGGCAAGGGGCCCCTGGGCACATCCTTTTTCCATTTTCCCTGGGAAAGAAAACTAAGCAGTCCAGGTTCCTGATGTCAGTTTGTAGGGCTCCCTTGGGTCTATCAGGGCAGCACAAGTTTGAGGTGGGGACAACTTCGGTGTGAGGTCCATCCTTCGATATAAGGATTTTTTTCAGTCAGGGCCAATGCCCCCCGGGCACAACCTTTGGCCATTTTCCCTGGGAAAGAAAACTCAGCAGTCCAGGTTCCTGATGTCAGTTTGTAGGGCTCCCTTGGGTGTATCAGGGCAGCACAAGTTTGAGGTGGGGACAACTTCGGTGTGGGGTCCATCCTTCGATATAAGGATTTTTTGCAGTGAGGGCCCTACCCAGGGCCAGGGGCCCCTGGGCACATTCTTTTTCCATTTTCTCTGGGAAAGAAAACTCAGCAGTCCAGGTTCCTGATGTCAGTTTGTAGGGTTCCGTTGGGTCTATCAGGGCAGCACAAGTTTGAGGTGGGGACAACTTCGGTGTGGGGTCCATCCTTCGATATAAGGATTTTTTGCAGTCAGGGCCAGGGGCCCCTTGGCACATCCTTTTTCCATTTTCCCTGGGAAAGAAAACTCAGCAGTCCAGGTTCCTGATGTCAGTTTGTAGGGCTCCCTTGGGTGTATCAGGGCAGCACAAGTTTGAGGTGGGGACAACTTCAGTGTGGGGTCCATCCTTCGATATAAGGATTTTTTGCAGTCAGGGCCAGGGTCCCCTGGGCACATCCTTTTTCCATTTTCCCTGGGAAAGAAAACTCAGCAGTCCAGGTTCCTGATGTCAGTTTGTAGGGCTCCCTTGGGTGTATCAGGGCAGCACAAGTTTGAGGTGGGGACAACGTCGGTGTGGGGTCCATCCTTCGATATATGGATTTTTTGTAGTGATGTCCCTGCCCAAGGCCAGCGGCCCCTGGGCACAACCTTTTTCCATTTTCCCTGGGAAAGAAAACTCAGCAGTCCAGGTTCCTGATGTCAGTTTGTAGGGCTCCCTTGGGTCTATCAGGGCAGCACAAGTTTGAGGTGGGGACAACTTCGGTGTGGGGTCCATCCTTCGATATAAGGATTTTTTTCAGTCAGGGCCAATGCCCCCCGGGCACAACCTTTGGCCATTTTCCCTGGGAAAGAAAACTCAGCAGTCCAGGTTCCTGATGTCAGTTTGTAGGGCTCCCTTGGGTGTATCAGGGCAGCACAAGTTTGAGGTGGGGACAATTTCGGTGTGGGGTCCATCCTTCGATATAAGGATTTTTTGCAGTGAGGTCCCAGCACAGGGCCAGGGGCCCCTGGGCACATTCTTTTTCCATTTTCTCTGGGAAAGAAAACTCAGCAGTCCAGGTTCCTGATGTCAGTTTGTAGGGCTGCCTTGGGTGTATCAGGGCAGCACAAGTTTGAGGTGGGGACAACTTCGGTGTGGGCTCCATCCTTCGATATAAGGATTTTTTTCAGTCAGGGCCAATGCCCCCCGGGCACAACCTTTGGCCATTTTCCCTGGGAAAGAAAACTCAGCAGTCCAGGTTCCTGATGTCAGTTTGTAGGGCTCCCTTGGGTGTATCAGGGCAGCACAAGTTTGAGGTGGGGACAACTTCGGTGTGGGGTCCATCCTTCGATATAAGGATTTTTTGCAGTCAGGGCCAGGGGCCCCTGGGCACATCCTTTTTCCATTTTCCCTGGGAAAGAAAATTCAGCAGTCCAGGTTCCTGATGTCAGTTTGTAGGGCCCCCTTGGGTGTATTAGGGCAGCACAAGTTTGAGGTGGGGACAACTTCGGTGTGGGGTCCATCCTTCGATATAAGGATTTTTTGCAGTCAGGGCCAGGGGCCCAGTGCAGGGGGCCCCTGGGCACATCCTTTTTCCATTTTCCCTGGGAAAGAAAACTCAGCAGTCCAGGTTCCTGATGTCAGTTTGTAGGGCTCCCTTGGGTCTATCAGGGCAGCACAAGTTTGAGGTGGGGACAACTTCGTTGTGGGCTCCATCCTTCGATATAAGGATTTTTTGCAGTCAGGGCCAGGGACCCCTGGGCACATCCTTTTTCCATTTTCCCTGGGAAAGAAAACTAAGCAGTCCAGGTTCCTGATGTCAGTTTGTAGGGTTCCCTTGGGTCTATCAGGGCAGCACAAGTTTTAGGTGGGGACAACTTCGGTGTGGGGTGCATCCCTCGATATAAGGATTTTTTGCAGTCAGGGCAAGGGGCCCCTGGGCACATCCTTTTTCCATTTTCCCTGGGAAAGAAAACTAAGCAGTCCAGGTTCCTGATGTCAGTTTGTAGGGCTCCCTTGGGTCTATCAGGGCAGCACAAGTTTGAGGTGGGGACAACTTCGGTGTGAGGTCCATCCTTCGATATAAGGATTTTTTTCAGTCAGGGCCAATGCCCCCCGGGCACAACCTTTGGCCATTTTCCCTGGGAAAGAAAACTCAGCAGTCCAGGTTCCTGATGTCAGTTTGTAGGGCTCCCTTGGGTGTATCAGGGCAGCACAAGTTTGAGGTGGGGACAACGTCGGTGTGGGGTCCATCCTTCGATATAAGGATTTTTTGCAGTGAGGGCCCTACCCAGGGCCAGGGGCCCCTGGGCACATTCTTTTTCCATTTTCTCTGGGAAAGAAAACTCAGCAGTCCAGGTTCCTGATGTCAGTTTGTAGGGTTCCGTTGGGTCTATCAGGGCAGCACAAGTTTGAGGTGGGGACAACTTCGGTGTGGGGTCCATCCTTCGATATAAGGATTTTTTGCAGTCAGGGCCAGGGGCCCCTTGGCACATCCTTTTTCCATTTTCCCTGGGAAAGAAAACTCAGCAGTCCAGGTTCCTGATGTCAGTTTGTAGGGCTCCCTTGGGTGTATCAGGGCAGCACAAGTTTGAGGTGGGGACAACTTCAGTGTGGGGTCCATCCTTCGATATAAGGATTTTTTGCAGTCAGGGCCAGGGTCCCCTGGGCACATCCTTTTTCCATTTTCCCTGGGAAAGAAAACTCAGCAGTCCAGGTTCCTGATGTCAGTTTGTAGGGCTCCCTTGGGTGTATCAGGGCAGCACAAGTTTGAGGTGGGGACAACGTCGGTGTGGGGTCCATCCTTCGATATATGGATTTTTTGTAGTGATGTCCCTGCCCAAGGCCAGCGGCCCCTGGGCACAACCTTTTTCCATTTTCCCTGGGAAAGAAAACTCAGCAGTCCAGGTTCCTGATGTCAGTTTGTAGGGCTCCCTTGGGTCTATCAGGGCAGCACAAGTTTGAGGTGGGGACAACTTCGGTGTGGGGTCCATCCTTCGATATAAGGATTTTTTTCAGTCAGGGCCAATGCCCCCCTGGCACAACCTTTGGCCATTTTCCCTGGGAAAGAAAACTCAGCAGTCCAGGTTCCTGATGTCAGTTTGTAGGGCTCCCTTGGGTGTATCAGGGCAGCACAAGTTTGAGGTGGGGACAATTTCGGTGTGGGGTCCATCCTTTGATATAAGGATTTTTTGCAGTGAGGGCCCAGCACAGGGCCAGGGGCCCCTGGGCACATTCTTTTTCCATTTTCTCTGGGAAAGAAAACTCAGCAGTCCAGGTTCCTGATGTCAGTTTGTAGGGCTGCCTTGGGTGTATCAGGGCAGCACAAGTTTGAGGTGGGGACAACTTCGGTGTGGGCTCCATCCTTCGATATAAGGATTTTTTTCAGTCAGGGCCAATGCCCCCCGGGCACAACCTTTGGCCATTTTCCCTGGGAAAGAAAACTCAGCAGTCCAGGTTCCTGATGTCAGTTTGTAGGGCTCCCTTGGGTGTATCAGGGCAGCACAAGTTTGAGGTGGGGACAACTTCGGTGTGGGGTCCATCCTTCGATATAAGGATTTTTTGCAGTCAGGGCCAGGGGCCCCTGGGCACATCCTTTTTCCATTTTCCCTGGGAAAGAAAACTCAGCAGTCCAGGTTCCTGATGTCAGTTTGTAGGGCTGCCTTGGGTCTATCAGGGCAGCACAAGTTTGAGGTGGGGACAACTTCGGTGTGGGGTCCATCCTTCGATATAAGGATTTTTTGCAGTGAGGTCCCAGCAGAGGGCCAGGGGCCCCCGGGCACAACCTTTGGCCATTTTCCCTGGGAAAGAATACTCAGCAGTCCAGGTTCCTGATGTCAATTTTTAGGGCTCCCTTGGGTCTATCAGGGCAGCAAAAGTTTGAGGTGGGGACAACTTCGGTGTGGGGTCCATCCTTCGATATAAGGATTCTTTGCAGTCAGGGCCAGGGGCCCCTGGGCACATCCTTTTTCCATTTTCCCTGGGAAAGAAAACTCAGCAGTCCAGGTTCCTGATGTCAGTTTGTAGGGCTCCCTTGGGTCTATCAGGGCAGCACAAGTTTGAGGTGGGGACAACTTCGGTGTGGGGTCCATCCTTCGATATATGGATTTTTTGTAGTGATGTCCCTGCCCAAGGCCAGCGGCCCCTGGGCACAACCTTTTTCCATTTTCCCTGGGAAAGAAAACTCAGCAGTCCAGGTTCCTGATGTCAGTTTGTAGGGCTCCCTTGGGTGTATCAGGGCAGCACAAGTTTGAGGTGGGGACAACTTCGGTGTGGGGTCCATCCTTCGATATATGGATTTTTTGTAGTGATGTCCCTGCCCAGGGCCAGGGGCCCCTGGGCACATTCTTTTTCCATTTTCTCTGGGAAAGAAAACTCAGCAGTCCAGGTTCCGGATGTCAGTTTGTAGGGCTCCCTTGGGTGTATCAGGGCAGCACAAGTTTGAGGTGGGGACAACTTCGGTGTGGGGTCCATCCTTCGATATAAGGATTTTTTGCAGTCAGGGCCAGGGGCCCCTGGGCACATCCTTTTTCCATTTTCCCTGGGAAAGAAAATTCAGCAGTCCAGGTTCCTGATGTCAGTTTGTAGGGCCCCCTTGGGTGTATTAGGGCAGCACAAGTTTGAGGTGGGGACAACTTCGGTGTGGGGTCCATCCTTCGATATAAGGATTTTTTGCAGTCAGGGCCAGGGGCCCAGTGCAGGGGGCCCCTGGGCACACCCTTTTTCCATTTTCCCTGGGAAAGAAAACTCAGCAGTCCAGGTTCCTGATGTCAGTTTGTAGGGCTCCCTTGGGTCTATCAGGGCAGCACAAGTTTGAGGTGGGGACAACTTCGTTGTGGGCTCCATCCTTCGATATAAGGATTTTTTGCAGTCAGGGCCAGGGACCCCTGGGCACATCCTTTTTCCATTTTCCCTGGGAAAGAAAACTAAGCAGTCCAGGTTCCTGATGTCAGTTTGTAGGGTTCCCTTGGGTCTATCAGGGCAGCACAAGTTTTAGGTGGGGACAACTTCGGTGTGGGGTGCATCCCTCGATATAAGGATTTTTTGCAGTCAGGGCAAGGGGCCCCTGGGCACATCCTTTTTCCATTTTCCCTGGGAAAGAAAACTAAGCAGTCCAGGTTCCTGATGTCAGTTTGTAGGGCTCCCTTGGGTCTATCAGGGCAGCACAAGTTTGAGGTGGGGACAATTTCGGTGTGAGGTCCATCCTTCGATATAAGGATTTTTTTCAGTCAGGGCCAATGCCCCCCGGGCACAACCTTTGGCCATTTTCCCTGGGAAAGAAAACTCAGCAGTCCAGGTTCCTGATGTCAGTTTGTAGGGCTCCCTTGGGTGTATCAGGGCAGCACAAGTTTGAGGTGGGGACAACTTCGGTGTGGGGTCCATCCTTCGATATAAGGATTTTTTGCAGTCAGGGCCAGGGTCCCCTGGGCACATCCTTTTTCCATTTTCCCTGGGAAAGAAAACTCAGCAGTCCAGGTTCCTGATGTCAGTTTGTAGGGCTCCCTTGGGTGTATCAGGGCAGCACAAGTTTGAGGTGGGGACAACGTCGGTGTGGGGTCCATCCTTCGATATATGGATTTTTTGTAGTGATGTCCCTGCCCAAGGCCAGCGGCCCCTGGGCACAACCTTTTTCCATTTTCCCTGGGAAAGAAAACTCAGCAGTCCAGGTTCCTGATGTCAGTTTGTAGGGCTCCCTTGGGTCTATCAGGGCAGCACAAGTTTGAGGTGGGGACAACTTCGGTGTGGGGTCCATCCTTCGATATAAGGATTTTTAGCAGTCAGGGCCAATGCTCCCCGGGCACAACCTTTGGCCATTTTCCCTGGGAAAGAAAACTCAGCAGTCCAGGTTCCTGATGTCAGTTTGTAGGGCTCCCTTGGGTGTATCAGGGCAGCACAAGTTTGAGGTGGGGACAATTTCGGTGTGGGGTCCATCCTTCGATATAAGGATTTTTTGCAGTGAGGGCCCAGCACAGGGCCAGGGGCCCCTGGGCACATTCTTTTTCCATTTTCTCTGGGAAAGAAAACTCAGCAGTCCAGGTTCCTGATGTCAGTTTGTAGGGCTCCCTTGGGTCTATCAGGGCAGCACAAGTTTGAGGTGGGGACAACTTCGGTGTGGGGTGCATCCTTCGATATAAGGATTTTTTGCAGTCAGGGCCAGGCGCCCCTGGGCACATCCTTTTTCCATTTTCCCTGGGAAAGAAAACTCAGCAGTCCAGGTTCCTGATGTCAGTTTGTAGGGCTCCCTTGGGTCTATCAGGGCAGCACAAGTTTGAGGTGGGGACAACTTCGGTGTGGGGTCCATCCTTCGATATAAGGATTTTTTTCAGTCAGGGCCAATGCCCCCCGGGCACAACCTTTGGCCATTTTCCCTGGGAAAGAAAACTCAGCAGTCCAGGTTCCTGATGTCAGTTTGTAGGGCTCCCTTGGGTGTATCAGGGCAGCACAAGTTTGAGGTGGGGACAACTTCGGTGTGGGGTCCATCCTTCGATATAAGGATTTTTTGCAGTCAGGGCCAGGGGCCCCTGGGCACATCCTTTTTCCATTTTCCCTGGGAAAGAAAATTCAGCAGTCCAGGTTCCTGATGTCAGTTTGTAGGGCTGCCTTGGGTCTATCAGGGCAGCACAAGTTTGAGGTGGGGACAACTTCGGTGTGGGGTCCATCCTTCGATATAAGGATTTTTTGCAGTGAGGTCCCAGCAGAGTGCCAGGGGCCCCCGGGCACAACCTTTGGCCATTTTCCCTGGGAAAGAATACTCAGCAGTCCAGGTTCCTGATGTCAATTTTTAGGGCTCCCTTGGGTCTATCAGGGCAGCAAAAGTTTGAGGTGGGGACAACTTCGGTGTGGGGTCCATCCTTCGATATAAGGATTCTTTGCAGTCAGGGCCAGGGGCCCCTGGGCACATCCTTTTTCCATTTTCCCTGGGAAAGAAAACTCAGCAGTCCAGGTTCCTGATGTCAGTTTGTAGGGCTCCCTTGGGTCTATCAGGGCAGCACAAGTTTGAGGTGGGGACAACTTCGGTGTGGGGTCCATCCTTCGATATAAGGATTTTTTGTAGTGATGTCCCTGCCCAAGGCCAGCGGCCCCTGGGCACAACCTTTTTCCATTTTCCCTGGGAAAGAAAACTCAGCAGTCCAGGTTCCTGATGTCAGTTTGTAGGGCTCCCTTGGGTCTATCAGGGTAGCTCAAGTTTGAGGTGGGGACAATTTCGGTGTGGGGTCCATCCTTCGATATAAGGATTTTTTGCAGTTAGGTCCCAGCAGAGGGCCAGGGTCCCCTTGGCACATCCTTTTTCCATTTTCCCTGGGAAAGAAAACTCAGCAGTCCAGGTTCCTGATGTCAGTTTGTAGGGCTGCCTTGGGTCTATCAGGGCAGCACAAGTTTGAGGTGGGGACAACTTCGGTGTGGGGTCCATCCTTCGATATAAGGATTTCTTGTAGTGGGGTCCCTGCCGAAGGCCAGCGGCCCCTGGGCACAACCTTTTTCCATTTTCCCTGGGAAAGAAAACTCAGCAGTCCAGGTTCCTGATGTCAGTTTGTAGGGCTCCCTTGGGTCTATCAGGGCAGCACAAGTTTGAGGTGGGGACAACTTCGGTGTGGGGTGCATCCTTCGATATAAGGATTTTTTGCAGTCAGGGCCAGGGGCCCCAGGGCACATCCTTTTTCCATTTTCCCTGGGAAAGAAAACTCAGCAGTCCAGGTTCCTGATGTCAGTTTGTAGGGCTCCCTTGGGTCTATCAGGGCAGCACAAGTTTGAGGTGGGGACAACTTCGGTGTGGGGTCCATCCTTCGATATAAGGATTTTTTGCAGTCAGGGCAAGGGGCCCCTGGGCACATCCTTTTTCCATTTTCCCTGGGAAAGAAAACTAAGCAGTCCAGGTTCCTGATGTCAGTTTGTAGGGCTCCCTTGGGTCTATCAGGGCAGCACAAGTTTGAGGTGGGGACAATTTCGGTGTGAGGTCCATCCTTCGATATAAGGATTTTTTTCAGTCAGGGCCAATGCCCCCCGGGCACAACCTTTGGCCATTTTCCCTGGGAAAGAAAACTCAGCAGTCCAGGTTCCTGATGTCAGTTTGTAGGGCTCCCTTGGGTGTATCAGGGCAGCACAAGTTTGAGGTGGGGACAACTTCGGTGTGGGGTCCATCCTTCGATATAAGGATTTTTTGCAGTCAGGGCCAGGGTCCCCTGGGCACATCCTTTTTCCATTTTCCCTGGGAAAGAAAACTCAGCAGTCCAGGTTCCTGATGTCAGTTTGTAGGGCTCCCTTGGGTGTATCAGGGCAGCACAAGTTTGAGGTGGGGACAACGTCGGTGTGGGGTCCATCCTTCGATATATGGATTTTTTGTAGTGATGTCCCTGCCCAAGGCCAGCGGCCCCTGGGCACAACCTTTTTCCATTTTCCCTGGGAAAGAAAACTCAGCAGTCCAGGTTCCTGATGTCAGTTTGTAGGGCTCCCTTGGGTCTATCAGGGCAGCACAAGTTTGAGGTGGGGACAACTTCGGTGTGGGGTCCATCCTTCGATATAAGGATTTTTAGCAGTCAGGGCCAATGCTCCCCGGGCACAACCTTTGGCCATTTTCCCTGGGAAAGAAAACTCAGCAGTCCAGGTTCCTGATGTCAGTTTGTAGGGCTCCCTTGGGTGTATCAGGGCAGCACAAGTTTGAGGTGGGGACAATTTCGGTGTGGGGTCCATCCTTCGATATAAGGATTTTTTGCAGTGAGGGCCCAGCACAGGGCCAGGGGCCCCTGGGCACATTCTTTTTCCATTTTCTCTGGGAAAGAAAACTCAGCAGTCCAGGTTCCTGATGTCAGTTTGTAGGGCTCCCTTGGGTCTATCAGGGCAGCACAAGTTTGAGGTGGGGACAACTTCGGTGTGGGGTGCATCCTTCGATATAAGGATTTTTTGCAGTCAGGGCCAGGCGCCCCTGGGCACATCCTTTTTCCATTTTCCCTGGGAAAGAAAACTCAGCAGTCCAGGTTCCTGATGTCAGTTTGTAGGGCTCCCTTGGGTCTATCAGGGCAGCACAAGTTTGAGGTGGGGACAACTTCGGTGTGGGGTCCATCCTTCGATATAAGGATTTTTTTCAGTCAGGGCCAATGCCCCCCGGGCACAACCTTTGGCCATTTTCCCTGGGAAAGAAAACTCAGCAGTCCAGGTTCCTGATGTCAGTTTGTAGGGCTCCCTTGGGTGTATCAGGGCAGCACAAGTTTGAGGTGGGGACAACTTCGGTGTGGGGTCCATCCTTCGATATAAGGATTTTTTGCAGTCAGGGCCAGGGGCCCCTGGGCACATCCTTTTTCCATTTTCCCTGGGAAAGAAAATTCAGCAGTCCAGGTTCCTGATGTCAGTTTGTAGGGCTGCCTTGGGTCTATCAGGGCAGCACAAGTTTGAGGTGGGGACAACTTCGGTGTGGGGTCCATCCTTCGATATAAGGATTTTTTGCAGTGAGGTCCCAGCAGAGTGCCAGGGGCCCCCGGGCACAACCTTTGGCCATTTTCCCTGGGAAAGAATACTCAGCAGTCCAGGTTCCTGATGTCAATTTTTAGGGCTCCCTTGGGTCTATCAGGGCAGCAAAAGTTTGAGGTGGGGACAACTTCGGTGTGGGGTCCATCCTTCGATATAAGGATTCTTTGCAGTCAGGGCCAGGGGCCCCTGGGCACATCCTTTTTCCATTTTCCCTGGGAAAGAAAACTCAGCAGTCCAGGTTCCTGATGTCAGTTTGTAGGGCTCCCTTGGGTCTATCAGGGCAGCACAAGTTTGAGGTGGGGACAACTTCGGTGTGGGGTCCATCCTTCGATATAAGGATTTTTTGTAGTGATGTCCCTGCCCAAGGCCAGCGGCCCCTGGGCACAACCTTTTTCCATTTTCCCTGGGAAAGAAAACTCAGCAGTCCAGGTTCCTGATGTCAGTTTGTAGGGCTCCCTTGGGTCTATCAGGGTAGCTCAAGTTTGAGGTGGGGACAATTTCGGTGTGGGGTCCATCCTTCGATATAAGGATTTTTTGCAGTTAGGTCCCAGCAGAGGGCCAGGGTCCCCTTGGCACATCCTTTTTCCATTTTCCCTGGGAAAGAAAACTCAGCAGTCCAGGTTCCTGATGTCAGTTTGTAGGGCTGCCTTGGGTCTATCAGGGCAGCACAAGTTTGAGGTGGGGACAACTTCGGTGTGGGGTCCATCCTTCGATATAAGGATTTCTTGTAGTGGGGTCCCTGCCGAAGGCCAGCGGCCCCTGGGCACAACCTTTTTCCATTTTCCCTGGGAAAGAAAACTCAGCAGTCCAGGTTCCTGATGTCAGTTTGTAGGGCTCCCTTGGGTCTATCAGGGCAGCACAAGTTTGAGGTGGGGACAACTTCGGTGTGGGGTGCATCCTTCGATATAAGGATTTTTTGCAGTCAGGGCCAGGGGCCCCAGGGCACATCCTTTTTCCATTTTCCCTGGGAAAGAAAACTCAGCAGTCCAGGTTCCTGATGTCAGTTTGTAGGGCTCCCTTGGGTCTATCAGGGCAGCACAAGTTTGAGGTGGGGACAACTTCGGTGTGGGGTCCATCCTTCGATATAAGGATTTTTTGCAGTCAGGGCCAGGGGCCCCCGGGCACAACCTTTGGCCATTTTCCCTGGGAAAGAAAACTCAGCAGTCCAGGTTCCTGATGTCAATTTTTAGGGCTCCCTTGGGTCTATCAGGGCAGCAAAAGTTTGAGGTGGGGACAACTTCGGTGTGGGGTGCATCCTTCGATATAAGGATTCTTTGCAGTCAGGGCCAGGGGCCCCCGGGCACATCCTTTTTCCATTTTCCCTGGGAAAGAAAACTCAGCAGTCCAGGTTCCTGATGTCAGTTTGTAGGGCTCCCTTGGGTCTATCAGGGCAGCACAAGTTTGAGGTGGGGACAACTTCGGTGTGGGGTGCATCCTTCGATATAAGGATTTTTTGCAGTCAGGGCCAGGGGCCCCAGTGCACATCCTTTTTCCATTTTCCCTGGGAAAGAAAACTCAGCAGTCCAGGTTCCTGATGTCAGTTTGTAGGGCTCCCTTGGGTCTATCAGGGCAGCACAAGTTTGAGGTGGGGACAACTTCGGTGTGGGGTCCATTCTTCGATATAAGGATTTTTTGCAGTCAGGGCCAGGCGCCCCTGGGCACATCCTTTTTCCATTTTCCCTGGGAAAGAAAACTCAGCAGTCCAGGTTCCTGATGTCAGTTTGTAGGGCTCCCTTGGGTGTATCAGGGCAGCACAAGTTTGAGGTGGGGACAACTTCGGTGTGGGGTCCATCCTTCGATATAAGGATTTTTTCCAGTGTGGGCCCTCCCCAGGGCCAGGGGCCCCTGGGCACATCCTTTGGCCATTTTCCCTGGGAAAGAAAACTCAGCAGTCCAGGTTCCTGATGTCAGTTTGTAGGGCTGCCTTGGGTGTATCAGGGCAGCACAAGTTTGAGGTGGGGACAACTTCGGTGTGGGGTCCATCCTTCGATATAAGGATTTTTTGCAGTCAGGGCCAGGGGCCCCAGGGCACATCCTTTTTCCATTTTCCCTGGGAAAGAAAACTCAGCAGTCCAGGTTCCTGATGTCAGTTTGTAGGGCTCCCTTGGGTCTATCAGGGCAGCACAAGTTTGAGGTGGGTACAACTTCGGTGTGGGGTCCATCCTTCGATATAAGGATTTTTTGCAGTCAGGGCCAGGGGCCCCCGGGCACAACCTTTGGCCATTTTCCCTGGGAAAGAAAACTCAGCAGTCCAGGTTCCTGATGTCAATTTTTAGGGCTCCCTTGGGTCTATCAGGGCAGCAAAAGTTTGAGGTGGGGACAACTTCGGTGTGGGGTCCATCCTTCGATATAAGGATTCTTTGCAGTCAGGGCCAGGGGCCCCCGGGCACATCCTTTTTCCATTTTCCCTGGGAAAGAAAACTCAGCAGTCCAGGTTCCTGATGTCAGTTTGTAGGGCTCCCTTGGGTCTATCAGGGCAGCACAAGTTTGAGGTGGGGACAACTTCGGTGTGGGGTCCATCCTTCGATATAAGGATTTTTTGCAGTCAGGGCCAGGGGCCCCAGTGCACATCCTTTTTCCATTTTCCCTGGGAAAGAAAACTCAGCAGTCCAGGTTCCTGATGTCAGTTTGTAGGGCTCCCTTGGGTCTATCAGGGCAGCACAAGTTTGAGGTGGGGACAACTTCGGTGTGGGGTCCATCCTTCGATATAAGGATTTTTTGCAGTCAGGGCCAGGGGCCCCTGGGCACATCCTTTTTCCATTTTCCCTGGGAAAGAAAACTCAGCAGTCCAGGTTCCTGATGTCAGTTTGTAGGGCTCCCTTGGGTGTATCAGGGCAGCACAAGTTTGAGGTGGGGACAACTTCGGTGTGGGGTCCATCCTTCGATATAAGGATTTTTTCCAGTGTGGGCCCTCCCCAGGGCCAGGGGCCCCTGGGCACATCCTTTGGCCATTTTCCCTGGGAAAGAAAACTCAGCAGTCCAGGTTCCTGATGTCAGTTTGTAGGGCTGCCTTGGGTCTATCAGGGCAGCACAAGTTTGAGGTGGGGACAACTTCGGTGTGGGGTCCATCCTTCGATATAAGGATTTTTTGCAGTCAGGGCCAGGGGCCCATGGGCACATCCTTTTTCCATTTTCCCTGGGAAAGAAAACTCAGCAGTCCAGGTTCCTGATGTCAGTTTGTAGGGCTCCCTTGGGTCTATCAGGGTAGCACAAGTTTGAGGTGGGGACAACTTCGGTGTGGGGTCCATCCTTCGATATAAGGATTTTTTGTAGTGATGTCCCTGCCCAAGGCCAGCGGCCCCTGGGGACAACCTTTTTCCATTTTCCCTGGGAAAGAAAACTCAGCAGTCCAGGTTCCTGATGTCAGTTTGTAGGGCTCCCTTGGGTCTATCAGGGCAGCACAAGTTTGAGGTGGGGACAACTTCGGTGTGGGGTCCATCCTTCGATATAAGGATTTTTTTCAGTCAGGGCCAATGCCCCCCGGGCACAACCTTTGGCCATTTTCCCTGGGAAAGAAAACTCAGCAGTCCAGGTTCCTGATGTCAGTTTGTAGGGCTCCCTTGGGTCTATCAGGGCAGCACAAGTTTGAGGTGGGGACAACTTCGGTGTGGGGTCCATCCTTCGATATAAGGATTTTTTGCAGTGAGGGCCCTGCCCAGGGCCAGGGGCCTCTGGGCACATTCTTTTTCCATTTTCTCTGGGAAAGAAAACTCAGCAGTCCAGGTTCCTGATGTCAGTTTGTAGGGCTGCCTTGGGTGTATCAGGGCAGTACAAGTTTGAGGTGGGGACAACTTCGGTGTGGGGTCCATCCTTCGATATAAGGATTTTTTGCAGTCAGGGCCAGGGGCCCCTTGGCACATCCTTTTTCCATTTTCCCTGGGAAAGAAAACTCAGCAGTCCAGGTTCCTGATGTCAGTTTGTAGGGCTCCCTTGGGTCTATCAGGGCAGCACAAGTTTGAGGTGGGGACAACTTCGGTGTGGGGTCCATCCTTCGATATAAGGATTTTTTGCAGTCAGGGCCAGGGGCCCCTGGGCACATCCTTTTTCCATTTTCCCTGGGAAAGAAAACTCAGCAGTCCAGGTTCCTGATGTCAGTTTGTAGGGCTCCCTTGGGTGTATCAGGGCAGCACAAGTTTGAGGTGGGGACAACTTCGGTGTGGGGTCCATCCTTCGATATAAGGATTTTTTGTAGTGATGTCCCTGCCCAAGACCAGCGGCCCCTGGGCACAACCTTTTTCCATTTTCCCTGGGAAAGAAAACTCAGAAGTCCAGGTTCCTGATATCAGTTTGTAGGGCTCCCTTGGGTCTATCAGGGCAGCACAAGTTTGAGGTGGGGACAACTTCGGTGTGGGGTGCATCCTTCGATATAAGGATTTTTTTCAGTCAGGGCCAGGGGCCCCTTGGCACATCCTTTTTCCATTTTCCCTGGGAAAGAAAACTCAGCAGTCCAGGTTCCTGATGTCAGTTTGTAGGGCTCCCTTGGGTGTATCAGGGCAGCACAAGTTTGAGGTGGGGACAACTTCGGTGTGGGGTCCATCCTTCGATATAAGGATTTCTTGTAGTGGGGTCCCTGCCCAAGGCCAGCGGCCCCTGGGCACAACCTTTTTCCATTTTCCCTGGGAAAGAAAACTCAGCAGTCCAGGTTCCTGATGTCAGTTTGTAGGGCTCCCTTGGGTCTATCAGGGCAGCACAAGTTTGAGGTGGGGACAACTTCGGTGTGGGGTCCATTCTTCAATATAAGGATTCTTTGCGGTGAGGTCGCAGCCCTGGGCCAGGGGCCCCTGGGGACATCCTTTTTCCATTTTCCCTGGGAAAGAAAACTCAGCAGTCCAGGTTCCTGATGTCAGTTTGTAGGTCTCCCTTGGGTCTATCAGGGCAGCACAAGTTTGAGGTGGGGACAACTTCGGTGTGGGGTCCATCCTTCGATATAAGGATTCTTTGCAGTCAGGGCCAGGGGCCCCTGGGCACAACCTTTTTCCATTTTCCCTGGGAAAGAGAACTCAGCAGTCCAGGTTCCTGATGTCTGTTTGTAGGGCTCCCTTGGGTCTATCAGGGTAGCACAAGTTTGAGGTGGGGACAACTTCGGTGTGGGGTCCATCCTTCGATATAAGGATTCTTTGCAGTCAGGGCCAGGTGCCCCTGGGCACATCCATTTTCCATTTTCCCTGGGAAAGAAAACTCAGCAGTCCAGGTTCCTGATGTCAGTTTGTAGGGCTCCCTTGGGTCTATCAGGGTAGAACAAGTTTGAGGTGGGGACAACTTCGGTGTGGGGTCCATCCTTCGATATAAGGATTTTTTGTAGTGAGGTTCCTGCCCAAGGCCAGCGGCCCCTGGGCACAACCTTTTTCCATTTTCCCTGGGAAAGAAAACTCAGCAGTCCAGGTTCCTGATGTCAGTTTGTAGGGCTCCCTTGGGTCTATCAGGGCAGCACAAGTTTGAGGTGGGGACAACTTCGGTGTGGGGTCCATCCTTCGATATAAGGATTTCTTGTAGTGGGGTCCCTGCCCAAGGCCAGCGGCCCCTGGGCACATCCTTTTTCCATTTTCCCTGGGAAAGAAAACTCAGCAGTCCAGGTTCCTGATGTCAGTTTGTAGGGCTCCCTTGGGTCTATCAGGGCAGCACAAGTTTGAGGTGGGGACATCTTCGGTGTGGGGTCCATCCTTCGATTTAAGGATTTTTTGCAGTCAGGGCCAGGGGCCCCTGGGCACATCCTTTTTCCATTTTCCCTGGGAAAGAAAACTCAGCAGTCCAGGTTGCTGATGTCAGTTTGTAGGGCTCCCTTTGGTCTATCAGGGCAGCACAAGTTTGAGGTGTGGACATCTTCGGTGTGGGGTCCATCCTTCGATATAAGGATTTTTGGCAGTGAATTCCCTGCCCAGGGCCAGGGGCCCCTGGGCACATCCTTTTTCCATTTTCCCTGGGAAAGAAAACTCAGCAGTCCAGGTTCCTGATGTCAGTTTGTAGGGTTCCGTTGGGTGTATCAGGGCAGCACAAGTTTGAGGTGGGGACAACTTCGGTGTGGGGTCCATCCTTCGATATAAGGATTCTTTGCAGTGTGGGACAGGGGCCCCTGGGCACATCCTTTTTCCATTTTCCCTGGGAAAGAAAACTCAGCAGTCCAGGTTCCTGATGTCAGCTTGTAGGGCTCCCTTGGGTGTATCAGGGCAGCACAAGTTTGAGGTGGGGACAACTTCGGTGTGGGGTGCATCCTTCGATATAAGGATTCTTTGCAGTCAGGGCCAGGGGCCCCTGGGCACATCCTTTTTCCATTTTCCCTGGGAAAGAAAACTCAGCAGTCCAGGTTCCTGATGTCAGTTTGTAGGGCTCCCTTGGGTCTATCAGGGCAGCACAAGTTTGAGGTGGGGAGAACTTCGGTGTGGGGTGCATCCTTCGATATAAGGATTTTTTGCAGTCAGGGCCAGGGCCCCCTGGGCACAACCTTTTTCCATTTTCCCTGGGAAAGAAAACTCAGCAGTCCAGGTTCCTGATGTCAGTTTGTAGGGCTCCTTTGGGTCTATCAGGGCAGCACAAGTTTGAGGTGGGGACAACTTCGGTGTGGGGTCCATCCTTCGATATAATGATTTTTTGCAGTCATGGTCAGGGGCCCATGGGCATATCCTTTTTCCATTTTCCCTGGGAAAGAAAACTCAGCAGTCCAGGTTCCTGATGTCAGTTTGTAGGGCTCCCTTGGGTCTATCAGGGCAGCACAAGTTTGAGGTGGGGACAACTTCGTTGTGGGCTCCATCCTTCGATATAAGGATTTTTTGCAGTCAGGGCCAGGGACCCCTGGGCACATCCTTTTTCCATTTTCCCTGGGAAAGAAAACTAAGCAGTCCAGGTTCCTGATGTCAGTTTGTAGGGTTCCCTTGGGTCTATCAGGGCAGCACAAGTTTTAGGTGGGGACAACTTCGGTGTGGGGTGCATCCCTCGATATAAGGATTTTTTGCAGTCAGGGCAAGGGGCCCCTGGGCACATACTTTTTCCATTTTCCCTGGGAAAGAAAACTAAGCAGTCCAGGTTCCTGATGTCAGTTTGTAGGGCTCCCTTGGGTCTATCAGGGCAGCACAAGTTTGAGGTGGGGACAACTTCGGTGTGGGGTCCATCCTTCGATATAAGGATTTTTTGCAGTCAGGGCCAGGGTCCCCTGGGCACATCCTTTTTCCATTTTCCCTGGGAAAGAAAACTCAGCAGTCCAGGTTCCTGATGTCAGTTTGTAGGGCTCCCTTGGGTGTATCAGGGCAGCACAAGTTTGAGGTGGGGACAACGTCGGTGTGGGGTCCATCCTTCGATATATGGATTTTTTGTAGTGATGTCCCTGCCCAAGGCCAGCGGCCCCTGGGCACAACCTTTTTCCATTTTCCCTGGGAAAGAAAACTCAGCAGTCCAGGTTCCTGATGTCAGTTTGTAGGGCTCCCTTGGGTCTATCAGGGCAGCACAAGTTTGAGGTGGGGACAACTTCGGTGTGGGGTCCATCCTTCGATATAAGGATTTTTTTCAGTCAGGGCCAATGCCCCCCGGGCACAACCTTTGGCCATTTTCCCTGGGAAAGAATACTCAGCAGTCCAGGTTCCTGATGTCAGTTTGTAGGGCTCCCTTGGGTGTATCAGGGCAGCACAAGTTTGAGGTGGGGACAATTTCGGTGTGTGGTCCATCCTTCGATATAAGGATTTTTTGCAGTGAGGGCCCTGCCCAGGGCCAGGGGCCCCTGGGCACATTCTTTTTCCATTTTCTCTGGGAAAGAAAACTCAGCAGTCCAGGTTCCGGATGTCAGTTTGTAGGGCTCCCTTGGGTGTATCAGGGCAGCACAAGTTTGAGGTGGGGACAACTTCGGTGTGGGGTCCATCCTTCGATATAAGGATTTTTTGCAGTCAGGGCCAGGGGCCCCTGGGCACATCCTTTTTCCATTTTCCCTGGGAAAGAAAATTCAGCAGTCCAGGTTCCTGATGTCAGTTTGTAGGGCCCCCTTGGGTGTATTAGGGCAGCACAAGTTTGAGGTGGGGACAACTTCGGTGTGGGGTCCATCCTTCGATATAAGGATTTTTTGCAGTCAGGGCCAGGGGCCCAGTGCAGGGGGCCCCTGGGCACATCCTTTTTCCATTTTCCCTGGGAAAGAAAACTCAGCAGTCCAGGTTCCTGATGTCAGTTTGTAGGGCTCCCTTGGGTCTATCAGGGCAGCACAAGTTTGAGGTGGGGACAACTTCGTTGTGGGCTCCATCCTTCGATATAAGGATTTTTTGCAGTCAGGGCCAGGGACCCCTGGGCATATCCTTTTTCCATTTTCCCTGGGAAAGAAAACTAAGCAGTCCAGGTTCCTGATGTCAGTTTGTAGGGCTCCCTTGGGTCTATCAGGGCAGCACAAGTTTGAGGTGGGGACAACTTCGGTGTGAGGTCCATCCTTCGATATAAGGATTTTTTTCAGTCAGGGCCAATGCCCCCCGGGCACAACCTTTGGCCATTTTCCCTGGGAAAGAAAACTCAGCAGTCCAGGTTCCTGATGTCAGTTTGTAGGGCTCCCTTGGGTGTATCAGGGCAGCACAAGTTTGAGGTGGGGACAACTTCGGTGTGGGGTCCATCCTTCGATATAAGGATTTTTTGCAGTGAGGGCCCTACCCAGGGCCAGGGGCCCCTGGGCACATTCTTTTTCCATTTTCTCTGGGAAAGAAAACTCAGCAGTCCAGGTTCCTGATGTCAGTTTGTAGGGCTGCCTTGGGTGTATCAGGGCAGCACAAGTTTGAGGTGGGGACAACTTCGGTGTGGGGTCCATCCTTCGATATAAGGATTTTTTGTAGTCAGGGCCAGGGGCCCCTTGGCACATCCTTTTTCCATTTTCCCTGGGAAAGAAAACTCAGCAGTCCAGGTTCCTGATGTCAGTTTGTAGGGCTCCCTTGGGTGTATCAGGGCAGCACAAGTTTGAGGTGGGGACAACTTCGGTGTGGGGTCCATCCTTCGATATAAGGATTTTTTGCAGTCAGGGCCAGGGTCCCCTGGGCACATCCTTTTTCCATTTTCCCTGGGAAAGAAAACTCAGCAGTCCAGGTTCCTGATGTCAGTTTGTAGGGCTCCCTTGGGTGTATCAGGGCAGCACAAGTTTGAGGTGGGGACAACGTCGGTGTGGGGTCCATCCTTCGATATATGGATTTTTTGTAGTGATGTCCCTGCCCAAGGCCAGCGGCCCTTGGGCACAACCTTTTTCCATTTTCCCTGGGAAAGAAAACTCAGCAGTCCAGGTTCCTGATGTCAGTTTGTAGGGCTCCCTTGGGTCTATCAGGGCAGCACAAGTTTGAGGTGGGGACAACTTCGGTGTGGGGTCCATCCTTCGATATAAGGATTTTTTTCAGTCAGGGCCAATGCCCCCCGGGCACAACCTTTGGCCATTTTCCCTGGGAAAGAAAACTCAGCAGTCCAGGTTCCTGATGTCAGTTTGTAGGGCTCCCTTGGGTGTATCAGGGCAGCACAAGTTTGAGGTGGGGACAATTTCGGTGTGGGGTCCATCCTTCGATATAAGGATTTTTTGCAGTGATGTCCCAGCACAGGGCCAGGGGCCCCTGGGCACATTCTTTTTCCATTTTCTCTGGGAAAGAAAACTCAGCAGTCCAGGTTCCTGATGTCAGTTTGTAGGGCTGCCTTGGGTCTATCAGGGCAGCACAAGTTTGAGGTGGGGACAACTTCGGTGTGGGGTCCATCCTTCGATATAAGGATTTTTTGCAGTGAGGTCCCAGCAGAGGGCCAGGGGCCCCCGGGCACAACCGTTGGCCATTTTCCCTGGGAAAGAATACTCAGCAGTCCAGGTTCCTGATGTCAGTTTGTAGGGCTCCCTTGGGTGTATCAGGGCAGCACAAGTTTGAGGTGGGGACAATTTCGGTGTGGGGTCCATCCTTCGATATAAGGATTTTTTGCAGTGAGGGCCCTGCCCAGGGCCAGGGGCCCCTGGGCACATTCTTTTTCCATTTTCTCTGGGAAAGAAAACTCAGCAGTCCAGGTTCCGGATGTCAGTTTGTAGGGCTCCCTTGGGTGTATCAGGGCAGCACAAGTTTGAGGTGGGGACAACTTCGGTGTGGGGTCCATCCTTCGATATAAGGATTTTTTGAAGTCAGGGCCAGGGGCCCCTGGGCACATCCTTTTTCCATTTTCCCTGGGAAAGAAAATTCAGCAGTCCAGGTTCCTGATGTCAGTTTGTAGGGCCCCCTTGGGTGTATTAGGGCAGCACAGGTTTGAGGTGGGGACAACTTCGGTGTGGGGTCCATCCTTCGATATAAGGATTTTTTGCAGTCAGGGCCAGGGGCCCAGTGCAGGGGGCCCCTGGGCACATCCTTTTTCCATTTTCCCTGGGAAAGAAAACTCAGCAGTCCAGGTTCCTGATGTCAGTTTGTAGGGCTCCCTTGGGTCTATCAGGGCAGCACAAGTTTGAGGTGGGGACAACTTCGTTGTGGGCTCCATCCTTCGATATAAGGATTTTTTTCAGTCAGGGCCAATGCCCCCCGGGCACAACCTTTGGCCATTTTCCCTGGGAAAGAAAACTCAGCAGTCCAGGTTCCTGATGTCAGTTTGTAGGGCTCCCTTGGGTGTATCAGGGCAGCACAAGTTTGAGGTGGGGACAACTTCGGTGTGGGGTCCATCCTTCGATATAAGGATTTTTTGCAGTCAGGGCCCTACCCAGGGCCAGGGGCCCCTGGGCACATTCTTTTTCCATTTTCTCTGGGAAAGAAAACTCAGCAGTCCAGGTTCCTGATGTCAGTTTGTAGGGCTGCCTTGGGTGTATCAGGGCAGCACAAGTTTGAGGTGGGGACAACTTCGGTGTGGGGTCCATCCTTCGATATAAGGATTTTTTGCAGTCAGGGCCAGGGGCCCCTTGGCACATCCTTTTTCCATTTTCCCTGGGAAAGAAAACTCAGCAGTCCAGGTTCCTGATGTCAGTTTGTAGGGCTCCCTTGGTTGTATCAGGGCAGCACAAGTTTGAGGTGGGGACAACTTCGGTGTGGGGTCCATCCTTCGATATAAGGATTTTTTGCAGTCAGGGCCAGGGTCCCCTGGGCACATCCTTTTTCCATTTTCCCTGGGAAAGAAAACTCAGCAGTCCAGGTTCCTGATGTCAGTTTGTAGGGCTCCCTTGGGTGTATCAGGGCAGCACAAGTTTGAGGTGGGGACAACGTCGGTGTGGGGTCCATCCTTCGATATATGGATTTCTTGTAGTGGGGTCCCTGCCGAAGGCCAGCGGCCCCTGGGCACAACCTTTTTCCATTTTCCCTGGGAAAGAAAACTCAGCAGTCCAGGTTCCTGATGTCAGTTTGTAGGGCTCCCTTGGGTCTATCAGGGCAGCACAAGTTTGAGGTGGGGACAACTTCGGTGTGGGGTCCATCCTTCGATATAAGGATTTTTTTCAGTCAGGGCCAATGCCCCCAGGGCACAACCTTTGGCCATTTTCCCTGGGAAAGAAAACTCAGCAGTCCAGGTTCCTGATGTCAGTTTGTAGGGCTCCCTTGGGTGTATCAGGGCAGCACAAGTTTGAGGTGGGGACAATTTCGGTGTGGGGTCCATCCTTCGATATAAGGATTTTTTGCAGTGAGGTTCCAGCACAGGGCCAGGGGCCCCTGGGCACATTCTTTTTCCATTTTCTCTGGGAAAGAAAACTCAGCAGTCCAGGTTCCTGATGTCAGTTTGTAGGGCTGCCTTGGGTGTATCAGGGCAGCACAAGTTTGAGGTGGGGACAACTTCGGTGTGGGCTCCATCCTTCGATATAAGGATTTTTTTCAGTCAGGGCCAATGCCCCCCGGGCACAACCTTTGGCCATTTTCCCTGGGAAAGAAAACTCAGCAGTCCAGGTTCCTGATGTCAGTTTGTAGGGCTCCCTTGGGTGTATCAGGGCAGCACAAGTTTGAGGTGGGGACAACTTCGGTGTGGGGTCCATCCTTCGATATAAGGATTTTTTGCAGTCAGGGCCAGGGGCCCCTGTGCACATCCTTTTTCCATTTTCCCTGGGAAAGAAAACTCAGCAGTCCAGGTTCCTGATGTCAGTTTGTAGGGCTGCCTTGGGTCTATCAGGGCAGCAGAAGTTTGAGGTGGGGACAACTTCGGTGTGGGGTCCATCCTTCGATATAAGGATTTTTTGCAGTGAGGTCCCAGCAGAGGGCCAGGGGCCCCCGGGCACAACCTTTGGCCATTTTCCCTGGGAAAGAATACTCAGCAGTCCAGGTTCCTGATGTCAATTTTTAGGGCTCCCTTGGGTCTATCAGGGCAGCAAAAGTTTGAGGTGGGGACAACTTCGGTGTGGGGTCCATCCTTCGATATAAGGATTCTTTGCAGTCAGGGCCAGGGGCCCCTGGGCACATCCTTTTTCCATTTTCCCTGGGAAAGAAAACTCAGCAGTCCAGGTTCCTGATGTCAGTTTGTAGGGCTCCCTTGGGTCTATCAGGGCAGCACAAGTTTGAGGTGGGGACAACTTCGGTGTGGGGTCCATCCTTCGATATATGGATTTTTTGTAGTGATGTCCCTGCCCAAGGCCAGCGGCCCCTGGGCACAACCTTTTTCCATTTTCCCTGGGAAAGAAAACTCAGCAGTCCAGGTTCCTGATGTCAGTTTGTAGGGCTCCCTTGGGTGTATCAGGGCAGCACAAGTTTGAGGTGGGGACAACTTCGGTGTGGGGTCCATCCTTCGATATATGGATTTTTTGTAGTGATGTCCCTGCCCAGGGCCAGGGGCCCCTGGGCACATTCTTTTTCCATTTTCTCTGGGAAAGAAAACTCAGCAGTCCAGGTTCCGGATGTCAGTTTGTAGGGCTCCCTTGGGTGTATCAGGGCAGCACAAGTTTGAGGTGGGGACAACTTCGGTGTGGGGTCCATCCTTCGATATAAGGATTTTTTGCAGTCAGGGCCAGGGGCCCCTGGGCACATCCTTTTTCCATTTTCCCTGGGAAAGAAAACTCAGCAGTCCAGGTTCCTGATGTCAGTTTGTAGGGCTCCCTTGGGTGTATCAGGGCAGCACAAGTTTGAGGTGGGGACAACTTCGGTGTGGGGTCCATCCTTCGATATAAGGATTTTTTGCAGTGAGGGCCCTACCCAGGGCCAGGGGCCCCTGGGCACATTCTTTTTCCATTTTCTCTGGGAAAGAAAACTCAGCAGTCCAGGTTCCTGATGTCAGTTTGTAGGGCTGCCTTGGGTGTATCAGGGCAGCACAAGTTTGAGGTGGGGACAACTTCGGTGTGGGGTCCATCCTTCGATATAAGGATTTTTTGCAGTCAGGGCCAGGGGCCCCTTGGCACATCCTTTTTCCATTTTCCCTGGGAAAGAAAACTCAGCAGTCCAGGTTCCTGATGTCAGTTTGTAGGGCTCCCTTGGGTGTATCAGGGCAGCACAAGTTTGAGGTGGGGACAACTTCGGTGTGGGGTCCATCCTTCGATATAAGGATTTTTTGCAGTCAGGGCCAGGGTCCCCTGGGCACATCCTTTTTCCATTTTCCCTGGGAAAGAAAACTCAGCAGTCCAGGTTCCTGATGTCAGTTTGTAGGGCTCCCTTGGGTGTATCAGGGCAGCACAAGTTTGAGGTGGGGACAACTTCGGTGTGGGGTCCATCCTTCGATATAAGGATTTTTTGCAGTCAGGGCCAGGGGCCCCTGGGCACATCCTTTTTCCATTTTCCCTGGGAAAGAAAACTCAGCAGTCCAGGTTCCTGATGTCAGTTTGTAGGGCTGCCTTGGGTCTATCAGGGCAGCACAAGTTTGAGGTGGGGACAACTTCGGTGTGGGGTCCATCCTTCGATATAAGGATTTTTTGCAGTGAGGTCCCAGCAGAGGGCCAGGGGCCCCCGGGCACAACCTTTGGCCATTTTCCCTGGGAAAGAATACTCAGCAGTCCAGGTTCCTGATGTCAATTTTTAGGGCTCCCTTGGGTCTATCAGGGCAGCAAAAGTTTGAGGTGGGGACAACTTCGGTGTGGGGTCCATCCTTCGATATAAGGATTCTTTGCAGTCAGGGCCAGGGGCCCCTGGGCACATCCTTTTTCCATTTTCCCTGGGAAAGAAAACTCAGCAGTCCAGGTTCCTGATGTCAGTTTGTAGGGCTGCCTTGGGTGTATCAGGGCAGCACAAGTTTGAGGTGGGGACAACTTCGGTGTGGGGTCCATCCTTCGATATATGGATTTTTTGTAGTGATGTCCCTGCCCAAGGCCAGCGGCCCCTGGGCACAACCTTTTTCCATTTTCCCTGGGAAAGAAAACTCAGCAGTCCAGGTTCCTGATGTCAGTTTGTAGGGCTCCCTTGGGTGTATCAGGGCAGCACAAGTTTGAGGTGGGGACAATTTCGGTGTGGGGTCCATCCTTCGATATAAGGATTTTTTGCAGTGAGGGCCCTGCCCAGGGCCAGGGGCCCCTGGGCACATTCTTTTTCCATTTTCTCTGGGAAAGAAAACTCAGCAGTCCAGGTTCCGGATGTCAGTTTGTAGGGCTCCCTTGGGTGTATCAGGGCAGCACAAGTTTGAGGTGGGGACAACTTCGGTGTGGGGTCCATCCTTCGATATAAGGATTTTTTGCAGTCAGGGCCAGGGGCCCAGTGCAGGGGGCCCCTGGGCACATCCTTTTTCCATTTTCCCTGGGAAAGAAAACTCAGCAGTCCAGGTTCCTGATGTCAGTTTGTAGGGCTCCCTTGGGTCTATCAGGGCAGCACAAGTTTGAGGTGGGGACAACTTCGTTGTGGGCTCCATCCTTCGATATAAGGATTTTTTGCAGTCAGGGCCAGGGACCCCTGGGCACATCCTTTTTCCATTTTCCCTGGGAAAGAAAACTAAGCAGTCCAGGTTCCTGATGTCAGTTTGTAGGGTTCCCTTGGGTCTATCAGGGCAGCACAAGTTTTAGGTGGGGACAACTTCGGTGTGGGGTGCATCCCTCGATATAAGGATTTTTTGCAGTCAGGGCAAGGGGCCCCTGGGCACATACTTTTTCCATTTTCCCTGGGAAAGAAAACTAAGCAGTCCAGGTTCCTGATGTCAGTTTGTAGGGCTCCCTTGGGTCTATCAGGGCAGCACAAGTTTGAGGTGGGGACAACTTCGGTGTGGGGTCCATCCTTCGATATAAGGATTTTTTGCAGTCAGGGCCAGGGTCCCCTGGGCACATCCTTTTTCCATTTTCCCTGGGAAAGAAAACTCAGCAGTCCAGGTTCCTGATGTCAGTTTGTAGGGCTCCCTTGGGTGTATCAGGGCAGCACAAGTTTGAGGTGGGGACAACGTCGGTGTGGGGTCCATCCTTCGATATATGGATTTTTTGTAGTGATGTCCCTGCCCAAGGCCAGCGGCCCCTGGGCACAACCTTTTTCCATTTTCCCTGGGAAAGAAAACTCAGCAGTCCAGGTTCCTGATGTCAGTTTGTAGGGCTCCCTTGGGTCTATCAGGGCAGCACAAGTTTGAGGTGGGGACAACTTCGGTGTGGGGTCCATCCTTCGATATAAGGATTTTTTTCAGTCAGGGCCAATGCCCCCCGGGCACAACCTTTGGCCATTTTCCCTGGGAAAGAATACTCAGCAGTCCAGGTTCCTGATGTCAGTTTGTAGGGCTCCCTTGGGTGTATCAGGGCAGCACAAGTTTGAGGTGGGGACAATTTCGGTGTGTGGTCCATCCTTCGATATAAGGATTTTTTGCAGTGAGGGCCCTGCCCAGGGCCAGGGGCCCCTGGGCACATTCTTTTTCCATTTTCTCTGGGAAAGAAAACTCAGCAGTCCAGGTTCCGGATGTCAGTTTGTAGGGCTCCCTTGGGTGTATCAGGGCAGCACAAGTTTGAGGTGGGGACAACTTCGGTGTGGGGTCCATCCTTCGATATAAGGATTTTTTGCAGTCAGGGCCAGGGGCCCCTGGGCACATCCTTTTTCCATTTTCCCTGGGAAAGAAAATTCAGCAGTCCAGGTTCCTGATGTCAGTTTGTAGGGCCCCCTTGGGTGTATTAGGGCAGCACAAGTTTGAGGTGGGGACAACTTCGGTGTGGGGTCCATCCTTCGATATAAGGATTTTTTGCAGTCAGGGCCAGGGTCCCAGTGCAGGGGGCCCCTGGGCACATCCTTTTTCCATTTTCCCTGGGAAAGAAAACTCAGCAGTCCAGGTTCCTGATGTCAGTTTGTAGGGCTCCCTTGGGTCTATCAGGGCAGCACAAGTTTGAGGTGGGGACAACTTCGTTGTGGGCTCCATCCTTCGATATAAGGATTTTTTGCAGTCAGGGCCAGGGACCCCTGGGCATATCCTTTTTCCATTTTCCCTGGGAAAGAAAACTAAGCAGTCCAGGTTCCTGATGTCAGTTTGTAGGGCTCCCTTGGGTCTATCAGGGCAGCACAAGTTTGAGGTGGGGACAACTTCGGTGTGAGGTCCATCCTTCGATATAAGGATTTTTTTCAGTCAGGGCCAATGCCCCCCGGGCACAACCTTTGGCCATTTTCCCTGGGAAAGAAAACTCAGCAGTCCAGGTTCCTGATGTCAGTTTGTAGGGCTCCCTTGGGTGTATCAGGGCAGCACAAGTTTGAGGTGGGGACAACTTCGGTGTGGGGTCCATCCTTCGATATAAGGATTTTTTGCAGTGAGGGCCCTACCCAGGGCCAGGGGCCCCTGGGCACATTCTTTTTCCATTTTCTCTGGGAAAGAAAACTCAGCAGTCCAGGTTCCTGATGTCAGTTTGTAGGGCTGCCTTGGGTGTATCAGGGCAGCACAAGTTTGAGGTGGGGACAACTTCGGTGTGGGGTCCATCCTTCGATATAAGGATTTTTTGTAGTCAGGGCCAGGGACCCCTTGGCACATCCTTTTTCCATTTTCCCTGGGAAAGAAAACTCAGCAGTCCAGGTTCCTGATGTCAGTTTGTAGGGCTCCCTTGGGTGTATCAGGGCAGCACAAGTTTGAGGTGGGGACAACTTCGGTGTGGGGTCCATCCTTCGATATAAGGATTTTTTGCAGTCAGGGCCAGGGTCCCCTGGGCACATCCTTTTTCCATTTTCCCTGGGAAAGAAAACTCAGCAGTCCAGGTTCCTGATGTCAGTTTGTAGGGCTCCCTTGGGTGTATCAGGGCAGCACAAGTTTGAGGTGGGGACAACGTCGGTGTGGGGTCCATCCTTCGATATATGGATTTTTTGTAGTGATGTCCCTGCCCAAGGCCAGCGGCCCTTGGGCACAACCTTTTTCCATTTTCCCTGGGAAAGAAAACTCAGCAGTCCAGGTTCCTGATGTCAGTTTGTAGGGCTCCCTTGGGTCTATCAGGGCAGCACAAGTTTGAGGTGGGGACAACTTCGGTGTGGGGTCCATCCTTCGATATAAGGATTTTTTTCAGTCAGGGCCAATGCCCCCCGGGCACAACCTTTGGCCATTTTCCCTGGGAAAGAAAACTCAGCAGTCCAGGTTCCTGATGTCAGTTTGTAGGGCTCCCTTGGGTGTATCAGGGCAGCACAAGTTTGAGGTGGGGACAATTTCGGTGTGGGGTCCATCCTTCGATATAAGGATTTTTTGCAGTGATGTCCCAGCACAGGGCCAGGGGCCCCTGGGCACATTCTTTTTCCATTTTCTCTGGGAAAGAAAACTCAGCAGTCCAGGTTCCTGATGTCAGTTTGTAGGGCTGCCTTGGGTCTATCAGGGCAGCACAAGTTTGAGGTGGGGACAACTTCGGTGTGGGGTCCATCCTTCGATATAAGGATTTTTTGCAGTGAGGTCCCAGCAGAGGGCCAGGGGCCCCCGGGCACAACCTTTGGCCATTTTCCCTGGGAAAGAATACTCAGCAGTCCAGGTTCCTGATGTCAGTTTGTAGGGCTCCCTTGGGTGTATCAGGGCAGCACAAGTTTGAGGTGGGGACAATTTCGGTGTGGGGTCCATCCTTCGATATAAGGATTTTTTGCAGTGAGGGCCCTGCCCAGGGCCAGGGGCCCCTGGGCACATTCTTTTTCCATTTTCTCTGGGAAAGAAAACTCAGCAGTCCAGGTTCCGGATGTCAGTTTGTAGGGCTCCCTTGGGTGTATCAGGGCAGCACAAGTTTGAGGTGGGGACAACTTCGGTGTGGGGTCCATCCTTCGATATAAGGATTTTTTGCAGTCAGGGCCAGGGGCCCAGTGCAGGGGGCCCCTGGGCACATCCTTTTTCCATTTTCCCTGGGAAAGAAAACTCAGCAGTCCAGGTTCCTGATGTCAGTTTGTAGGGCTCCCTTGGGTCTATCAGGGCAGCACAAGTTTGAGGTGGGGACAACTTCGTTGTGGGCTCCATCCTTCGATATAAGGATTTTTTTCAGTCAGGGCCAATGCCCCCCGGGCACAACCTTTGGCCATTTTCCCTGGGAAAGAAAACTCAGCAGTCCAGGTTCCTGATGTCAGTTTGTAGGGCTCCCTTGGGTGTATCAGGGCAGCACAAGTTTGAGGTGGGGACAACTTCGGTGTGGGGTCCATCCTTCGATATAAGGATTTTTTGCAGTGAGGGCCCTACCCAGGGCCAGGGGCCCCTGGGCACATTCTTTTTCCATTTTCTCTGGGAAAGAAAACTCAGCAGTCCAGGTTCCTGATGTCAGTTTGTAGGGCTGCCTTGGGTGTATCAGGGCAGCACAAGTTTGAGGTGGGGACAACTTCGGTGTGGGGTCCATCCTTCGATATAAGGATTTTTTGCAGTCAGGGCCAGGGGCCCCTTGGCACATCCTTTTTCCATTTTCCCTGGGAAAGAAAACTCAGCAGTCCAGGTTCCTGATGTCAGTTTGTAGGGCTCCCTTGGGTGTATCAGGGCAGCACAAGTTTGAGGTGGGGACAACTTCGGTGTGGGGTCCATCCTTCGATATAAGGATTTTTTGCAGTCAGGGCCAGGGTCCCCTGGGCACATCCTTTTTCCATTTTCCCTGGGAAAGAAAACTCAGCAGTCCAGGTTCCTGATGTCAGTTTGTAGGGCTCCCTTGGGTCTATCAGGGCAGCACAAGTTTGAGGTGGGGACAACTTCGGTGTGGGGTCCATCCTTCGATATAAGGATTTTTTTCAGTCAGGGCCAATGCCCCCCGGGCACAACCTTTGGCCATTTTCCCTGGGAAAGAAAACTCAGCAGTCCAGGTTCCTGATGTCAGTTTGTAGGGCTCCCTTGGGTGTATCAGGGCAGCACAAGTTTGAGGTGGGGACAATTTCGGTGTGGGGTCCATCCTTCGATATAAGGATTTTTTGCAGTGAGGTCCCAGCACAGGGCCAGGGGCCCCTGGGCACATTCTTTTTCCATTTTCTCTGGGAAAGAAAACTCAGCAGTCCAGGTTCCTGATGTCAGTTTGTAGGGCTGCCTTGGGTGTATCAGGGCAGCACAAGTTTGAGGTGGGGACAACTTCGGTGTGGGCTCCATCCTTCGATATAAGGATTTTTTTCAGTCAGGGCCAATGCCCCCCGATCACAACCTTTGGCCATTTTCCCTGGGAAAGAAAACTCAGCAGTCCAGGTTCCTGATGTCAGTTTGTAGGGCTCCCTTGGGTGTATCAGGGCAGCACAAGTTTGAGGTGGGGACAACTTCGGTGTGGGGTCCATCCTTCGATATAAGGATTTTTTGCAGTCAGGGCCAGGGGCCCCTGGGCACATCCTTTTTCCATTTTCCCTGGGAAAGAAAACTCAGCAGTCCAGGTTCCTGATGTCAGTTTGTAGGGCTGCCTTGGGTCTATCAGGGCAGCACAAGTTTGAGGTGGGGACAACTTCGGTGTGGGGTCCATCCTTCGATATAAGGATTTTTTGCAGTGAGGTCCCAGCAGAGGGCCAGGGGCCCCCGGGCACAACCTTTGGCCATTTTCCCTGGGAAAGAATACTCAGCAGTCCAGGTTCCTGATGTCAATTTTTAGGGCTCCCTTGGGTCTATCAGGGCAGCAAAAGTTTGAGGTGGGGACAACTTCGGTGTGGGGTCCATCCTTCGATATAAGGATTCTTTGCAGTCAGGGCCAGGCGCCCCTGGGCACATCCTTTTTCCATTTTCCCTGGGAAAGAAAACTCAGCAGTCCAGGTTCCTGATGTCAGTTTGTAGGGCTGCCTTGGGTGTATCAGGGCAGCACAAGTTTGAGGTGGGGACAACTTCGGTGTGGGGTCCATCCTTCGATATATGGATTTTTTGTAGTGATGTCCCTGCCCAAGGCCAGCGGCCCCTGGGCACAACCTTTTTCCATTTTCCCTGGGAAAGAAAACTCAGCAGTCCAGGTTCCTGATGTCAGTTTGTAGGGCTCCCTTGGGTGTATCAGGGCAGCACAAGTTTGAGGTGGGGACAATTTCGGTGTGGGGTCCATCCTTCGATATAAGGATTTTTTGCAGTGAGGGCCCTGCCCAGGGCCAGGGGCCCCTGGGCACATTCTTTTTCCATTTTCTCTGGGAAAGAAAACTCAGCAGTCCAGGTTCCGGATGTCAGTTTGTAGGGCTCCCTTGGGTGTATCAGGGCAGCACAAGTTTGAGGTGGGGACAACTTCGGTGTGGGGTCCATCCTTCGATATAAGGATTTTTTGCAGTCAGGGCCAGGGGCCCCTGGGCACATCCTTTTTCCATTTTCCCTGGGAAAGAAAATTCAGCAGTCCAGGTTCCTGATGTCAGTTTGTAGGGCTGCCTTGGGTCTATCAGGGCAGCACAAGTTTGAGGTGGGGACAACTTCGGTGTGGGGTCCATCCTTCGATATAAGGATTTTTGCAGTCAGGGCCAGGGGCCCCTTGGCACATCCTTTTTCCATTTTCCCTGGGAAAGAAAACTCAGCAGTCCAGGTTCCTGATGTCAGTTTGTAGGGCTCCCTTGGGTCTATCAGGGCAGCACAAGTTTGAGGTGGGGACAATTTCGGTGTGGGGTCCATCCTTCGATATAAGGATTTTTTGCAGTTAGGTCCCAGCAGAGGGCCAGGGTCCCCTTGGCACATCCTTTTTCCATTTTCCCTGGGAAAGAAAACTCAGCAGTCCAGGTTCCTGATGTCAGTTTGTAGGGCTCCCTTGGGTCTATCAGGGCAGCACAAGTTTGAGGTGGGGACAACTTCGGTGTGGGGTCCATCCTTCGATATAAGGATTTCTTGTAGTGGGGTCCCTGCCGAAGGCCAGCGGCCCCTGGGCACAACCTTTTTCCATTTTCCCTGGGAAAGAAAACTCAGCAGTCCAGGTTCCTGATGTCAGTTTGTAGGGCTCCCTTGGGTCTATCAGGGCAGCACAAGTTTGAGGTGGGGACAACTTCGGTGTGGGGTGCATCCTTCGATATAAGGATTTTTTGCAGTCAGGGCCAGGGGCCCCAGGGCACATCCTTTTTCCATTTTCCCTGGGAAAGAAAACTCAGCAGTCCAGGTTCCTGATGTCAGTTTGTAGGGCTCCCTTGGGTCTATCAGGGCAGCACAAGTTTGAGGTGGGGACAACTTCGGTGTGGGGTCCATCCTTCGATATAAGGATTTTTTTCAGTCAGGGCCAATGCCCCCCGGGCACAACCTTTGGCCATTTTCCCTGGGAAAGAAAACTCAGCAGTCCAGGTTCCTGATGTCAATTTTTAGGGCTCCCTTGGGTCTATCAGGGCAGCAAAAGTTTGAGGTGGGGACAACTTCGGTGTGGGGTCCATCCTTCGATATTAGGATTCTTTGCAGTCAGGGCCAGGGGCCCCCGGGCACATCCTTTTTCCATTTTCCCTGGGAAAGAAAACTCAGCAGTCCAGGTTCCTGATGTCAGTTTGTAGGGCTCCCTTGGGTCTATCAGGGCAGCACAAGTTTGAGGTGGGGACAACTTCGGTGTGGGGTGCATCCTTCGATATAAGGATTTTTTGCAGTCAGGGCCAGGGGCCCCAGTGCACATCCTTTTTCCATTTTCCCTGGGAAAGAAAACTCAGCAGTCCAGGTTCCTGATGTCAGTTTGTAGGGCTCCCTTGGGTCTATCAGGGCAGCACAAGTTTGAGGTGGGGACAACTTCGGTGTGGGGTCCATCCTTCGATATAAGGATTTTTTCCAGTGTGGGCCCTCCCCAGGGCCAGGGGCCCCTGGGCACATCCTTTGGCCATTTTCCCTGGGAAAGAAAACTCAGCAGTCCAGGTTCCTGATGTCAGTTTGTAGGGCTGCCTTGGGTGTATCAGGGCAGCACAAGTTTGAGGTGGGGACAACTTCGGTGTGGGGTCCATCCTTCGATATAAGGATTTTTTGCAGTCAGGGCCAGGGGCCCCTTGGCACATCCTTTTTCCATTTTCCCTGGGAAAGAAAACTCAGCAGTCCAGGTTCCTGATGTCAGTTTGTAGGGCTCCCTTGGGTGTATCAGGGCAGCACAAGTTTGAGGTGGGGACAACTTCGGTGTGGGGTCCATCCTTCGATATAAGGATTTTTTGTAGTGATGTCCCTGCCCAAGACCAGCGGCCCCTGGGCACAACCTTTTTCCATTTTCCCTGGGAAAGAAAACTCAGCAGTCCAGGTTCCTGATGTCAGTTTGTAGGGCTCCCTTGGGTCTATCAGGGCAGCACAAGTTTGAGGTGGGGACAACTTCGGTGTGGGGTGCATCCTTCGATATAAGGATTTTTTTCAGTCAGGGCCAATGCCCCCCGGGCACAACCTTTGGCCATTTTCCCTGGGAAAGAAAACTCAGCAGTCCAGGTTCCTGATGTCAGTTTGTAGGGCTCCCTTGGGTGTATCAGGGCAGCACAAGTTTGAGGTGGGGACAACTTCGGTGTGGGGTCCATCCTTCGATATAAGGATTTTTTGCAGTCAGGGCCAGGGGCCCCTTGGCACATCCTTTTTCCATTTTCCCTGGGAAAGAAAACTCAGCAGTCCAGGTTCCTGATGTCAGTTTGTAGGGCTCCCTTGGGTCTATCAGGGCAGCACAAGTTTGAGGTGGGGACAACTTCGGTGTGGGCTCCATCCTTCGATATAAGGATTTTTTGCAGTCAGGGCCAGGCGCCCCTGGGCACATCCTTTTTCCATTTTCCCTGGGAAAGAAAACTCAGCAGTCCAGGTTCCTGATGTCAGTTTGTAGGGCTCCCTTGGGTCTATCAGGGCAGCACAAGTTTGAGCTGGGGACAACTTCGGTGTGGGGTCCATCCTTCGATATAAGGATTTCTTGTATTGGGGTCCCTGCCCAAGGCCAGCGGCCCCTGGGCACAACCTTTTTCCATTTTCCCTGGGAAAGAAAACTCAGCAGTCCAGGTTCCTGATGTCAGTTTGTAGGGCTCCCTTGGGTCTATCAGGGCAGCACAAGTTTGAGGTGGGGACAACTTCGGTGTGGGGTCCATTCTTCAATATAAGGATTCTTTGCGGTGAGGTCGCAGCCCTGGGCCAGGGGCCCCTGGGGACACCCTTTTTCCATTTTCCCTGGGAAAGAAAACTCAGCAGTCCAGGTTCCTGATGTCAGTTTGTAGGTCTCCCTTGGGTCTATCAGGGCAGCACAAGTTTGAGGTGGGGACAACTTCGGTGTGGGGTCCATCCTTCAATATAAGGATTCTTTGCAGTCAGGGCCAGGGGCCCCTGGGCACAACCTTTTTCCATTTTCCCTGGGAAAGAGAACTCAGCAGTCCAGGTTCCTGATGTCTGTTTGTAGGGCTCCCTTGGGTGTATCAGGGTAGCACAAGTTTGAGGTGGGGACAACTTCGGTGTGGGGTCCATCCTTCGATATAAGGATTCTTTGCAGTCAGGGCCAGGTGCCCCTGGGCACATCCATTTTCCATTTTCCCTGGGAAAGAAAACTCAGCAGTCCAGGTTCCTGATGTCAGTTTGTAGGGCTCCCTTGGGTCTATCAGGGTAGAACAAGTTTGAGGTGGGGACAACTTCGGTGTGGGGTCCATCCTTCGATATAAGGATTTTTTGTAGTGAGGTTCCTGCCCAAGGCCAGCGGCCCCTGGGCACAACCTTTTTCCATTTTCCCTGGGAAAGAAAACTCAGCAGTCCAGGTTCCTGATGTCAGTTTGTAGGGCTCCCTTGGGTCTATCAGGGCAGCACAAGTTTGAGGTGGGGACAACTTCGGTGTGGGGTCCATCCTTCGATATAAGGATTTCTTGTAGTGGGGTCCCTGCCCAAGGCCAGCGGCCCCTGGGCACATCCTTTTTCCATTTTCCCTGGGAAAGAAAACTCAGCAGTCCAGGTTCCTGATGTCAGTTTGTAGGGCTCCCTTGGGTCTATCAGGGCAGCACAAGTTTGAGGTGGGGACAACTTCGGTGTGGGGTGCATCCTTTGATATAAGGATTTTTTGCAGTCAGGGCCAGGGGCCCCAGTGCACATCCTTTTTCCATTTTCCCTGGGAAAGAAAACTCAGCAGTCCAGGTTCCTGATGTCAGTTTGTAGGGCTCCCTTGGGTCTATCAGGGCAGCACAAGTTTGAGGTGGGGACAACTTCGGTGTGGGGTCCATCCTTCGATATAAGGATTTTTTGCAGTCAGGGCCAGGCGCCCCTGGGCACATCCTTTTTCCATTTTCCCTGGGAAAGAAAACTCAGCAGTCCAGGTTCCTGATGTCAGTTTGTAGGGCTCCCTTGGGTGTATCAGGGCAGCACAAGTTTGAGGTGGGGACAACTTCGGTGTGGGGTCCATCCTTCGATATAAGGATTTCTTGTAGTGGGGTCCCTGCCGAAGGCCAGCGGCCCCTGGGCACAACCTTTTTCCATTTTCCCTGGGAAAGAAAACTCAGCAGTCCAGGTTCCTGATGTCAGTTTGTAGGGCTCCCTTGGGTCTATCAGGGCAGCACAAGTTTGAGGTGGGGACAACTTCGGTGTGGGGTCCATCCTTCGATATAAGGATTTTTTGCAGTCAGGGCCACGGGCCCCCGGGCACAACCTTTGGCCATTTTCCCTGGGAAAGAAAACTCAGCAGTCCAGGTTCCTGATGTCAATTTTTAGGGCTCCCTTGGGTCTATCAGGGCAGCAAAAGTTTGAGGTGGGGACAACTTCGGTGTGGGGTCCATCCTTCGATATAAGGATTCTTTGCAGTCAGGGCCAGGGGCCCCCGGGCACATCCTTTTTCCATTTTCCCTGGGAAAGAAAACTCAGCAGTCCCGGTTCCTGATGTCAGTTTGTAGGGCTGCCTTGGGTCTACCAGGGCAGCACAAGTTTGAGGTGGGGACAACTTCGGTGTGGGGTCCATCCTTCGATATAAGGATTTCTTGTAGTGGGGTCCCTGACCAAGGCCAGCGGCCCCTGGGCACATCCTTTTTCCATTTTCCCTGGGAAAGAAAACTCAGCAGTCCAGGTTCCTGATGTCAGTTTGTAGGGCTCCCTTGGGTCTATCAGGGCAGCAAAAGTTTGAGGTGGGGACAACTTCGGTGTGGGGTCCATCCTTCGATATAAGGATTTTTTGCAGTCAGGGCCAGGGGCCCCAGTGCACATCCTTTTTCCATTTTCCCTGGGAAAGAAAACTCAGCAGTCCAGGTTCCTGATGTCAGTTTGTAGGGCTCCCTTGGGTCTATCAGGGCAGCACAAGTTTGAGGTGGGGACAACTTCGGTGTGGGGTCCATCCTTCGATATAAGGATTTTTTGCAGTCAGGGCCAGGCGCCCCTGGGCACATCCTTTTTCCATTTTCCCTGGGAAAGAAAACTCAGCAGTCCAGGTTCCTGATGTCAGTTTGTAGGGCTCCCTTGGGTCTATCAGGGCAGCACAAGTTTGAGGTGGGGACAACTTCGGTGTGGGGTCCATCCTTCGATATAAGGATTTTTTCCAGTGTGGGCCCTCCCCAGGGCCAGGGGCCCCTGGGCACATCCTTTGGCCATTTTCCCTGGGAAAGAAAACTCAGCAGTCCAGGTTCCTGATGTCAGTTTGTAGGGCTGCCTTGGGTGTATCAGGGCAGCACAAGTTTGAGGTGGGGACAACTTCGGTGTGGGGTCCATCCTTCGATATAAGGATTTTTTGCAGTCAGGGCCAGGGGCCCATGGGCACATCCTTTTTCCATTTTCCCTGGGAAAGAAAACTCAGCAGTCCAGGTTCCTGATGTCAGTTTGTAGGGCTGCCTTGGGTCTATCAGGGTAGCACAAGTTTGAGGTGGGGACAACTTCGGTGTGGGGTCCATCCTTCGATATATGGATTTTTTGTAGTGATGTCCCTGCCCAGGGCCAGCGGCCCCTGGGGACAACCTTTTTCCATTTTCCCTGGGAAAGAAAACTCAGCAGTCCAGGTTCCTGATGTCAGTTTGTAGGGCTCCCTTGGGTCTATCAGGGCAGCACAAGTTTGAGGTGGGGACAACTTCGGTGTGGGGTCCATCCTTCGATATAAGGATTTTTTTCAGTCAGGGCCAATGCCCCCCGGGCACAACCTTTGGCCATTTTCCCTGGGAAAGAAAACTCAGCAGTCCAGGTTCCTGATGTCAGTTTGTAGGGCTCCCTTGGGTGTATCAGGGCAGCACAAGTTTGAGGTGGGGACAACTTCGGTGTGGGGTCCATCCTTCGATATAAGGATTTTTTGCAGTGAGGGCCCTGCCCAGGGCCAGGGGCCTCTGGGCACATTCTTTTTCCATTTTCTCTGGGAAAGAAAACTCAGCAGTCCAGGTTCCTGATGTCAGTTTGTAGGGCTGCATTGGGTGTATCAGGGCAGTACAAGTTTGAGGTGGGGACAACGTCGGTGTGGGGTCCATCCTTCGATATAAGGATTTTTTGCAGTCAGGGCCAGGGGCCCCTTGGCACATCCTTTTTCCATTTTCCCTGGGAAAGAAAACTCAGCAGTCCAGGTTCCTGATGTCAGTTTGTAGGGCTCCCTTGGGTCTATCAGGGCAGCACAAGTTTGAGGTGGGGACAACTTCGGTGTGGGGTCCATCCTTCGATATAAGGATTTCTTGTAGTGGGGTCCCTGCCCAAGGCCAGCGGCCCCTGGGCACATCCTTTTTCCATTTTCCCTGGGAAAGAAAACTCAGCAGTCCAGGTTCCTGATGTCAGTTTGTAGGGCTCCCTTGGGTCTATCAGGGCAGCACAAGTTTGAGGTGGGGACAACTTCGGTGTGGGGTCCATCCTTCGATATAGGGATTTTTTGCAGTGAGGGCCAGGCGCCCCTGGGCACATCCTTTTTCCATTTTCCCTGGGAAAGAAAACTCAGCAGTCCAGGTTCCTGATGTCAGTTTGTAGGGCTCCCTTGGGTGTATCAGGGCAGCACAAGTTTAAGGTGGGGACAACTTCGGTGTGGGGTCCATCCTTCGATATAAGGATTTTTTCCAGTGTGGGCCCTCCCCAGGGCCAGGGGCCCCTGGGCACATCCTTTGGCCATTTTCCCTGGGAAAGAAAACTCAGCAGTCCAGGTTCCTGATGTCAGTTTGTAGGGCTGCCTTGGGTGTATCAGGGCAGCACAAGTTTGAGGTGGGGACAACTTCGGTGTGGGGTCCATCCTTCGATATAAGGATTTTTTGCAGTCAGGGCCAGGGGCCCCAGGGCACATCCTTTTTCCATTTTCCCTGGGAAAGAAAACTCAGCAGTCCAGGTTCCTGATGTCAGTTTGTAGGGCTCCCTTGGGTGTATCAGGGCAGCACAAGTTTGAGGTGGGGACAACTTCGGTGTGGGGTCCATCCTTCGATATAAGGATTTTTTGCAGTCAGGGCCAGGGGCCCCCGGGCACAACCTTTGGCCATTTTCCCTGGGAAAGAAAACTCAGCAGTCCAGGTTCCTGATGTCAATTTTTAGGGCTCCCTTGGGTCTATCAGGGCAGCAAAAGTTTGAGGTGGGGACAACTTCGGTGTGGGGTCCATCCTTCGATATAAGGATTCTTTGCAGTCAGGGCCAGGGGCTCCCGGGCACATCCTTTTTCCATTTTCCCTGGGAAAGAAAACTCAGCAGTCCAGGTTCCTGATGTCAGTTTGTAGGGCTCCCTTGGGTCTATCAGGGCAGCACAAGTTTGAGGTGGGGACAACTTCGGTGTGGGGTGCATCCTTTGATATAAGGATTTTTTGCAGTCAGGGCCAGGGGCCCCAGTGCACATCCTTTTTCCATTTTCCCTGGGAAAGAAAACTCAGCAGTCCAGGTTCCTGATGTCAGTTTGTAGGGCTCCCTTGGGTCTATCAGGGCAGCACAAGTTTGAGGTGGGGACAACTTCGGTGTGGGGTGCATCCTTTGATATAAGGATTTTTTGCAGTCAGGGCCAGGGGCCCCAGTGCACATCCTTTTTCCATTTTCCCTGGGAAAGAAAACTCAGCAGTCCAGGTTCCTGATGTCAGTTTGTAGGGCTCCCTTGGGTCTATCAGGGCAGCACAAGTTTGAGGTGGGGACAACTTCGGTGTGGGGTCCATCCTTCGATATAAGGATTTTTTGCAGTCAGGGCCAGGCGCCCCTGGGCACATCCTTTTTCCATTTTCCCTGGGAAAGAAAACTCAGCAGTCCAGGTTCCTGATGTCAGTTTGTAGGGCTCCCTTGGGTCTATCAGGGCAGCACAAGTTTGAGGTGGGGACAACTTCGGTGTGGGGTCCATCCTTCGATATAAGGATTTTTTCCAGTGTGGGCCCTCCCCAGGGCCAGGGGCCCCTGGGCACATCCTTTGGCCATTTTCCCTGGGAAAGAAAACTCAGCAGTCCAGGTTCCTGATGTCAGTTTGTAGGGCTCCCTTGGGTCTATCAGGGCAGCACAAGTTTGAGGTGGGGACAACTTCGGTGTGGGGTCCATCCTTCGATATAAGGATTTTTTTCAGTCAGGGCCAGGGGCCCCCGGGCACAACCTTTGGCCATTTTCCCTGGGAAAGAAAACTCAGCAGTCCAGGTTCCTGATGTCAGTTTGTAGGGCTCCCTTGGGTGTATCAGGGCAGCACAAGTTTGAGGTGGGGACAACTTCGGTGTGGGGTCCATCCTTCGATATAAGGATTTTTTGCAGTGAGGGCCCTGCCCAGGGCCAGGGGCCTCTGGGCACATTCTTTTTCCATTTTCTCTGGGAAAGAAAACTCAGCAGTCCAGGTTCCTGATGTCAGTTTGTAGGGCTGCCTTGGGTGTATCAGGGCAGTACAAGTTTGAGGTGGGGACAACGTCGGTGTGGGGTCCATCCTTCGATATAAGGATTTTTTGCAGTCAGGGCCAGGGGCCCCTTGGCACATCCTTTTTCCATTTTCCCTGGGAAAGAAAACTCAGCAGTCCAGGTTCCTGATGTCAGTTTGTAGGGCTCCCTTGGGTCTATCAGGGCAGCACAAGTTTGAGGTGGGGACAACTTCGGTGTGGGGTCCATCCTTCGATATAAGGATTTCTTGTAGTGGGGTCCCTGCCCAAGGCCAGCGGCCCCTGGGCACATCCTTTTTCCATTTTCCCTGGGAAAGAAAACTCAGCAGTCCAGGTTCCTGATGTCAGTTTGTAGGGCTCCCTTGGGTCTATCAGGGCAGCACAAGTTTGAGGTGGGGACAACTTCGGTGTGGGGTCCATCCTTCGATATAAGGAATTTTTGCAGTCAGGGCCAGGGGCCCCAGTGCACATCCTTTTTCCATTTTCCCTGGGAAAGAAAACTCAGCAGTCCAGGTTCCTGATGTCAGTTTGTAGGGCTCCCTTGGGTGTATCAGGGCAGCACAAGTTTAAGGTGGGGACAACTTCGGTGTGGGGTCCATCCTTCGATATAAGGATTTTTTGCAGTCAGGGCCAGGGGCCCCCGGGCACAGCCTTTTTCCATTTTCCCTGGGAAAGAAAACTCAGCAGTCCAGGTTCCTGATGTCAATTTTTAGGGCTCCCTTGGGTCTATCAGGGCAGCAAAAGTTTGAGGTGGGGACAACTTCGGTGTGGGGTCCATCCTTCGATATAAGGATTCTTTGCAGTCAGGGCCAGGGGCCCCCGGGCACATCCTTTTTCCATTTTCCCTGGGAAAGAAAACTCAGCAGTCCAGGTTCCTGATGTCAGTTTGTAGGGCTCCCTTGGGTCTATCAGGGCAGCACAAGTTTGAGGTGGGGACAACTTCGGTGTGGGGTGCATCCTTCGATATAAGGATTTTTTGCAGTCAGGGCCAGGGGCCCCAGTGCACATCCTTTTTCCATTTTCCCTGGGAAAGAAAACTCAGCAGTCCAGGTTCCTGATGTCAGTTTGTAGGGCTCCCTTGGGTCTATCAGGGCAGCACAAGTTTGAGGTGGGGACAACTTCGGTGTGGGGTGCATCCTTCGATATAAGGATTTTTTGCAGTCAGGGCCAGGCGCCCCTGGGCACATCCTTTTTCCATTTTCCCTGGGAAAGAAAACTCAGCAGTCCAGGTTCCTGATGTCAGTTTGTAGGGCTCCCTTGGGTCTATCAGGGCAGCACAAGTTTGAGGTGGGGACAACTTCGGTGTGGGGTCCATCCTTCGATATAAGGATTTTTTGTAGTGATGTCCCTGCCCAAGGCCAGCGGCCCCTGGGGACAACCTTTTTCCATTTTCCCTGGGAAAGAAAACTCAGCAGTCCAGGTTCCTGATGTCAGTTTGTAGGGCTCCCTTGGGTCTATCAGGGCAGCACAAGTTTGAGGTGGGGACAACTTCGGTGTGGGGTCCATCCTTCGATATAAGGATTTTTTTCAGTCAGGGCCAATGCCCCCCGGGCACAACCTTTGGCCATTTTCCCTGGGAAAGAAAACTCAGCAGTCCAGGTTCCTGATGTCAGTTTGTAGGGCTCCCTTGGGTGTATCAGGGCAGCACAAGTTTGAGGTGGGGACAACTTCGGTGTGGGGTCCATCCTTCGATATAAGGATTTTTTGCAGTGAGGGCCCTGCCCAGGGCCAGGGGCCTCTGGGCACATTCTTTTTCCATTTTCTCTGGGAAAGAAAACTCAGCAGTCCAGGTTCCTGATGTCAGTTTGTAGGGCTGCCTTGGGTGTATCAGGGCAGTACAAGTTTGAGGTGGGGACAACTTCGGTGTGGGGTCCATCCTTCGATATAAGGATTTTTTGCAGTCAGGGCCAGGGGCCCCTTGGCACATCCTTTTTCCATTTTCCCTGGGAAAGAAAACTCAGCAGTCCAGGTTCCTGATGTCAGTTTGTAGGGCTCCCTTGGGTCTATCAGGGCAGCACAAGTTTGAGGTGGGGACAACTTCGGTGTGGGGTCCATCCTTCGATATAAGGATTTTTTGCAGTCAGGGCCAGGCGCCCCTGGGCACATCCTTTTTCCATTTTCCCTGGGAAAGAAAACTCAGCAGTCCAGGTTCCTGATGTCAGTTTGTAGGGCTCCCTTGGGTCTATCAGGGCAGCACAAGTTTGAGGTGGGGACAACTTCGGTGTGGGGTCCATCCTTCGATATAAGGATTTTTTGTAGTGATGTCCCTGCCCAAGACCAGCGGCCCCTGGGCACAACCTTTTTCCATTTTCCCTGGGAAAGAAAACTCAGCAGTCCAGGTTCCTGATGTCAGTTTGTAGGGCTCCCTTGGGTCTATCAGGGCAGCACAAGTTTGAGGTGGGGACAACTTCGGTGTGGGGTCCATCCTTCGATATAAGGATTTTTTTCAGTCAGGGCCAATGCCCCCCGGGCACAACTTTTGGCCATTTTCCCTGGGAAAGAAAACTCAGCAGTCCAGGTTCCTGATGTCAGTTTGTAGGGCTCCCTTGGGTGTATCAGGGCAGCACAAGTTTGAGGTGGGGACAACTTCGGTGTGGGGTCCATCCTTCGATATAAGGATTTTTTGCAGTGAGGGCCCTGCCCAGGGCCAGGGGCCTCTGGGCACATTCTTTTTCCATTTTCTCTGGGAAAGAAAACTCAGCAGTCCAGGTTCCTGATGTCAGTTTGTAGGGCTCCCTTGGGTCTATCAGGGCAGCACAAGTTTGAGGTGGGGACAACTTCGGTGTGGGGTCCATCCTTCGATATAAGGATTTTTTGCAGTCAGGGCCAGGGGCCCCTTGGCACATCCTTTTTCCATTTTCCCTGGGAAAGAAAACTCAGCAGTCCAGGTTCCTGATGTCAGTTTGTAGGGCTCCCTTGGGTCTATCAGGGCAGCACAAGTTTGAGGTGGGGACAACTTCGGTGTGGGGTCCATCCTTCGATATAAGGATTTTTTGCAGTCAGGGCCAGGCGCCCCTGGGCACATCCTTTTTCCATTTTCCCTGGGAAAGAAAACTCAGCAGTCCAGGTTCCTGATGTCAGTTTGTAGGGCTCCCTTGGGTCTATCAGGGCAGCACAAGTTTGAGGTGGGGACAACTTCGGTGTGGGGTCCATCCTTCGATATAAGGATTTTTTGTAGTGATGTCCCTGCCCAAGACCAGCGGCCCCTGGGCACAACCTTTTTCCATTTTCCCTGGGAAAGAAAACTCAGCAGTCCAGGTTCCTGATGTCAGTTTGTAGGGCTCCCTTGGGTCTATCAGGGCAGCACAAGTTTGAGGTGGGGACAACTTCGGTGTGGGGTCCATCCTTCGATATAAGGATTTTTTTCAGTCAGGGCCAATGCCCCCCGGGCACAACCTTTGGCCATTTTCCCTGGGAAAGAAAACTCAGCAGTCCAGGTTCCTGATGTCAGTTTGTAGGGCTCCCTTGGGTGTATCAGGGCAGCACAAGTTTGAGGTGGGGACAACTTCGGTGTGGGGTCCATCCTTCGATATAAGGATTTTTTGCAGTGAGGGCCCTGCCCAGGGCCAGGGGCCTCTGGGCACATTCTTTTTCCATTTTCTCTGGGAAAGAAAACTCAGCAGTCCAGGTTCCTGATGTCAGTTTGTAGGGCTCCCTTGGGTCTATCAGGGCAGCACAAGTTTGAGGTGGGGACAACTTCGGTGTGGGGTCCATCCTTCGATATAAGGATTTTTTCCAGTGTGGGCCCTCCCCAGGGCCAGGGGCCCCTGGGCACATCCTTTGGCCATTTTCCCTGGGAAAGAAAACTCAGCAGTCCAGGTTCCTGATGTCAGTTTGTAGGGCTCCCTTGGGTCTATCAGGGCAGCACAAGTTTGAGGTGGGGACAACTTCGGTGTGGGGTCCATCCTTCGATATAAGGATTTTTTTCAGTCAGGGCCAGGGGCCCCCGGGCACAACCTTTGGCCATTTTCCCTGGGAAAGAAAACTCAGCAGTCCAGGTTCCTGATGTCAGTTTGTAGGGCTCCCTTGGGTGTATCAGGGCAGCACAAGTTTGAGGTGGGGACAACTTCGGTGTGGGGTCCATCCTTCGATATAAGGATTTTTTGCAGTGAGGGCCCTGCCCAGGGCCAGGGGCCTCTGGGCACATTCTTTTTCCATTTTCTCTGGGAAAGAAAACTCAGCAGTCCAGGTTCCTGATGTCAGTTTGTAGGGCTGCCTTGGGTGTATCAGGGCAGTACAAGTTTGAGGTGGGGACAACGTCGGTGTGGGGTCCATCCTTCGATATAAGGATTTTTTGCAGTCAGGGCCAGGGGCCCCTTGGCACATCCTTTTTCCATTTTCCCTGGGAAAGAAAACTCAGCAGTCCAGGTTCCTGATGTCAGTTTGTAGGGCTCCCTTGGGTCTATCAGGGCAGCACAAGTTTGAGGTGGGGACAACTTCGGTGTGGGGTCCATCCTTCGATATAAGGATTTCTTGTAGTGGGGTCCCTGCCCAAGGCCAGCGGCCCCTGGGCACATCCTTTTTCCATTTTCCCTGGGAAAGAAAACTCAGCAGTCCAGGTTCCTGATGTCAGTTTGTAGGGCTCCCTTGGGTCTATCAGGGCAGCACAAGTTTGAGGTGGGGACAACTTCGGTGTGGGGTCCATCCTTCGATATAAGGAATTTTTGCAGTCAGGGCCAGGGGCCCCAGTGCACATCCTTTTTCCATTTTCCCTGGGAAAGAAAACTCAGCAGTCCAGGTTCCTGATGTCAGTTTGTAGGGCTCCCATGGGTCTATCAGGGCAGCACAAGTTTGAGGTGGGGACAACTTCGGTGTGGGGTCCATCCTTCGATATAGGGATTTTTTGCAGTGAGGGCCAGGCGCCCCTGGGCACATCCTTTTTCCATTTTCCCTGGGAAAGAAAACTCAGCAGTCCAGGTTCCTGATGTCAGTTTGTAGGGCTCCCTTGGGTGTATCAGGGCAGCACAAGTTTAAGGTGGGGACAACTTCGGTGTGGGGTCCATCCTTCGATATAAGGATTTTTTGCAGTCAGGGCCAGGGGCCCCCGGGCACAGCCTTTTTCCATTTTCCCTGGGAAAGAAAACTCAGCAGTCCAGGTTCCTGATGTCAATTTTTAGGGCTCCCTTGGGTCTATCAGGGCAGCAAAAGTTTGAGGTGGGGACAACTTCGGTGTGGGGTCCATCCTTCGATATAAGGATTCTTTGCAGTCAGGGCCAGGGGCCCCCGGGCACATCCTTTTTCCATTTTCCCTGGGAAAGAAAACTCAGCAGTCCAGGTTCCTGATGTCAGTTTGTAGGGCTCCCTTGGGTCTATCAGGGCAGCACAAGTTTGAGGTGGGGACAACTTCGGTGTGGGGTGCATCCTTCGATATAAGGATTTTTTGCAGTCAGGGCCAGGGGCCCCAGTGCACATCCTTTTTCCATTTTCCCTGGGAAAGAAAACTCAGCAGTCCAGGTTCCTGATGTCAGTTTGTAGGGCTCCCTTGGGTCTATCAGGGCAGCACAAGTTTGAGGTGGGGACAACTTCGGTGTGGGGTGCATCCTTCGATATAAGGATTTTTTGCAGTCAGGGCCAGGCGCCCCTGGGCACATCCTTTTTCCATTTTCCCTGGGAAAGAAAACTCAGCAGTCCAGGTTCCTGATGTCAGTTTGTAGGGCTCCCTTGGGTCTATCAGGGCAGCACAAGTTTGAGGTGGGGACAACTTCGGTGTGGGGTCCATCCTTCGATATAAGGATTTTTTGTAGTGATGTCCCTGCCCAAGGCCAGCGGCCCCTGGGGACAACCTTTTTCCATTTTCCCTGGGAAAGAAAACTCAGCAGTCCAGGTTCCTGATGTCAGTTTGTAGGGCTCCCTTGGGTCTATCAGGGCAGCACAAGTTTGAGGTGGGGACAACTTCGGTGTGGGGTCCATCCTTCGATATAAGGATTTTTTTCAGTCAGGGCCAATGCCCCCCGGGCACAACCTTTGGCCATTTTCCCTGGGAAAGAAAACTCAGCAGTCCAGGTTCCTGATGTCAGTTTGTAGGGCTCCCTTGGGTGTATCAGGGCAGCACAAGTTTGAGGTGGGGACAACTTCGGTGTGGGGTCCATCCTTCGATATAAGGATTTTTTGCAGTGAGGGCCCTGCCCAGGGCCAGGGGCCTCTGGGCACATTCTTTTTCCATTTTCTCTGGGAAAGAAAACTCAGCAGTCCAGGTTCCTGATGTCAGTTTGTAGGGCTGCCTTGGGTGTATCAGGGCAGTACAAGTTTGAGGTGGGGACAACTTCGGTGTGGGGTCCATCCTTCGATATAAGGATTTTTTGCAGTCAGGGCCAGGGGCCCCTTGGCACATCCTTTTTCCATTTTCCCTGGGAAAGAAAACTCAGCAGTCCAGGTTCCTGATGTCAGTTTGTAGGGCTCCCTTGGGTCTATCAGGGCAGCACAAGTTTGAGGTGGGGACAACTTCGGTGTGGGGTCCATCCTTCGATATAAGGATTTTTTGCAGTCAGGGCCAGGCGCCCCTGGGCACATCCTTTTTCCATTTTCCCTGGGAAAGAAAACTCAGCAGTCCAGGTTCCTGATGTCAGTTTGTAGGGCTCCCTTGGGTCTATCAGGGCAGCACAAGTTTGAGGTGGGGACAACTTCGGTGTGGGGTCCATCCTTCGATATAAGGATTTTTTGTAGTGATGTCCCTGCCCAAGACCAGCGGCCCCTGGGCACAACCTTTTTCCATTTTCCCTGGGAAAGAAAACTCAGCAGTCCAGGTTCCTGATGTCAGTTTGTAGGGCTCCCTTGGGTCTATCAGGGCAGCACAAGTTTGAGGTGGGGACAACTTCGGTGTGGGGTCCATCCTTCGATATAAGGATTTTTTTCAGTCAGGGCCAATGCCCCCCGGGCACAACGTTTGGCCATTTTCCCTGGGAAAGAAAACTCAGCAGTCCAGGTTCCTGATGTCAGTTTGTAGGGCTCCCTTGGGTGTATCAGGGCAGCACAAGTTTGAGGTGGGGACAACTTCGGTGTGGGGTCCATCCTTCGATATAAGGATTTTTTGCAGTGAGGGCCCTGCCCAGGGCCAGGGGCCTCTGGGCACATTCTTTTTCCATTTTCTCTGGGAAAGAAAACTCAGCAGTCCAGGTTCCTGATGTCAGTTTGTAGGGCTCCCTTGGGTCTATCAGGGCAGCACAAGTTTGAGGTGGGGACAACTTCGGTGTGGGGTCCATCCTTCGATATAAGGATTTTTTGCAGTCAGGGCCAGGGGCCCCTTGGCACATCCTTTTTCCATTTTCCCTGGGAAAGAAAACTCAGCAGTCCAGGTTCCTGATGTCAGTTTGTAGGGCTCCCTTGGGTCTATCAGGGCAGCACAAGTTTGAGGTGGGGACAACTTCGGTGTGGGGTCCATCCTTCGATATAAGGATTTTTTGCAGTCAGGGCCAGGCGCCCCTGGGCACATCCTTTTTCCATTTTCCCTGGGAAAGAAAACTCAGCAGTCCAGGTTCCTGATGTCAGTTTGTAGGGCTCCCTTGGGTCTATCAGGGCAGCACAAGTTTGAGGTGGGGACAACTTCGGTGTGGGGTCCATCCTTCGATATAAGGATTTTTTGTAGTGATGTCCCTGCCCAAGACCAGCGGCCCCTGGGCACAACCTTTTTCCATTTTCCCTGGGAAAGAAAACTCAGCAGTCCAGGTTCCTGATGTCAGTTTGTAGGGCTCCCTTGGGTCTATCAGGGCAGCACAAGTTTGAGGTGGGGACAACTTCGGTGTGGGGTCCATCCTTCGATATAAGGATTTTTTTCAGTCAGGGCCAATGCCCCCCGGGCACAACCTTTGGCCATTTTCCCTGGGAAAGAAAACTCAGCAGTCCAGGTTCCTGATGTCAGTTTGTAGGGCTCCCTTGGGTGTATCAGGGCAGCACAAGTTTGAGGTGGGGACAACTTCGGTGTGGGGTCCATCCTTCGATATAAGGATTTTTTGCAGTGAGGGCCCTGCCCAGGGCCAGGGGCCTCTGGGCACATTCTTTTTCCATTTTCTCTGGGAAAGAAAACTCAGCAGTCCAGGTTCCTGATGTCAGTTTGTAGGGCTCCCTTGGGTCTATCAGGGCAGCACAAGTTTGAGGTGGGGACAACTTCGGTGTGGGGTCCATCCTTCGATATAAGGATTCTTTGCAGTCAGGGCCAGGGGCCCCCGGGCACATCCTTTTTCCATTTTCCCTGGGAAAGAAAACTCAGCAGTCCAGGTTCCTGATGTCAGTTTGTAGGGCTCCCTTGGGTCTATCAGGGCAGCACAAGTTTGAGGTGGGGACAACTTCGGTGTGGGGTGCATCCTTCGATATAAGGATTTTTTGCAGTCAGGGCCAGGGGCCCCAGTGCACATCCTTTTTCCATTTTCCCTGGGAAAGAAAACTCAGCAGTCCAGGTTCCTGATGTCAGTTTGTAGGGCTCCCTTGGGTCTATCAGGGCAGCACAAGTTTGAGGTGGGGACAACTTCGGTGTGGGGTCCATCCTTCGATATAAGGATTTTTTGCAGTCAGGGCCAGGCGCCCCTGGGCACATCCTTTTTCCATTTTCCCTGGGAAAGAAAACTCAGCAGTCCAGGTTCCTGATGTCAGTTTGTAGGGCTCCCTTGGGTGTATCAGGGCAGCACAAGTTTGAGGTGGGGACAACTTCGGTGTGGGGTCCATCCTTCGATATAAGGATTTTTTCCAGTGTGGGCCCTCCCCAGGGCCAGGGGCCCCTGGGCACATCCTTTGGCCATTTTCCCTGGGAAAGAAAACTCAGCAGTCCAGGTTCCTGATGTCAGTTTGTAGGGCTGCCTTGGGTGTATCAGGGCAGCACAAGTTTGAGGTGGGGACAACTTCGGTGTGGGGTCCATCCTTCGATATAAGGATTTTTTGCAGTGAGGGCCCTGCCCAGGGCCAGGGGCCTCTGGGCACATTCTTTTTCCATTTTCTCTGGGAAAGAAAACTCAGCAGTCCAGGTTCCTGATGTCAGTTTGTAGGGCTGCCTTGGGTGTATCAGGGCAGTACAAGTTTGAGGTGGGGACAACGTCGGTGTGGGGTCCATCCTTCGATATAAGGATTTTTTGCAGTCAGGGCCAGGGGCCCCTTGGCACATCCTTTTTCCATTTTCCCTGGGAAAGAAAACTCAGCAGTCCAGGTTCCTGATGTCAGTTTGTAGGGCTCCCTTGGGTCTATCAGGGCAGCACAAGTTTGAGGTGGGGACAACTTCGGTGTGGGGTCCATCCTTCGATATAAGGATTTCTTGTAGTGGGGTCCCTGCCCAAGACCAGGGGCCCCTGGGCACATCCTTTTTCCATTTTCCCTGGGAAAGAAAACTCAGCAGTCCAGGTTCCTGATGTCAGTTTGTAGGGCTCCCTTGGGTCTATCAGGGCAGCACAAGTTTGAGGTGGGGACAACTTCGGTGTGGGGTCCATCCTTCGATATAAGGATTTTTTGCAGTCAGGGCCAGGGGCCCCAGTGCACATCCTTTTTCCATTTTCCCTGGGAAAGAAAACTCAGCAGTCCAGGTTCCTGATGTCAGTTTGTAGGGCTCCCTTGGGTCTATCAGGGCAGCACAAGTTTGAGGTGGGGACAACTTCGGTGTGGGGTCCATCCTTCGATATAGGGATTTTTTGCAGTGAGGGCCAGGCGCCCCTGGGCACATCCTTTTTCCATTTTCCCTGGGAAAGAAAACTCAGCAGTCCAGGTTCCTGATGTCAGTTTGTAGGGCTCCCTTGGGTGTATCAGGGCAGCACAAGTTTAAGGTGGGGACAACTTCGGTGTGGGGTCCATCCTTCGATATAAGGATTTTTTCCAGTGTGGGCCCTCCCCAGGGCCAGGGGCCCCTGGGCACATCCTTTGGCCATTTTCCCTGGGAAAGAAAACTCAGCAGTCCAGGTTCCTGATGTCAGTTTGTAGGGCTGCCTTGGGTGTATCAGGGCAGCACAAGTTTGAGGTGGGGACAACTTCGGTGTGGGGTCCATCCTTCGATATAAGGATTTTTTGCAGTCAGGGCCAGGGGCCCCAGTGCACATCCTTTTTCCATTTTCCCTGGGAAAGAAAACTCAGCAGTCCAGGTTCCTGATGTCAGTTTGTAGGGCTCCCTTGGGTCTATCAGGGCAGCACAAGTTTGAGGTGGGGACAACTTCGGTGTGGGGTGCATCCTTCGATATAAGGATTTTTTGCAGTCAGGGCCAGGCGCCCCTGGGCACATCCTTTTTCCATTTTCCCTGGGAAAGAAAACTCAGCAGTCCAGGTTCCTGATGTCAGTTTGTAGGGCTCCCTTGGGTCTATCAGGGCAGCACAAGTTTGAGGTGGGGACAACTTCGGTGTGGGGTCCATCCTTCGATATAAGGATTTTTTGTAGTGATGTCCCTGCCCAAGGCCAGCGGCCCCTGGGGACAACCTTTTTCCATTTTCCCTGGGAAAGAAAACTCAGCAGTCCAGGTTCCTGATGTCAGTTTGTAGGGCTCCCTTGGGTCTATCAGGGCAGCACAAGTTTGAGGTGGGGACAACTTCGGTGTGGGGTCCATCCTTCGATATAAGGATTTTTTTCAGTCAGGGCCAATGCCCCCCGGGCACAACCTTTGGCCATTTTCCCTGGGAAAGAAAACTCAGCAGTCCAGGTTCCTGATGTCAGTTTGTAGGGCTCCCTTGGGTGTATCAGGGCAGCACAAGTTTGAGGTGGGGACAACTTCGGTGTGGGGTCCATCCTTCGATATAAGGATTTTTTGCAGTGAGGGCCCTGCCCAGGGCCAGGGGCCTCTGGGCACATTCTTTTTCCATTTTCTCTGGGAAAGAAAACTCAGCAGTCCAGGTTCCTGATGTCAGTTTGTAGGGCTGCCTTGGGTGTATCAGGGCAGTACAAGTTTGAGGTGGGGACAACTTCGGTGTGGGGTCCATCCTTCGATATAAGGATTTTTTGCAGTCAGGGCCAGGGGCCCCTTGGCACATCCTTTTTCCATTTTCCCTGGGAAAGAAAACTCAGCAGTCCAGGTTCCTGATGTCAGTTTGTAGGGCTCCCTTGGGTCTATCAGGGCAGCACAAGTTTGAGGTGGGGACAACTTCGGTGTGGGGTCCATCCTTCGATATAAGGATTTTTTGCAGTCAGGGCCAGGCGCCCCTGGGCACATCCTTTTTCCATTTTCCCTGGGAAAGAAAACTCAGCAGTCCAGGTTCCTGATGTCAGTTTGTAGGGCTCCCTTGGGTCTATCAGGGCAGCACAAGTTTGAGGTGGGGACAACTTCGGTGTGGGGTCCATCCTTCGATATAAGGATTTTTTGTAGTGATGTCCCTGCCCAAGACCAGCGGCCCCTGGGCACAACCTTTTTCCATTTTCCCTGGGAAAGAAAACTCAGCAGTCCAGGTTCCTGATGTCAGTTTGTAGGGCTCCCTTGGGTCTATCAGGGCAGCACAAGTTTGAGGTGGGGACAACTTCGGTGTGGGGTCCATCCTTCGATATAAGGATTTTTTTCAGTCAGGGCCAATGCCCCCCGGGCACAACGTTTGGCCATTTTCCCTGGGAAAGAAAACTCAGCAGTCCAGGTTCCTGATGTCAGTTTGTAGGGCTCCCTTGGGTGTATCAGGGCAGCACAAGTTTGAGGTGGGGACAACTTCGGTGTGGGGTCCATCCTTCGATATAAGGATTTTTTGCAGTGAGGGCCCTGCCCAGGGCCAGGGGCCTCTGGGCACATTCTTTTTCCATTTTCTCTGGGAAAGAAAACTCAGCAGTCCAGGTTCCTGATGTCAGTTTGTAGGGCTCCCTTGGGTCTATCAGGGCAGCACAAGTTTGAGGTGGGGACAACTTCGGTGTGGGGTCCATCCTTCGATATAAGGATTTTTTGCAGTCAGGGCCAGGGGCCCCTTGGCACATCCTTTTTCCATTTTCCCTGGGAAAGAAAACTCAGCAGTCCAGGTTCCTGATGTCAGTTTGTAGGGCTCCCTTGGGTCTATCAGGGCAGCACAAGTTTGAGGTGGGGACAACTTCGGTGTGGGGTCCATCCTTCGATATAAGGATTTTTTGCAGTCAGGGCCAGGCGCCCCTGGGCACATCCTTTTTCCATTTTCCCTGGGAAAGAAAACTCAGCAGTCCAGGTTCCTGATGTCAGTTTGTAGGGCTCCCTTGGGTCTATCAGGGCAGCACAAGTTTGAGGTGGGGACAACTTCGGTGTGGGGTCCATCCTTCGATATAAGGATTTTTTGTAGTGATGTCCCTGCCCAAGACCAGCGGCCCCTGGGCACAACCTTTTTCCATTTTCCCTGGGAAAGAAAACTCAGCAGTCCAGGTTCCTGATGTCAGTTTGTAGGGCTCCCTTGGGTCTATCAGGGCAGCACAAGTTTGAGGTGGGGACAACTTCGGTGTGGGGTCCATCCTTCGATATAAGGATTTTTTTCAGTCAGGGCCAATGCCCCCCGGGCACAACCTTTGGCCATTTTCCCTGGGAAAGAAAACTCAGCAGTCCAGGTTCCTGATGTCAGTTTGTAGGGCTCCCTTGGGTGTATCAGGGCAGCACAAGTTTGAGGTGGGGACAACTTCGGTGTGGGGTCCATCCTTCGATATAAGGATTTTTTGCAGTGAGGGCCCTGCCCAGGGCCAGGGGCCTCTGGGCACATTCTTTTTCCATTTTCTCTGGGAAAGAAAACTCAGCAGTCCAGGTTCCTGATGTCAGTTTGTAGGGCTCCCTTGGGTCTATCAGGGCAGCACAAGTTTGAGGTGGGGACAACTTCGGTGTGGGGTCCATCCTTCGATATAAGGATTCTTTGCAGTCAGGGCCAGGGGCCCCCGGGCACATCCTTTTTCCATTTTCCCTGGGAAAGAAAACTCAGCAGTCCAGGTTCCTGATGTCAGTTTGTAGGGCTCCCTTGGGTCTATCAGGGCAGCACAAGTTTGAGGTGGGGACAACTTCGGTGTGGGGTGCATCCTTCGATATAAGGATTTTTTGCAGTCAGGGCCAGGGGCCCCAGTGCACATCCTTTTTCCATTTTCCCTGGGAAAGAAAACTCAGCAGTCCAGGTTCCTGATGTCAGTTTGTAGGGCTCCCTTGGGTCTATCAGGGCAGCACAAGTTTGAGGTGGGGACAACTTCGGTGTGGGGTCCATCCTTCGATATAAGGATTTTTTGCAGTCAGGGCCAGGCGCCCCTGGGCACATCCTTTTTCCATTTTCCCTGGGAAAGAAAACTCAGCAGTCCAGGTTCCTGATGTCAGTTTGTAGGGCTCCCTTGGGTGTATCAGGGCAGCACAAGTTTGAGGTGGGGACAACTTCGGTGTGGGGTCCATCCTTCGATATAAGGATTTTTTCCAGTGTGGGCCCTCCCCAGGGCCAGGGGCCCCTGGGCACATCCTTTGGCCATTTTCCCTGGGAAAGAAAACTCAGCAGTCCAGGTTCCTGATGTCAGTTTGTAGGGCTGCCTTGGGTGTATCAGGGCAGCACAAGTTTGAGGTGGGGACAACTTCGGTGTGGGGTCCATCCTTCGATATAAGGATTTTTTGCAGTGAGGGCCCTGCCCAGGGCCAGGGGCCTCTGGGCACATTCTTTTTCCATTTTCTCTGGGAAAGAAAACTCAGCAGTCCAGGTTCCTGATGTCAGTTTGTAGGGCTGCCTTGGGTGTATCAGGGCAGTACAAGTTTGAGGTGGGGACAACGTCGGTGTGGGGTCCATCCTTCGATATAAGGATTTTTTGCAGTCAGGGCCAGGGGCCCCTTGGCACATCCTTTTTCCATTTTCCCTGGGAAAGAAAACTCAGCAGTCCAGGTTCCTGATGTCAGTTTGTAGGGCTCCCTTGGGTCTATCAGGGCAGCACAAGTTTGAGGTGGGGACAACTTCGGTGTGGGGTCCATCCTTCGATATAAGGATTTCTTGTAGTGGGGTCCCTGCCCAAGGCCAGGGGCCCCTGGGCACATCCTTTTTCCATTTTCCCTGGGAAAGAAAACTCAGCAGTCCAGGTTCCTGATGTCAGTTTGTAGGGCTCCCTTGGGTCTATCAGGGCAGCACAAGTTTGAGGTGGGGACAACTTCGGTGTGGGGTCCATCCTTCGATATAAGGATTTTTTGCAGTCAGGGCCAGGGGCCCCAGTGCACATCCTTTTTCCATTTTCCCTGGGAAAGAAAACTCAGCAGTCCAGGTTCCTGATGTCAGTTTGTAGGGCTCCCTTGGGTCTATCAGGGCAGCACAAGTTTGAGGTGGGGACAACTTCGGTGTGGGGTCCATCCTTCGATATAGGGATTTTTTGCAGTGAGGGCCAGGCGCCCCTGGGCACATCCTTTTTCCATTTTCCCTGGGAAAGAAAACTCAGCAGTCCAGGTTCCTGATGTCAGTTTGTAGGGCTCCCTTGGGTGTATCAGGGCAGCACAAGTTTAAGGTGGGGACAACTTCGGTGTGGGGTCCATCCTTCGATATAAGGATTTTTTCCAGTGTGGGCCCTCCCCAGGGCCAGGGGCCCCTGGGCACATCCTTTGGCCATTTTCCCTGGGAAAGAAAACTCAGCAGTCCAGGTTCCTGATGTCAGTTTGTAGGGCTGCCTTGGGTGTATCAGGGCAGCACAAGTTTGAGGTGGGGACAACTTCGGTGTGGGGTCCATCCTTCGATATAAGGATTTTTTGCAGTCAGGGCCAGGGGCCCCAGTGCACATCCTTTTTCCATTTTCCCTGGGAAAGAAAACTCAGCAGTCCAGGTTCCTGATGTCAGTTTGTAGGGCTCCCTTGGGTCTATCAGGGCAGCACAAGTTTGAGGTGGGGACAACTTCGGTGTGGGGTCCATCCTTCGATATAAGGATTTTTTGCAGTCAGGGCCAGGGGCCCCCGGGCACAACCTTTTTCCATTTTCCCTGGGAAAGAAAACTCAGCAGTCCAGGTTCCTGATGTCAATTTTTAGGGCTCCCTTGGGTCTATCAGGGCAGCAAAAATTTGAGGTGGGGACAACTTCGGTGTGGGGTCCATCCTTCGATATAAGGATTCTTTGCAGTCAGGGCCAGGGGCCCCCGGGCACATCCTTTTTCCATTTTCCCTGGGAAAGAAAACTCAGCAGTCCAGGTTCCTGATGTCAGTTTGTAGGGCTCCCTTGGGTCTATCAGGGCAGCACAAGTTTGAGGTGGGGACAACTTCGGTGTGGGGTGCATCCTTCGATATAAGGATTTTTTGCAGTCAGGGCCAGGGGCCCCAGTGCACATCCTTTTTCCATTTTCCCTGGGAAAGAAAACTCAGCAGTCCAGGTTCCTGATGTCAGTTTGTAGGGCTCCCTTGGGTCTATCAGGGCAGCACAAGTTTGAGGAGGGGACAACTTCGGTGTGGGGTCCATCCTTCGATATAAGGATTTTTTGCAGTCAGGGCCAGGGGCCCATGGGCACATCCTTTTTCCATTTTCCCTGGGAAAGAAAACTCAGCAGTCCAGGTTCCTGATGTCAGTTTGTAGGGCTCCCTTGGGTCTATCAGGGTAGCACAAGTTTGAGGTGGGGACAACTTCGGTGTGGGGTCCATCCTTCGATATAAGGATTTTTTGTAGTGATGTCCCTGCCCAAGGCCAGCGGCCCCTGGGGACAACCTTTTTCCATTTTCCCTGGGAAAGAAAACTCAGCAGTCCAGGTTCCTGATGTCAGTTTGTAGGGCTCCCTTGGGTCTATCAGGGCAGCACAAGTTTGAGGTGGGGACAACTTCGGTGTGGGGTCCATCCTTCGATATAAGGATTTTTTGCAGTCAGGGCCAGGCGCCCCTGGGCACATCCTTTTTCCATTTTCCCTGGGAAAGAAAACTCAGCAGTCCAGGTTCCTGATGTCAGTTTGTAGGGCTCCCTTGGGTCTATCAGGGCAGCACAAGTTTGAGGTGGGGACAACTTCGGTGTGGGGTCCATCCTTCTATATATGGATTTTTTGTAGTGATGTCCCTGCCCAAGACCAGCGGCCCCTGGGCACAACCTTTTTCCATTTTCCCTGGGAAAGAAAACTCAGCAGTCCAGGTTCCTGATGTCAGTTTGTAGGGCTCCCTTGGGTCTATCAGGGCAGCACAAGTTTGAGGTGGGGACAACTTCGGTGTGGGGTCCATCCTTCGATATAGGGATTTTTTGCAGTGAGGGCCAGGCGCCCCTGGGCACATCCTTTTTCCATTTTCCCTGGGAAAGAAAACTCAGCAGTCCAGGTTCCTGATGTCAGTTTGTAGGGCTCCCTTGGGTGTATCAGGGCAGCACAAGTTTAAGGTGGGGACAACTTCGGTGTGGGGTCCATCCTTCGATATAAGGATTTTTTCCAGTGTGGGCCCTCCCCAGGGCCAGGGGCCCCTGGGCACATCCTTTGGCCATTTTCCCTGGGAAAGAAAACTCAGCAGTCCAGGTTCCTGATGTCAGTTTGTAGGGCTGCCTTGGGTGTATCAGGGCAGCACAAGTTTGAGGTGGGGACAACTTCGGTGTGGGGTCCATCCTTCGATATAAGGATTTTTTGCAGTCAGGGCCAGGGGCCCCAGGGCACATTCTTTTTCCATTTTCCCTGGGAAAGAAAACTCAGCAGTCCAGGTTCCTGATGTCAGTTTGTAGGGCTCCCTTGGGTCTATCAGGGCAGCACAAGTTTGAGGTGGGGACAACTTCGGTGTGGGGTCCATCCTTCGATATAAGGATTTTTTTCAGTCAGGGCCAATGCCGCCCGGGCACAACCTTTGGCCATTTTCCCTGGGAAAGAAAACTCAGCAGTCCAGGTTCCTGATGTCAATTTTTAGGGCTCCCTTGGGTCTATCAGGGCAGCAAAAGTTTGAGGTGGGGACAACTTCGGTGTGGGGTCCATCCTTCGATATAAGGATTCTTTGCAGTCAGGGCCAGGGGCCCCCGGGCACATCCTTTTTCCATTTTCCCTGGGAAAGAAAACTCAGCAGTCCAGGTTCCTGATGTCAGTTTGTAGGGCTCCCTTGGGTCTATCAGGGCAGCACAAGTTTGAGGTGGGGACAACTTCGGTGTGGGGTGCATCCTTCGATATAAGGATTTTTTGCAGTCAGGGCCAGGGGCCCCAGTGCACATCCTTTTTCCATTTTCCCTGGGAAAGAAAACTCAGCAGTCCAGGTTCCTGATGTCAGTTTGTAGGGCTCCCTTGGGTCTATCAGGGCAGCACAAGTTTGAGGTGGGGACAACTTCGGTGTGGGGTCCATCCTTCGATATAAGGATTTTTTGCAGTCAGGGCCAGGCGCCCCTGGGCACATCCTTTTTCCATTTTCCCTGGGAAAGAAAACTCAGCAGTCCAGGTTCCTGATGTCAGTTTGTAGGGCTCCCTTGGGTGTATCAGGGCAGCACAAGTTTGAGGTGGGGACAACTTCGGTGTGGGGTCCATCCTTCGATATAAGGATTTTTTCCAGTGTGGGCCCTCCCCAGGGCCAGGGGCCCCTGGGCACATCCTTTGGCCATTTTCCCTGGGAAAGAAAACTCAGCAGTCCAGGTTCCTGATGTCAGTTTGTAGGGCTGCCTTGGGTGTATCAGGGCAGCACAAGTTTGAGGTGGGGACAACTTCGGTGTGGGGTCCATCCTTCGATATAAGGATTTTTTGCAGTCAGGGCCAGGGGCCCATGGGCACATCCTTTTTCCATTTTCCCTGGGAAAGAAAACTCAGCAGTCCAGGTTCCTGATGTCAGTTTGTAGGGCTCCCTTGGGTCTATCACGGTAGCACAAGTTTGAGGTGGGGACAACTTCGGTGTGGGGTCCATCCTTCGATATAAGGATTTTTTGTAGTGATGTCCCTGCCCAAGGCCAGCGGCCCCTGGGGACAACCTTTTTCCATTTTCCCTGGGAAAGAAAACTCAGCAGTCCAGGTTCCTGATGTCAGTTTGTAGGGCTCCCTTGGGTCTATCAGGGCAGCACAAGTTTGAGGTGGGGACAACTTCGGTGTGGGGTCCATTCTTCGATATAAGGATTTTTTTCAGTCAGGGCCAATGCCCCCCGGGCACAACCTTTTTCCATTTTCCCTGGGAAAGAAAACTCAGCAGTCCAGGTTCCTGATGTCAGTTTGTAGGGCTCCCTTGGGTGTATCAGGGCAGCACAAGTTTGAGGTGGGGACAACTTCGGTGTGGGGTCCATCCTTCGATATAAGGATTTTTTGCAGTGAGGGCCCTGCCCAGGGCCATGGGCCTCTGGGCACATTCTTTTTCCATTTTCTCTGGGAAAGAAAACTCAGCAGTCCAGGTTCCTGATGTCAGTTTGTAGGGCTGCCTTGGGTGTATCAGGGCAGTACAAGTTTGAGGTGGGGACAACTTCGGTGTGGGGTCCATCCTTCGATATAAGGATTTTTTGCAGTCAGGGCCAGGGGCCCCTTGGCACATCCTTTTTCCATTTTCCCTGGGAAAGAAAACTCAGCAGTCCAGGTTCCTGATGTCAGTTTGTAGGGCTCCCTTGGGTCTATCAGGGCAGCACAAGTTTGAGGTGGGGACAACTTCGGTGTGGGGTCCATCCTTCGATATAAGGATTTTTTGCAGTCAGGGCCAGGCGCCCCTGGGCACATCCTTTTTCCATTTTCCCTGGGAAAGAAAACTCAGCAGTCCAGGTTCCTGATGTCAGTTTGTAGGGCTCCCTTGGGTCTATCAGGGCAGCACAAGTTTGAGGTGGGGACAACTTCGGTGTGGGGTCCATCCTTCGATATAAGGATTTTTTGTAGTGATGTCCCTGCCCAAGACCAGCGGCCCCTGGGCACAACCTTTTTCCATTTTCCCTGGGAAAGAAAACTCAGCAGTCCAGGTTCCTGATGTCAGTTTGTAGGGCTCCCTTGGGTCTATCAGGGCAGCACAAGTTTGAGGTGGGGACAACTTCGGTGTGGGGTCCATCCTTCGATATAAGGATTTTTTTCAGTCAGGGCCAATGCCCCCCGGGCACAACCTTTGGCCATTTTCCCTGGGAAAGAAAACTCAGCAGTCCAGGTTCCTGATGTCAGTTTGTAGGGCTCCCTTGGGTGTATCAGGGCAGCACAAGTTTGAGGTGGGGACAACTTCGGTGTGGGGTCCATCCTTCGATATAAGGATTTTTTGCAGTCAGGGCCAGGGGCCCCTGGGCACATCCTTTTTCCATTTTCCCTGGGAAAGAAAACTCAGCAGTCCAGGTTCCTGATGTCAGTTTGTAGGGCTCCCTTGGGTCTATCAGGGCAGCACAAGTTTGAGGTGGGGACAACTTCGGTGTGGGCTCCATCCTTCGATATAAGGATTTTTTGCAGTCAGGGCCAGGCGCCCCTGGGCACATCCTTTTTCCATTTTCCCTGGGAAAGAAAACTCAGCAGTCCAGGTTCCTGATGTCAGTTTGTAGGGCTCCCTTGGGTCTATCAGGGCAGCCCAAGTTTGAGCTGGGGACAACTTCGGTGTGGGGTCCATCCTTCGATATAAGGATTTCTTGTAGTGGGGTCCCTGCCCAAGGCCAGCGGCCCCTGGGCACAACCTTTTTCCATTTACCCTGGGAAAGAAAACTCAGCAGTCCAGGTTCCTGATGTCAGTTTGTAGGGCTCCCTTGGGTCTATCAGGGCAGCACAAGTTTGAGGTGGGGACAACTTCGGTGTGGGGTCCATTCTTCAATATAAGGATTCTTTGCGGTGAGGTCGCAGCCCTGGGCCAGGGGCCCCTGGGGACATCCTTTTTCCATTTTCCCTGGGAAAGAAAACTCAGCAGTCCAGGTTCCTGATGTCAGTTTGTAGGTCTCCCTTGGGTCTATCAGGGCAGCACAAGTTTGAGGTGGGGACAACTTCGGTGTGGGGTCCATCCTTCGATATAAGGATTCTTTGCAGTCAGGGCCAGGGGCCCCTGGGCACAACCTTTTTCCATTTTCCCTGGGAAAGAGAACTCAGCAGTCCAGGTTCCTGATGTCTGTTTGTAGGGCTCCCTTGGGTCTATCAGGGTAGCACAAGTTTGAGGTGGGGACAACTTCGGTGTGGGGTCCATCCTTCGATATAAGGATTCTTTGCAGTCAGGGCCAGGTGCCCCTGGGCACATCCATTTTCCATTTTCCCTGGGAAAGAAAACTCAGCAGTCCAGGTTCCTGATGTCAGTTTGTAGGGCTCCCTTGGGTCTATCAGGGCAGCACAAGTTTGAGGTGGGGACAACTTCGGTGTGGGGTCCATCCTTCGATATAAGGATTTTTTGTAGTGATGTCCCTGCCCAAGACCAGCGGCCCCTGGGCACAACCTTTTTCCATTTTCCCTGGGAAAGAAAACTCAGCAGTCCAGGTTCCTGATGTCAGTTTGTAGGGCTGCCTTGGGTCTATCAGGGCAGCACAAGTTTGAGGTGGGGACAACTTCGGTGTGGGGTCCATCCTTCGATATAGGGATTTTTTGCAGTGAGGGCCAGGCGCCCCTGGGCACATCCTTTTTCCATTTTCCCTGGGAAAGAAAACTCAGCAGTCCAGGTTCCTGATGTCAGTTTGTAGGGCTGCCTTGGGTCTATCAGGGCAGCACAAGTTTGAGGTGGGGACAACTTCGGTGTGGGGTCCATCCTTCGATATAAGGATTTTTTGCAGTCAGGGCCAGGGGCCCCAGGGCACATCCTTTTTCCATTTTCCCTGGGAAAGAAAACTCAGCAGTCCAGGTTCCTGATGTCAGTTTGTAGGGCTCCCTTGGGTCTATCAGGGCAGCACAAGTTTGAGGTGGGGACAACTTCGGTGTGGGGTCCATCCTTCGATATAAGGATTTTTTCCAGTGTGGGCCCTCCCCAGGGCCAGGGGCCCCTGGGCACATCCTTTGGCCATTTTCCCTGGGAAAGAAAACTCAGCAGTCCAGGTTCCTGATGTCAGTTTGTAGGGCTGCCTTGGGTGTATCAGGGCAGCACAAGTTTGAGGTGGGGACAACTTCGGTGTGGGGTCCATCCTTCGATATAAGGATTTTTTGCAGTCAGGGCCAGGGGCCCCAGGGCACATTCTTTTTCCATTTTCCCTGGGAAAGAAAACTCAGCAGTCCAGGTTCCTGATGTCAGTTTGTAGGGCTCCCTTGGGTCTATCAGGGCAGCACAAGTTTGAGGTGGGGACAACTTCGGTGTGGGGTCCATCCTTCGATATAAGGATTTTTTTCAGTCAGGGCCAATGCCGCCCGGGCACAACCTTTGGCCATTTTCCCTGGGAAAGAAAACTCAGCAGTCCAGGTTCCTGATGTCAATTTTTAGGGCTCCCTTGGGTCTATCAGGGCAGCAAAAGTTTGAGGTGGGGACAACTTCGGTGTGGGGTCCATCCTTCGATATAAGGATTCTTTGCAGTCAGGGCCAGGGGCCCCCGGGCACATCCTTTTTCCATTTTCCCTGGGAAAGAAAACTCAGCAGTCCAGGTTCCTGATGTCAGTTTGTAGGGCTCCCTTGGGTCTATCAGGGCAGCACAAGTTTGAGGTGGGGACAACTTCGGTGTGGGGTGCATCCTTCGATATAAGGATTTTTTGCAGTCAGGGCCAGGGGCCCCAGTGCACATCCTTTTTCCATTTTCCCTGGGAAAGAAAACTCAGCAGTCCAGGTTCCTGATGTCAGTTTGTAGGGCTCCCTTGGGTCTATCAGGGCAGCACAAGTTTGAGGTGGGGACAACTTCGGTGTGGGGTCCATCCTTCGATATAAGGATTTTTTGCAGTCAGGGCCAGGCGCCCCTGGGCACATCCTTTTTCCATTTTCCCTGGGAAAGAAAACTCAGCAGTCCAGGTTCCTGATGTCAGTTTGTAGGGCTCCCTTGGGTGTATCAGGGCAGCACAAGTTTGAGGTGGGGACAACTTCGGTGTGGGGTCCATCCTTCGATATAAGGATTTTTTCCAGTGTGGGCCCTCCCCAGGGCCAGGGGCCCCTGGGCACATCCTTTGGCCATTTTCCCTGGGAAAGAAAACTCAGCAGTCCAGGTTCCTGATGTCAGTTTGTAGGGCTGCCTTGGGTGTATCAGGGCAGCACAAGTTTGAGGTGGGGACAACTTCGGTGTGGGGTCCATCCTTCGATATAAGGATTTTTTGCAGTCAGGGCCAGGGGCCCATGGGCACATCCTTTTTCCATTTTCCCTGGGAAAGAAAACTCAGCAGTCCAGGTTCCTGATGTCAGTTTGTAGGGCTCCCTTGGGTCTATCACGGTAGCACAAGTTTGAGGTGGGGACAACTTCGGTGTGGGGTCCATCCTTCGATATAAGGATTTTTTGTAGTGATGTCCCTGCCCAAGGCCAGCGGCCCCTGGGGACAACCTTTTTCCATTTTCCCTGGGAAAGAAAACTCAGCAGTCCAGGTTCCTGATGTCAGTTTGTAGGGCTCCCTTGGGTCTATCAGGGCAGCACAAGTTTGAGGTGGGGACAACTTCGGTGTGGGGTCCATTCTTCGATATAAGGATTTTTTTCAGTCAGGGCCAATGCCCCCCGGGCACAACCTTTTTCCATTTTCCCTGGGAAAGAAAACTCAGCAGTCCAGGTTCCTGATGTCAGTTTGTAGGGCTCCCTTGGGTGTATCAGGGCAGCACAAGTTTGAGGTGGGGACAACTTCGGTGTGGGGTCCATCCTTCGATATAAGGATTTTTTGCAGTGAGGGCCCTGCCCAGGGCCATGGGCCTCTGGGCACATTCTTTTTCCATTTTCTCTGGGAAAGAAAACTCAGCAGTCCAGGTTCCTGATGTCAGTTTGTAGGGCTGCCTTGGGTGTATCAGGGCAGTACAAGTTTGAGGTGGGGACAACTTCGGTGTGGGGTCCATCCTTCGATATAAGGATTTTTTGCAGTCAGGGCCAGGGGCCCCTTGGCACATCCTTTTTCCATTTTCCCTGGGAAAGAAAACTCAGCAGTCCAGGTTCCTGATGTCAGTTTGTAGGGCTCCCTTGGGTCTATCAGGGCAGCACAAGTTTGAGGTGGGGACAACTTCGGTGTGGGGTCCATCCTTCGATATAAGGATTTTTTGCAGTCAGGGCCAGGCGCCCCTGGGCACATCCTTTTTCCATTTTCCCTGGGAAAGAAAACTCAGCAGTCCAGGTTCCTGATGTCAGTTTGTAGGGCTCCCTTGGGTCTATCAGGGCAGCACAAGTTTGAGGTGGGGACAACTTCGGTGTGGGGTCCATCCTTCGATATAAGGATTTTTTGTAGTGATGTCCCTGCCCAAGACCAGCGGCCCCTGGGCACAACCTTTTTCCATTTTCCCTGGGAAAGAAAACTCAGCAGTCCAGGTTCCTGATGTCAGTTTGTAGGGCTCCCTTGGGTCTATCAGGGCAGCACAAGTTTGAGGTGGGGACAACTTCGGTGTGGGGTCCATCCTTCGATATAAGGATTTTTTTCAGTCAGGGCCAATGCCCCCCGGGCACAACCTTTGGCCATTTTCCCTGGGAAAGAAAACTCAGCAGTCCAGGTTCCTGATGTCAGTTTGTAGGGCTCCCTTGGGTGTATCAGGGCAGCACAAGTTTGAGGTGGGGACAACTTCGGTGTGGGGTCCATCCTTCGATATAAGGATTTTTTGCAGTCAGGGCCAGGGGCCCCTGGGCACATCCTTTTTCCATTTTCCCTGGGAAAGAAAACTCAGCAGTCCAGGTTCCTGATGTCAGTTTGTAGGGCTCCCTTGGGTCTATCAGGGCAGCACAAGTTTGAGGTGGGGACAACTTCGGTGTGGGCTCCATCCTTCGATATAAGGATTTTTTGCAGTCAGGGCCAGGCGCCCCTGGGCACATCCTTTTTCCATTTTCCCTGGGAAAGAAAACTCAGCAGTCCAGGTTCCTGATGTCAGTTTGTAGGGCTCCCTTGGGTCTATCAGGGCAGCCCAAGTTTGAGCTGGGGACAACTTCGGTGTGGGGTCCATCCTTCGATATAAGGATTTCTTGTAGTGGGGTCCCTGCCCAAGGCCAGCGGCCCCTGGGCACAACCTTTTTCCATTTACCCTGGGAAAGAAAACTCAGCAGTCCAGGTTCCTGATGTCAGTTTGTAGGGCTCCCTTGGGTCTATCAGGGCAGCACAAGTTTGAGGTGGGGACAACTTCGGTGTGGGGTCCATTCTTCAATATAAGGATTCTTTGCGGTGAGGTCGCAGCCCTGGGCCAGGGGCCCCTGGGGACATCCTTTTTCCATTTTCCCTGGGAAAGAAAACTCAGCAGTCCAGGTTCCTGATGTCAGTTTGTAGGTCTCCCTTGGGTCTATCAGGGCAGCACAAGTTTGAGGTGGGGACAACTTCGGTGTGGGGTCCATCCTTCGATATAAGGATTCTTTGCAGTCAGGGCCAGGGGCCCCTGGGCACAACCTTTTTCCATTTTCCCTGGGAAAGAGAACTCAGCAGTCCAGGTTCCTGATGTCTGTTTGTAGGGCTCCCTTGGGTCTATCAGGGTAGCACAAGTTTGAGGTGGGGACAACTTCGGTGTGGGGTCCATCCTTCGATATAAGGATTCTTTGCAGTCAGGGCCAGGTGCCCCTGGGCACATCCATTTTCCATTTTCCCTGGGAAAGAAAACTCAGCAGTCCAGGTTCCTGATGTCAGTTTGTAGGGCTCCCTTGGGTCTATCAGGGCAGCACAAGTTTGAGGTGGGGACAACTTCGGTGTGGGGTCCATCCTTCGATATAAGGATTTTTTGTAGTGATGTCCCTGCCCAAGACCAGCGGCCCCTGGGCACAACCTTTTTCCATTTTCCCTGGGAAAGAAAACTCAGCAGTCCAGGTTCCTGATGTCAGTTTGTAGGGCTGCCTTGGGTCTATCAGGGCAGCACAAGTTTGAGGTGGGGACAACTTCGGTGTGGGGTCCATCCTTCGATATAGGGATTTTTTGCAGTGAGGGCCAGGCGCCCCTGGGCACATCCTTTTTCCATTTTCCCTGGGAAAGAAAACTCAGCAGTCCAGGTTCCTGATGTCAGTTTGTAGGGCTGCCTTGGGTCTATCAGGGCAGCACAAGTTTGAGGTGGGGACAACTTCGGTGTGGGGTCCATCCTTCGATATAAGGATTTTTTGCAGTCAGGGCCAGGGGCCCCAGGGCACATCCTTTTTCCATTTTCCCTGGGAAAGAAAACTCAGCAGTCCAGGTTCCTGATGTCAGTTTGTAGGGCTCCCTTGGGTCTATCAGGGCAGCACAAGTTTGAGGTGGGGACAACTTCGGTGTGGGGTCCATCCTTCGATATAAGGATTTTTTGCAGTCAGGGCCAGGGGCCCCCGGGCACAACCTTTGGCCATTTTCCCTGGGAAAGAAAACTCAGCAGTCCAGGTTCCTGATGTCAATTTTTAGGGCTCCCTTGGGTCTATCAGGGCAGCAAAAGTTTGAGGTGGGGACAACTTCGGTGTGGGGTCCATCCTTCGATATAAGGATTCTTTGCAGTCAGGGCCAGGGGCCCCCGGGCACATCCTTTTTCCATTTTCCCTGGGAAAGAAAACTCAGCAGTCCAGGTTCCTGATGTCAGTTTGTAGGGCTGCCTTGGGTGTATCAGGGCAGCACAAGTTTGAGGTGGGGACAACTTCGGTGTGGGGTCCATCCTTCGATATAAGGATTTTTTGCAGTCAGGGCCAGGGGCCCCAGTGCACATCCTTTTTCCATTTTCCCTGGGAAAGAAAACTCAGCAGTCCAGGTTCCTGATGTCAGTTTGTAGGGCTCCCTTGGGTCTATCAGGGCAGCACAAGTTTGAGGTGGGGACAACTTCGGTGTGGGGTGCATCCTTCGATATAAGGATTTTTTGCAGTCAGGGCCAGGCGCCCCTGGGCACATCCTTTTTCCATTTTCCCTGGGAAAGAAAACTCAGCAGTCCAGGTTCCTGATGTCAGTTTGTAGGGCTCCCTTGGGTGTATCAGGGCAGCACAAGTTTGAGGTGGGGACAACTTCGGTGTGGGGTCCATCCTTCGATATAAGGATTTTTTGTAGTGATGTCCCTGCCCAAGGCCAGCGGCCCCTGGGGACAACCTTTTTCCATTTTCCCTGGGAAAGAAAACTCAGCAGTCCAGGTTCCTGATGTCAGTTTGTAGGGCTCCCTTGGGTCTATCAGGGCAGCACAAGTTTGAGGTGGGGACAACTTCGGTGTGGGGTCCATCCTTCGATATAAGGATTTTTTTCAGTCAGGGCCAATGCCCCCCGGGCACAACCTTTGGCCATTTTCCCTGGGAAAGAAAACTCAGCAGTCCAGGTTCCTGATGTCAGTTTGTAGGGCTCCCTTGGGTGTATCAGGGCAGCACAAGTTTGAGGTGGGGACAACTTCGGTGTGGGGTCCATCCTTCGATATAAGGATTTTTTGCAGTGAGGGCCCTGCCCAGGGCCAGGGGCCTCTGGGCACATTCTTTTTCCATTTTCTCTGGGAAAGAAAACTCAGCAGTCCAGGTTCCTGATGTCAGTTTGTAGGGCTGCCTTGGGTGTATCAGGGCAGTACAAGTTTGAGGTGGGGACAACTTCGGTGTGGGGTCCATCCTTCGATATAAGGATTTTTTGCAGTCAGGGCCAGGGGCCCCTTGGCACATCCTTTTTCCATTTTCCCTGGGAAAGAAAACTCAGCAGTCCAGGTTCCTGATGTCAGTTTGTAGGGCTCCCTTGGGTCTATCAGGGCAGCACAAGTTTGAGGTGGGGACAACTTCGGTGTGGGGTCCATCCTTCGATATAAGGATTTTTTGCAGTCAGGGCCAGGCGCCCCTGGGCACATCCTTTTTCCATTTTCCCTGGGAAAGAAAACTCAGCAGTCCAGGTTCCTGATGTCAGTTTGTAGGGCTCCCTTGGGTCTATCAGGGCAGCACAAGTTTGAGGTGGGGACAACTTCGGTGTGGGGTCCATCCTTCGATATAAGGATTTTTTGTAGTGATGTCCCTGCCCAAGACCAGCGGCCCCTGGGCACAACCTTTTTCCATTTTCCCTGGGAAAGAAAACTCAGCAGTCCAGGTTCCTGATGTCAGTTTGTAGGGCTCCCTTGGGTCTATCAGGGTAGAACAAGTTTGAGGTGGGGACAACTTCGGTGTGGGGTCCATCCTTCGATATAAGGATTTTTTGTAGTGAGGTTCCTGCCCAAGGCCAGCGGCCCCTGGGCACAACCTTTTTCCATTTTCCCTGGGAAAGAAAACTCAGCAGTCCAGGTTCCTGATGCCAGTTTGTAGGGCTCCCTTGGGTCTATCAGGGCAGCACAAGTTTGAGGTGGGGACAACTTCGGTGTGGGGTCCATCCTTCGATATAAGGATTTCTTGTAGTGGGGTCCCTGCCCAAGGCCAGCGGCCCCTGGGCACATCCTTTTTCCATTTTCCCTGGGAAAGAAAACTCAGCAGTCCAGGTTCCTGATGTCAGTTTGTAGGGCTCCCTTGGGTCTATCAGGGCAGCACAAGTTTGAGGTGGGGACAACTTCGGTGTGGGGTGCATCCTTCGATATAAGGATTTTTTGCAGTCAGGGCCAGGGGCCCCAGTGCACATCCTTTTTCCATTTTCCCTGGGAAAGAAAACTCAGCAGTCCAGGTTCCTGATGTCAGTTTGTAGGGCTCCCTTGGGTCTATCAGGGCAGCACAAGTTTGAGGTGGGGACAACTTCGGTGTGGGGTCCATCCTTCGATATAAGGATTTTTTGCAGTCAGGGCCAGGCGCCCCTGGGCACATCCTTTTTCCATTTTCCCTGGGAAAGAAAACTCAGCAGTCCAGGTTCCTGATGTCAGTTTGTAGGGCTCCCTTGGGTGTATCAGGGCAGCACAAGTTTGAGGTGGGGACAACTTCGGTGTGGGGTCCATCCTTCGATATAAGGATTTCTTGTAGTGGGGTCCCTGCCGAAGGCCAGCGGCCCCTGGGCACAACCTTTTTCCATTTTCCCTGGGAAAGAAAACTCAGCAGTCCAGGTTCCTGATGTCAGTTTGTAGGGCTCCCTTGGGTCTATCAGGGCAGCACAAGTTTGAGGTGGGGACAACTTCGGTGTGGGGTGCATCCTTCGATATAAGGATTTTTTGCAGTCAGGGCCAGGGGCCCCAGGGCACATCCTTTTTCCATTTTCCCTGGGAAAGAAAACTCAGCAGTCCAGGTTCCTGATGTCAGTTTGTAGGGCTCCCTTGGGTCTATCAGGGCAGCACAAGTTTGAGGTGGGGACAACTTCGGTGTGGGGTCCATCCTTCGATATAAGGATTTTTTGCAGTCAGGGCCCGGGGCCCCCGGGCACAACCTTTTTCCATTTTCCCTGGGAAAGAAAACTCAGCAGTCCAGGTTCCTGATGTCAATTTTTAGGGCTCCCTTGGGTCTATCAGGGCAGCACAAGTTTGAGGTGGGGACAACTTCGGTGTGGGGTCCATCCTTCGATATAAGGATTCTTTGCAGTCAGGGCCAGGGGCCCCAGTGCACATCCTTTTTCCATTTTCCCTGGGAAAGAAAACTCAGCAGTCCCGGTTCCTGATGTCAGTTTGTAGGGCTGCCTTGGGTCTATCAGGGCAGCACAAGTTTGAGGTGGGGACAACTTCGGTGTGGGGTCCATCCTTCGATATAAGGATTTCTTGTAGTGGGGTCCCTGCCCAAGGCCAGCGGCCCCTGGGCACATCCTTTTTCCATTTTCCCTGGGAAAGAAAACTCAGCAGTCCAGGTTCCTGATGTCAGTTTGTAGGGCTCCCTTGGGTCTATCAGGGCAGCACAAGTTTGAGGTGGGGACAACTTCGGTGTGGGGTCCATCCTTCGATATAAGGATTTTTTGCAGTCAGGGCCAGGGGCCCCAGTGCACATCCTTTTTCCATTTTCCCTGGGAAAGAAAACTCAGCAGTCCAGGTTCCTGATGTCAGTTTGTAGGGCTCCCTTGGGTCTATCAGGGCAGCACAAGTTTGAGGTGGGGACAACTTCGGTGTGGGGTCCATCCTTCGATATAAGGATTTTTTGCAGTCAGGGCCAGGCGCCCCTGGGCACATCCTTTTTCCATTTTCCCTGGGAAAGAAAACTCAGCAGTCCAGGTTCCTGATGTCAGTTTGTAGGGCTCCCTTGGGTGTATCAGGGCAGCACAAGTTTAAGGTGGGGCCAACTTCGGTGTGGGGTCCATCCTTCGATATAAGGATTTTTTCCAGTGTGGGCCCTCCCCAGGGCCAGGGGCCCCTGGGCACATCCTTTGGCCATTTTCCCTGGGAAAGAAAACTCAGCAGTCCAGGTTCCTGATGTCAGTTTGTAGGGCTGCCTTGGGTGTATCAGGGCAGCACAAGTTTGAGGTGGGGACAACTTCGGTGTGGGGTCCATCCTTCGATATAAGGATTTTTTGCAGTCAGGGCCAGGGGCCCATGGGCACATCCTTTTTCCATTTTCCCTGGGAAAGAAAACTCAGCAGTCCAGGTTCCTGATGTCAGTTTGTAGGGCTGCCTTGGGTCTATCAGGGTAGCACAAGTCTGAGGTGGGGACAACTTCGGTGTGGGGTCCATCCTTCGATATAAGGATTTTTTTCAGTCAGGGCCAATGCCCCCCGGGCACAACCTTTGGCCATTTTCCCTGGGAAAGAAAACTCAGCAGTCCAGGTTCCTGATGTCAGTTTGTAGGGCTCCCTTGGGTGTATCAGGGCAGCACAAGTTTGAGGTGGGGACAACTTCGGTGTGGGGTCCATCCTTCGATATAAGGATTTTTTGCAGTGAGGGCCCTGCCCAGGGCCAGGGGCCTCTGGGCACATTCTTTTTCCATTTTCTCTGGGAAAGAAAACTCAGCAGTCCAGGTTCCTGATGTCAGTTTGTAGCGCTGCCTTGGGTGTATCAGGGCAGTACAAGTTTGAGGTGGGGACAACTTCGGTGTGGGGTCCATCCTTCGATATAAGGATTTTTTGCAGTCAGGGCCAGGGGCCCCTGGGCACATCCTTTTTCCATTTTCCCTGGGAAAGAAAACTCAGCAGTCCAGGTTCCTGATGTCAGTTTGTAGGGCTCCCTTGGGTCTATCAGGGCAGCACAAGTTTGAGGTGGGGACAACTTCGGTGTGGGGTCCATCCTTCGATATAAGGATTTCTTGTAGTGGGGTCCCTGCCCAAGGCCAGCGGCCCCTGGGCACAACCTTTTTCCATTTTCCCTGGGAAAGAAAACTCAGCAGTCCAGGTTCCTGATGTCAGTTTGTAGGGCTCCCTTGGGTCTATCAGGGCAGCACAAGTTTCAGGTGGGGACAACTTCGGTGTGGGGTGCATCCTTCGATATAAGGATTTTTTGCAGTCAGGGCCAGGGGCCCCTTGGCACATCCTTTTTCCATTTTCCCTGGGAAAGAAAACTCAGCAGTCCAGGTTCCTGATGTCAGTTTGTAGGGCTGCCTTGGGTCTATCAGGGCAGCACAAGTTTGAGGTGGGGACAACTTCGGTGTGGGGTCCATCCTTCGATATAGGGATTTTTTGCAGTCAGGGCCAGGCGCCCCTGGGCACATCCTTTTTCCATTTTCCCTGGGAAAGAAAACTCAGCAGTCCAGGTTCCTGATGTCAGTTTGTAGGGCTCCCTTGGGTGTATCAGGGCAGCACAAGTTTAAGGTGGGGACAACTTCGGTGTGGGCTCCATCCTTCGATATAAGGATTTTTTTCAGTCAGGGCCAATGCCCCCCGGGCACAACCTTTGGCCATTTTCCCTGGGAAAGAAAACTCAGCAGTCCAGGTTCCTGATGTCAGTTTGTAGGGCTCCCTTGGGTGTATCAGGGCAGCACAAGTTTGAGGTGGGGACAACTTCGGTGTGGGGTCCATCCTTCGATATAAGGATTTTTTGCAGTCAGGGCCAGGGGCCCCTTGGCACATCCTTTTTCCATTTTCCCTGGGAAAGAAAACTCAGCAGTCCAGGTTCCTGATGTCAGTTTGTAGGGCTCCCTTGGGTCTATCAGGGCAGCACAAGTTTGAGGTGGGGACAACTTCGGTGTGGGCTCCATCCTTCGATATAAGGATTCTTTGCAGTCAGGCCAGGCGCCCCTGGGCACATCCTTTTTCCATTTTCCCTGGGAAAGAAAACTCAGCAGTCCAGGTTCCTGATGTCAGTTTGTAGGGCTCCCTTGGGTCTATCAGGGCAGCCCAAGTTTGAGCTGGGGACAACTTCGGTGTGGGGTCCATCCTTCGATATAAGGATTTCTTGTAGTGTGGTCCCTGCCCAAGGCCAGCGGCCCCTGGGCACAACCTTTTTCCATTTTCCCTGGGAAAGAAAACTCAGCAGTCCAGGTTCCTGATGTCAGTTTGTAGGGCTCCCTTGGGTCTATCAGGGCAGCACAAGTTTGAGGTGGGGACAACTTCGGTGTGGGGTCCATCCTTCGATATAAGGATTTTTTGCAGTCAGGGCCAGGGGTCCCTGGGCACATCCTTTTTCCATTTTCCCTGGGAAAGAAAACTCAGCAGTCCAGGTTCCTGATGTCAGTTTGTAGGTCTCCCTTGGGTCTATCAGGGCAGCACAAGTTTGAGGTGGGGACAACTTCGGTGTGGGGTCCATCCTTCGATATAAGGATTCTTTGCAGTCAGGGCCAGGGGCCCCTGGGCACAACCTTTTTCCATTTTCCCTGGGAAAGAGAACTCAGCAGTCCAGGTTCCTGATGTCTGTTTGTAGGGCTCCCTTGGGTCTATCAGGGTAGCACAAGTTTGAGGTGGGGACAACTTCGGTGTGGGGTCCATCCTTCGATATAAGGATTCTTTGCAGTCAGGGCCAGGTGCCCCTGGGCACATCCATTTTCCATTTTCCCTGGGAAAGAAAACTCAGCAGTCCAGGTTCCTGATGTCAGTTTGTAGGGCTCCCTTGGGTCTATCAGGGTAGAACAAGTTTGAGGTGGGGACAACTTCGGTGTGGGGTCCATCCTTCGATATAAGGATTTTTTGTAGTGAGGTTCCTGCCCAAGGCCAGCGGCCCCTGGGCACATCCTTTTTCCATTTTCCCTGGGAAAGAAAACTCAGCAGTCCAGGTTCCTGATGTCAGTTTGTAGGGCTCCCTTGGGTCTATCAGGGCAGCAAAAGTTTGAGGTGGGGACAACTTCGGTGTGGGGTGCATCCTTCGATATAAGGATTTTTTGCAGTCAGGGCCAGGGGCCCCAGTGCACATCCTTTTTCCATTTTCCCTGGGAAAGAAAACTCAGCAGTCCAGGTTCCTGATGTCAGTTTGTAGGGCTCCCTTGGGTCTATCAGGGCAGCACAAGTTTGAGGTGGGGACAACTTCGGTGTGGGGTCCATCCTTCGATATAAGGATTTTTTGCAGTCAGGGCCAGGCGCCCCTGGGCACATCCTTTTTCCATTTTCCCTGGGAAAGAAAACTCAGCAGTCCAGGTTCCTGATGTCAGTTTGTAGGGCTCCCTTGGGTGTATCAGGGCAGCACAAGTTTAAGGTGGGGACAATTTCGGTGTGGGGTCCATCCTTCGATATAAGGATTTTTTCCAGTGTGGGCCCTCCCCAGGGCCAGGGGCCCCTGGGCACATCCTTTGGCCATTTTCCCTGAGAAAGAAAACTCAGCAGTCCAGGTTCCTGATGTCAGTTTGTAGGGCTCCCTTGGGTCTATCAGGGTAGCACAAGTTTGAGGTGGGGACAACTTCGGTGTGGGGTCCATCCTTCGATATAAGGATTTTTTGTAGTGATGTCCCTGCCCAAGGCCAGCGGCCCCTGGGGACAACCTTTTTCCATTTTCCCTGGGAAAGAAAACTCAGCAGTCCAGGTTCCTGATGTCAGTTTGTAGGGCTGCCTTGGGTGTATCAGGGCAGCACAAGTTTGAGGTGGGGACAACTTCGGTGTGGGCTCCATCCTTCGATATAAGGATTTTTTTCAGTCAGGGCCAATGCCCCCCAGGCACAACCTTTGGCCATTTTCCCTGGGAAAGAAAACTCAGCAGTCCAGGTTCCTGATGTCAGTTTGTAGGGCTCCCTTGGGTCTATCAGGGCAGCACAAGTTTGAGGTGGGGACAACTTCGGTGTGGGGTCCATCCTTCGATATAAGGATTTTTTGCAGTGAGGGCCCTGCCCAGGGCCAGGGGCCCCTGGGCACATTCTTTTTCCATTTTCTCTGGGAAAGAAAACTCAGCAGTCCAGGTTCCTGATGTCAGTTTGTAGGGCTGCCTTGGGTGTATCAGGGCAGTACAAGTTTGAGGTGGGGACAACTTCGGTGTGGGGTCCATCCTTCGATATAAGGATTTTTTGCAGTCAGGGCCAGGGGCCCCTTGGCACATCCTTTTTCCATTTTCCCTGGGAAAGAAAACTCAGCAGTCCAGGTTCCTGATGTCAGTTTGTAGGGCTCCCTTGGGTCTATCAGGGCAGCACAAGTTTGAGGTGGGGACAACTTCGGTGTGGGGTCCATCCTTCGATATAAGGATTTTTTGCAGTCAGGGCCAGGGGCCCCTTGGCACATCCTTTTTCCATTTTCCCTGGGAAAGAAAACTCAGCAGTCCAGGTTCCTGATGTCAGTTTGTAGGGCTCCCTTGGGTCTATCAGGGCAGCACAAGTTTGAGGTGGGGACAACTTCGGTGTGGGGTCCATCCTTCGACATACGGATTTTTTGCAGTCAGGGCCAGGCGCCCCTGGGCACATCCTTTTTCCATTTTCCCTGGGAAAGAAAACTCAGCAGTCCAGGTTCCTGATGTCAGTTTGTAGGGCTCCCTTGGGTCTATCAGGGCAGCCCAAGTTTGAGCTGGGGACAACTTCGGTGTGGGGTCCATCCTTCGATATAAGGATTTCTTGTAGTGGGGTCCCTGCCCAAGGCCAGCGGCCCCTGGGCACAACCTTTTTCCATTTTCCCTGGGAAAGAAAACTCAGCAGTCCAGGTTCCTGATGTCAGTTTGTAGGGCTCCCTTGGGTCTATCAGGGCAGCACAAGTTTGAGGTGGGGACAACTTCCGTGTGGGGTCCATCCTTCGATATAAGGATTCTTTGCAGTCAGGGCTAGGGGCCCCTGGGCACATCCTTTTTCCATTTTCCCTGGGAAAGAGAACTCAGCAGTCCAGGTTCCTGATGTCTGTTTGTAGGGCTCCCTTGGGTCTATCAGGGTAGCACAAGTTTGAGGTGGGGACAACTTCGGTGTGGGGTCCATCCTTCGATATAAGGATTCTTTGCAGTCAGGGCCAGGTGCCCCTGGGCACATCCATTTTCCATTTTCCCTGGGAAAGAAAACTCAGCAGTCCAGGTTCCTGATGTCAGTTTGTAGGGCTCCCTTGGGTCTATCAGGGTAGAACAAGTTTGAGGTGGGGACAACTTCGGTGTGGGGTCCATCCTTCGATATAAGGATTTTTTGTAGTGAGGTTCCTGCCCAAGGCCAGCGGCCCCTGGGCACAACCTTTTTCCATTTTCCCTGGGAAAGAAAACTCAGCAGTCCAGGTTCCTGATGTCAGTTTGTAGGGCTCCCTTGGGTCTATCAGGGCAGCACAAGTTTCAGGTGGGGACAACTTCGGTGTGGGGTGCATCCTTCGATATAAGGATTTTTTGCAGTCAGGGCCAGGTGCCCCAGGGCACATCCTTTTTCCATTTTCCCTGGGAAAGAAAACTCAGCAGTCCAGGTTCCTGATGTCAGTTTGTAGGGCTCCCTTGGGTCTATCAGGGCAGCACAAGTTTGAGGTGGGGACAACTTTGGTGTGGGGTCCATCCTTCGATATAAGGATTTTTTGCAGTCAGGGCCAGGGGCCCCAGGGCACATCCTTTTTCCATTTTCCCTGGGAAAGAAAACTCAGCACTCCAGGTTCCTGATGTCAGTTTGTAGGGCTCCCTTGGGTCTATCAGGGCAGCACAAGTTTGAGGTGGGGACAACTTCGGTGTGGGGTCCATCCTTCGATATAAGGATTTTTTTCAGTCAGGGCCAATGCCCCCCGGGCACAACCTTTGGCCATTTTCCCTGGGAAAGAAAACTCAGCAGTCCAGGTTCCTGATGTCAGTTTGTAGGGCTCCCTTGGGTGTATCAGGGCAGCACAAGTTTGAGGTGGGGACAACTTCGGTGTGGGGTCCATCCTTCGATATAAGGATTTTTTGCAGTGAGGGCCCTGCCCAGGGCCAGGGGCCTCTGGGCACATTCTTTTTCCATTTTCTCTGGGAAAGAAAACTCAGCAGTCCAGGTTCATGATGTCAGTTTGTAGGGCTCCCTTGGGTCTATCAGGGCAGCACAAGTTTGAGGTGGGGACAACTTCGGTGTGGGGTCCATCCTTCGATATAAGGATTTTTTGCAGTCAGGGCCAGGGGCCCCCGGGCACAACCTTTGGCCATTTTCCCTGGGAAAGAAAACTCAGCAGTCCAGGTTCCTGATGTCAATTTTTAGGGCTCCCTTGGGTCTATCAGGGCAGCAAAAGTTTGAGGTGGGGACAACTTCGGTGTGGGGTCCATCCTTCGATATAAGGATTCTTTGCAGTCAGGGCCAGGGGCCCCCGGGCACATCCTTTTTCCATTTTCCCTGGGAAAGAAAACTCAGCAGTCCAGGTTCCTGATGTCAGTTTGTAGGGCTCCCTTGGGTCTATCAGGGCAGCACAAGTTTGAGGTGGGGACAACTTCGGTGTGGGGTGCATCCTTCGATATAAGGATTTTTTGCAGTCAGGGCCAGGGGCCCCAGTGCACATCCTTTTTCCATTTTCCCTGGGAAAGAAAACTCAGCAGTCCAGGTTCCTGATGTCAGTTTGTAGGGCTCCCTTGGGTCTATCAGGGCAGCACAAGTTTGAGGTGGGGACAACTTCGGTGTGGGGTCCATCCTTCGATATAAGGATTTTTTGCAGTCAGGGCCAGGCGCCCCTGGGCACATCCTTTTTCCATTTTCCCTGGGAAAGAAAACTCAGCAGTCCAGGTTCCTGATGTCAGTTTGTAGGGCTCCCTTGGGTCTATCAGGGTAGCACAAGTTTGAGGTGGGGACAACTTCGGTGTGGGGTCCATCCTTCGATATAAGGATTTTTTGTAGTGATGTCCCTGCCCAAGGCCAGCGGCCCCTGGGGACAACCTTTTTCCATTTTCCCTGGGAAAGAAAACTCAGCAGTCCAGGTTCCTGATGTCAGTTTGTAGGGCTCCCTTGGGTCTATCAGGGCAGCACAAGTTTGAGGTGGGGACAACTTCGGTGTGGGGTCCATCCTTCGATATAAGGATTTTTTTCAGTCAGGGCCAATGCCCCCCGGGCACAACCTTTGGCCATTTTCCCTGGGAAAGAAAACTCAGCAGTCCAGGTTCCTGATGTCAGTTTGTAGGGCTCCCTTGGGTGTATCAGGGCAGCACAAGTTTGAGGTGGGGACAACTTCGGTGTGGGGTCCATCCTTCGATATAAGGATTTTTTGCAGTGAGGGCCCTGCCCAGGGCCAGGGGCCTCTGGGCACATTCTTTTTCCATTTTCTCTGGGAAAGAAAACTCAGCAGTCCAGGTTCATGATGTCAGTTTGTAGGGCTCCCTTGGGTCTATCAGGGCAGCACAAGTTTGAGGTGGGGACAACTTCGGTGTGGGGTCCATCCTTCGATATAAGGATTTTTTGCAGTCAGGGCCAGGGGCCCCCGGGCACAACCTTTGGCCATTTTCCCTGGGAAAGAAAACTCAGCAGTCCAGGTTCCTGATGTCAATTTTTAGGGCTCCCTTGGGTCTATCAGGGCAGCAAAAGTTTGAGGTGGGGACAACTTCGGTGTGGGGTCCATCCTTCGATATAAGGATTCTTTGCAGTCAGGGCCAGGGGCCCCCGGGCACATCCTTTTTCCATTTTCCCTGGGAAAGAAAACTCAGCAGTCCAGGTTCCTGATGTCAGTTTGTAGGGCTCCCTTGGGTCTATCAGGGCAGCACAAGTTTGAGGTGGGGACAACTTCGGTGTGGGGTCCATCCTTCGATATAAGGATTTTTTGCAGTCAGGGCCAGGGGCCCCAGTGCACATCCTTTTTCCATTTTCCCTGGGAAAGAAAACTCAGCAGTCCAGGTTCCTGATGTCAGTTTGTAGGGCTCCCTTGGGTCTATCAGGGCAGCACAAGTTTGAGGTGGGGACAACTTCGGTGTGGGGTCCATCCTTCGATATAAGGATTTTTTGCAGTCAGGGCCAGGCGCCCCTGGGCACATCCTTTTTCCATTTTCCCTGGGAAAGAAAACTCAGCAGTCCAGGTTCCTGATGTCAGTTTGTAGGGCTCCCTTGGGTCTATCAGGGCAGCACAAGTTTGAGGTGGGGACAACTTCGGTGTGGGGTCCATCCTTCGATATAAGGATTTTTTCCAGTGTGGGCCCTCCCCAGGGCCAGGGGCCCCTGGGCACATCCTTTGGCCATTTTCCCTGGGAAAGAAAACTCAGCAGTCCAGGTTCCTGATGTCAGTTTGTAGGGCTGCCTTGGGTGTATCAGGGCAGCACAAGTTTGAGGTGGGGACAACTTCGGTGTGGGGTCCATCCTTCGATATAAGGATTTTTTGCAGTCAGGGCCAGGGGCCCATGGGCACATCCTTTTTCCATTTTCCCTGGGAAAGAAAACTCAGCAGTCCAGGTTCCTGATGTCAGTTTGTAGGGCTCCCTTGGGTCTATCAGGGTAGCACAACTTTGAGGTGGGGACAACTTCGGTGTGGGGTCCATCCTTCGATATAAGGATTTTTTGTAGTGATGTCCCTGCCCAAGGCCAGCGGCCCCTGGGGACAGCCTTTTTCCATTTTCCCTGGGAAAGAAAACTCAGCAGTCCAGGTTCCTGATGTCAGTTTGTAGGGCTCCCTTGGGTCTATCAGGGCAGCACAAGTTTGAGGTGGGGACAGCTTCGGTGTGGGGTCCATCCTTCGATATAAGGATTTTTTTCAGTCAGGGCCAATGCCCCCCGGGCACAACCTTTGGCCATTTTCCCTGGGAAAGAAAACTCAGCAGTCCAGGTTCCTGATGTCAGTTTGTAGGGCTCCCTTGGGTCTATCAGGGCAGCACAAGTTTGAGGTGGGGACAACTTCGGTGTGGGGTCCATCCTTCGATATACGGATTTTTTTCAGTCAGGGCCAATGGCCCCCGGGCACAACCTTTGGCCATTTTCCCTGGGAAAGAAAACTCAGCAGTCCAGGTTCCTGATGTCAGTTTGTAGGGCTCCCTTGGGTGTATCAGGGCAGCACAAGTTTGAGGTGGGGACAACTTCGGTGTGGGGTCCATCCTTCGATATAAGGATTTTTTGCAGTCAGGGCCAGGCGCCCCTGGGCACATCCTTTTTCCATTTTCCCTGGGAAAGAAAACTCAGCAGTCCAGGTTCCTGATGTCAGTTTGTAGGGCTCCCTTGGGTGTATCAGGGCAGCACAAGTTTGAGGTGGGGACAACTTCGGTGTGGGGTCCATCCTTCGATATAAGGATTTTTTGCAGTGAGGGCCCTGCCCAGGGCCAGGGGCCTCTGGGCACATTCTTTTTCCATTTTCTCTGGGAAAGAAAACTCAGCAGTCCAGGTTCATGATGTCAGTTTGTAGGGCTCCCTTGGGTCTATCAGGGCAGCACAAGTTTGAGGTGGGGACAACTTCGGTGTGGGGTCCATCCTTCGATATAAGGATTTTTTGCAGTCAGGGCCAGGGGCCCCCGGGCACAACCTTTGGCCATTTTCCCTGGGAAAGAAAACTCAGCAGTCCAGGTTCCTGATGTCAATTTTTAGGGCTCCCTTGGGTCTATCAGGGCAGCAAAAGTTTGAGGTGGGGACAACTTCGGTGTGGGGTCCATCCTTCGATATAAGGATTCTTTGCAGTCAGGGCCAGGGGCCCCCGGGCACATCCTTTTTCCATTTTCCCTGGGAAAGAAAACTCAGCAGTCCAGGTTCCTGATGTCAGTTTGTAGGGCTCCCTTGGGTCTATCAGGGCAGCACAAGTTTGAGGTGGGGACAACTTCGGTGTGGGGTCCATCCTTCGATATAAGGATTTTTTGCAGTCAGGGCCAGGGGCCCCAGTGCACATCCTTTTTCCATTTTCCCTGGGAAAGAAAACTCAGCAGTCCAGGTTCCTGATGTCAGTTTGTAGGGCTCCCTTGGGTCTATCAGGGCAGCACAAGTTTGAGGTGGGGACAACTTCGGTGTGGGGTCCATCCTTCGATATAAGGATTTTTTGCAGTCAGGGCCAGGCGCCCCTGGGCACATCCTTTTTCCATTTTCCCTGGGAAAGAAAACTCAGCAGTCCAGGTTCCTGATGTCAGTTTGTAGGGCTCCCTTGGGTCTATCAGGGCAGCACAAGTTTGAGGTGGGGACAACTTCGGTGTGGGGTCCATCCTTCGATATAAGGATTTTTTCCAGTGTGGGCCCTCCCCAGGGCCAGGGGCCCCTGGGCACATCCTTTGGCCATTTTCCCTGGGAAAGAAAACTCAGCAGTCCAGGTTCCTGATGTCAGTTTGTAGGGCTGCCTTGGGTGTATCAGGGCAGCACAAGTTTGAGGTGGGGACAACTTCGGTGTGGGGTCCATCCTTCGATATAAGGATTTTTTGCAGTCAGGGCCAGGGGCCCATGGGCACATCCTTTTTCCATTTTCCCTGGGAAAGAAAACTCAGCAGTCCAGGTTCCTGATGTCAGTTTGTAGGGCTCCCTTGGGTCTATCAGGGTAGCACAACTTTGAGGTGGGGACAACTTCGGTGTGGGGTCCATCCTTCGATATAAGGATTTTTTGTAGTGATGTCCCTGCCCAAGGCCAGCGGCCCCTGGGGACAGCCTTTTTCCATTTTCCCTGGGAAAGAAAACTCAGCAGTCCAGGTTCCTGATGTCAGTTTGTAGGGCTCCCTTGGGTCTATCAGGGCAGCACAAGTTTGAGGTGGGGACAACTTCGGTGTGGGGTCCATCCTTCGATATAAGGATTTTTTTCAGTCAGGGCCAATGCCCCCCGGGCACAACCTTTGGCCATTTTCCCTGGGAAAGAAAACTCAGCAGTCCAGGTTCCTGATGTCAGTTTGTAGGGCTCCCTTGGGTCTATCAGGGCAGCACAAGTTTGAGGTGGGGACAACTTCGGTGTGGGGTCCATCCTTCGATATACGGATTTTTTTCAGTCAGGGCCAATGGCCCCCGGGCACAACCTTTGGCCATTTTCCCTGGGAAAGAAAACTCAGCAGTCCAGGTTCCTGATGTCAGTTTGTAGGGCTCCCTTGGGTGTATCAGGGCAGCACAAGTTTGAGGTGGGGACAACTTCGGTGTGGGGTCCATCCTTCGATATAAGGATTTTTTGCAGTCAGGGCCAGGCGCCCCTGGGCACATCCTTTTTCCATTTTCCCTGGGAAAGAAAACTCAGCAGTCCAGGTTCCTGATGTCAGTTTGTAGGGCTCCCTTGGGTCTATCAGGGCAGCACAAGTTTGAGGTGGGGACAACTTCGGTGTGGGGTCCATCCTTCGATATAAGGATTTTTTTCAGTCAGGGCCAATGCCCCCCGGGCACAACCTTTGGCCATTTTCCCTGGGAAAGAAAACTCAGCAGTCCAGGTTCCTGATGTCAGTTTGTAGGGCTCCCTTGGGTGTATCAGGGCAGCACAAGTTTGAGGTGGGGACAACTTCGGTGTGGGGTCCATCCTTCGATATAAGGATTTTTTGCAGTGAGGGCCCTGCCCAGGGCCAGGGGCCTCTGGGCACATTCTTTTTCCATTTTCTCTGGGAAAGAAAACTCAGCAGTCCAGGTTCATGATGTCAGTTTGTAGGGCTCCCTTGGGTCTATCAGGGCAGCACAAGTTTGAGGTGGGGACAACTTCGGTGTGGGGTCCATCCTTCGATATAAGGATTTTTTGCAGTCAGGGCCAGGGGCCCCCGGGCACAACCTTTGGCCATTTTCCCTGGGAAAGAAAACTCAGCAGTCCAGGTTCCTGATGTCAATTTTTAGGGCTCCCTTGGGTCTATCAGGGCAGCAAAAGTTTGAGGTGGGGACAACTTCGGTGTGGGGTCCATCCTTCGATATAAGGATTCTTTGCAGTCAGGGCCAGGGGCCCCCGGGCACATCCTTTTTCCATTTTCCCTGGGAAAGAAAACTCAGCAGTCCAGGTTCCTGATGTCAGTTTGTAGGGCTCCCTTGGGTCTATCAGGGCAGCACAAGTTTGAGGTGGGGACAACTTCGGTGTGGGGTGCATCCTTCGATATAAGGATTTTTTGCAGTCAGGGCCAGGGGCCCCAGTGCACATCCTTTTTCCATTTTCCCTGGGAAAGAAAACTCAGCAGTCCAGGTTCCTGATGTCAGTTTGTAGGGCTCCCTTGGGTCTATCAGGGCAGCACAAGTTTGAGGTGGGGACAACTTCGGTGTGGGGTCCATCCTTCGATATAAGGATTTTTTGCAGTCAGGGCCAGGCGCCCCTGGGCACATCCTTTTTCCATTTTCCCTGGGAAAGAAAACTCAGCAGTCCAGGTTCCTGATGTCAGTTTGTAGGGCTTCCTTGGGTGTATCAGGGCAGCACAAGTTTGAGGTGGGGACAACTTCGGTGTGGGGTCCATCCTTCGATATAAGGATTTTTTCCAGTGTGGGCCCTCCCCAGGGCCAGGGGCCCCTGGGCACATCCTTTGGCCATTTTCCCTGGGAAAGAAAACTCAGCAGTCCAGGTTCCTGATGTCAGTTTGTAGGGCTGCCTTGGGTGTATCAGGGCAGCACAAGTTTGAGGTGGGGACAACTTCGGTGTGGGGTCCATCCTTCGATATAATGATTTTTTGCAGTCATGGTCAGGGGCCCATGGGCACATCCTTTTTCCATTTTCCCTGGGAAAGAAAACTCAGCAGTCCAGGTTCCTGATGTCAGTTTGTAGGGCTCCCTTGGGTCTATCAGGGTAGCACAAGTTTGAGGTGGGGACAACTTCGGTGTGGGGTCCATCCTTCGATATAAGGATTTTTTGTAGTGATGTCCCTGCCCAAGGCCAGCGGCCCCTGGGGACAACCTTTTTCCATTTTCCCTGGGAAAGAAAACTCAGCAGTCCAGGTTCCTGATGTCAGTTTGTAGGGCTCCCTTGGGTCTATCAGGGCAGCACAAGTTTGAGGTGGGGACAACTTCGGTGTGGGGTCCATCCTTCGATATAAGGATTTTTTTCAGTCAGGGCCAATGCCCCCCGGGCACAACCTTTGGCCATTTTCCCTGGGAAAGAAAACTCAGCAGTCCAGGTTCCTGATGTCAGTTTGTAGGGCTCCCTTGGGTGTATCAGGGCAGCACAAGTTTGAGGTGGGGACAACTTCGGTGTGGGGTCCATCCTTCGATATAAGGATTTTTTGCAGTGAGGGCCCTGCCCAGGGCCAGGGGCCTCTGGGCACATTCTTTTTCCATTTTCTCTGGGAAAGAAAACTCAGCAGTCCAGGTTCATGATGTCAGTTTGTAGGGCTCCCTTGGGTCTATCAGGGCAGCACAAGTTTGAGGTGGGGACAACTTCGGTGTGGGGTCCATCCTTCGATATAAGGATTTTTTGCAGTCAGGGCCAGGGGCCCCCGGGCACAACCTTTGGCCATTTTCCCTGGGAAAGAAAACTCAGCAGTCCAGGTTCCTGATGTCAATTTTTAGGGCTCCCTTGGGTCTATCAGGGCAGCAAAAGTTTGAGGTGGGGACAACTTCGGTGTGGGGTCCATCCTTCGATATAAGGATTCTTTGCAGTCAGGGCCAGGGGCCCCCGGGCACATCCTTTTTCCATTTTCCCTGGGAAAGAAAACTCAGCAGTCCAGGTTCCTGATGTCAGTTTGTAGGGCTCCCTTGGGTCTATCAGGGCAGCACAAGTTTGAGGTGGGGACAACTTCGGTGTGGGGTCCATCCTTCGATATAAGGATTTTTTGCAGTCAGGGCCAGGGGCCCCAGTGCACATCCTTTTTCCATTTTCCCTGGGAAAGAAAACTCAGCAGTCCAGGTTCCTGATGTCAGTTTGTAGGGCTCCCTTGGGTGTATCAGGGCAGCACAAGTTTGAGGTGGGGACAACTTCGGTGTGGGGTCCATCCTTCGATATAAGGATTTTTTGCAGTCAGGGCCAGGGGCCCATGGGCACATCCTTTTTCCATTTTCCCTGGGAAAGAAAACTCAGCAGTCCAGGTTCCTGATGTCAGTTTGTAGGGCTCCCTTGGGTCTATCAGGGTAGCACAACTTTGAGGTGGGGACAACTTCGGTGTGGGGTCCATCCTTCGATATAAGGATTTTTTGTAGTGATGTCCCTGCCCAAGGCCAGCGGCCCCTGGGGACAACCTTTTTCCATTTTCCCTGGGAAAGAAAACTCAGCAGTCCAGGTTCCTGATGTCAGTTTGTAGGGCTCCCTTGGGTCTATCAGGGCAGCACAAGTTTGAGGTGGGGACAACTTCGGTGTGGGGTCCATCCTTCGATATAAGGATTTTTTTCAGTCAGGGCCAATGCCCCCCGGGCACAACCTTTGGCCATTTTCCCTGGGAAAGAAAACTCAGCAGTCCAGGTTCCTGATGTCAGTTTGTAGGGCTCCCTTGGGTGTATCAGGGCAGCACAAGTTTGAGGTGGGGACAACTTCGGTGTGGGGTCCATCCTTCGATATAAGGATTTTTTGCAGTGAGGGCCCTGCCCAGGGCCAGGGGCCTCTGGGCACATTCTTTTTCCATTTTCTCTGGGAAAGAAAACTCAGCAGTCCAGGTTCCTGATGTCAGTTTGTAGGGCTGCCTTGGGTGTATCAGGGCAGTACAAGTTTGAGGTGGGGACAACTTCGGTGTGGGGTCCATCCTTCGATATAAGGATTTTTTGCAGTCAGGGCCAGGGGCCCCTTGGCACATCCTTTTTCCATTTTCCCTGGGAAAGAAAACTCAGCAGTCCAGGTTCCTGATGTCAGTTTGTAGGGCTCCCTTGGGTCTATCAGGGCAGCACAAGTTTGAGGTGGGGACAACTTCGGTGTGGGGTCCATCCTTCGATATAAGGATTTTTTGCAGTCAGGGCCAGGCGCCCCTGGGCACATCCTTTTTCCATTTTCCCTGGGAAAGAAAACTCAGCAGTCCAGGTTCCTGATGTCAGTTTGTAGGGCTCCCTTGGGTCTATCAGGGCAGCACAAGTTTGAGGTGGGGACAACTTCGGTGTGGGGTCCATCCTTCGATATAAGGATTTTTTGTAGTGATGTCCCTGCCCAAGACCAGCGGCCCCTGGGCACAACCTTTTTCCATTTTCCCTGGGAAAGAAAACTCAGCAGTCCAGGTTCCTGATGTCAGTTTGTAGGGCTCCCTTGGGTCTATCAGGGCAGCACAAGTTTGAGGTGGGGACAACTTCGGTGTGGGGTCCATCCTTCGATATAAGGATTTTTTTCAGTCAGGGCCAATGCCCCCCGGGCACAACCTTTGGCCATTTTCCCTGGGAAAGAAAACTCAGCAGTCCAGGTTCCTGATGTCAGTTTGTAGGGCTCCCTTGGGTGTATCAGGGCAGCACAAGTTTGAGGTGGGGACAACTTCGGTGTGGGGTCCATCCTTCGATATAAGGATTTTTTGCAGTGAGGGCCCTGCCCAGGGCCAGGGGCCTCTGAGCACATTCTTTTTCCATTTTCTCTGGGAAAGAAAACTCAGCAGTCCAGGTTCCTGATGTCAGTTTGTAGGGCTGCCTTGGGTGTATCAGGGCAGTACAAGTTTGAGGTGGGGACAACGTCGGTGTGGGGTCCATCCTTCGATATAAGGATTTTTTGCAGTCAGGGCCAGGGGCCCCTTGGCACATCCTTTTTCCATTTTCCCTGGGAAAGAAAACTCAGCAGTCCAGGTTCCTGATGTCAGTTTGTAGGGCTCCCTTGGGTCTATCAGGGCAGCACAAGTTTGAGGTGGGGACAACTTCGGTGTGGGGTCCATCCTTCGATATAAGGATTTTTTGCAGTCAGGGCCAGGGGCCCATGGGCACATCCTTTTTCCATTTTCCCTGGGAAAGAAAACTCAGCAGTCCAGGTTCCTGATGTCAGTTTGTAGGGCTCCCTTGGGTCTATCAGGGTAGCACAAGTTTGAGGTGGGGACAACTTCGGTGTGGGGTCCATCCTTCGATATAAGGATTTTTTGTAGTGATGTCCCTGCCCAAGGCCAGCGGCCCCTGGGGACAACCTTTTTCCATTTTCCCTGGGAAAGAAAACTCAGCAGTCCAGGTTCCTGATGTCAGTTTGTAGGGCTCCCTTGGGTGTATCAGGGCAGCACAAGTTTGAGGTGGGGACAACTTCGGTGTGGGGTCCATCCTTCGATATAAGGATTTTTTGCAGTGAGGGCCCTGCCCAGGGCCAGGGGCCTCTGGGCACATTCTTTTTCCATTTTCTCTGGGAAAGAAAACTCAGCAGTCCAGGTTCCTGATGTCAGTTTGTAGGGCTGCCTTGGGTGTATCAGGGCAGTACAAGTTTGAGGTGGGGACAACTTCGGTGTGGGGTCCATCCTTCGATATAAGGATTTTTTGCAGTCAGGGCCAGGGGCCCCTTGGCACATCCTTTTTCCATTTTCCCTGGGAAAGAAAACTCAGCAGTCCAGGTTCCTGATGTCAGTTTGTAGGGCTCCCTTGGGTCTATCAGGGCAGCACAAGTTTGAGGTGGGGACAACTTCGGTGTGGGGTCCATCCTTCGATATAAGGATTTTTTGCAGTCAGGGCCAGGCGCCCCTGGGCACATCCTTTTTCCATTTTCCCTGGGAAAGAAAACTCAGCAGTCCAGGTTCCTGATGTCAGTTTGTAGGGCTCCCTTGGGTCTATCAGGGCAGCACAAGTTTGAGGTGGGGACAACTTCGGTGTGGGGTCCATCCTTCGATATAAGGATTTTTTGTAGTGATGTCCCTGCCCAAGACCAGCGGCCCCTGGGCACAACCTTTTTCCATTTTCCCTGGGAAAGAAAACTCAGCAGTCCAGGTTCCTGATGTCAGTTTGTAGGGCTCCCTTGGGTCTATCAGGGCAGCACAAGTTTGAGGTGGGGACAACTTCGGTGTGGGGTCCATCCTTCGATATAAGGATTTTTTTCAGTCAGGGCCAATGCCCCCCGGGCACAACCTTTGGCCATTTTCCCTGGGAAAGAAAACTCAGCAGTCCAGGTTCCTGATGTCAGTTTGTAGGGCTCCCTTGGGTCTATCAGGGCAGCACAAGTTTGAGGTGGGGACAACTTCGGTGTGGGGTCCATCCTTCGATATACGGATTTTTTTCAGTCAGGGCCAATGGCCCCCGGGCACAACCTTTGGCCATTTTCCCTGGGAAAGAAAACTCAGCAGTCCAGGTTCCTGATGTCAGTTTGTAGGGCTCCCTTGGGTGTATCAGGGCAGCACAAGTTTGAGGTGGGGACAACTTCGGTGTGGGGTCCATCCTTCGATATAAGGATTTTTTGCAGTCAGGGCCAGGGGCCCCTGGGCACATCCTTTTTCCATTTTCCCTGGGAAAGAAAACTCAGCAGTCCAGGTTCCTGATGTCAGTTTGTAGGGCTCCCTTGGGTCTATCAGGGCAGCACAAGTTTGAGGTGGGGACAACTTCGGTGTGGGGTCCATCCTTCGATATAAGGATTTTTTGCAGTCAGGGCCAGGCGCCCCTGGGCACATCCTTTTTCCATTTTCCCTGGGAAAGAAAACTCAGCAGTCCAGGTTCCTGATGTCAGTTTGTAGGGCTTCCTTGGGTGTATCAGGGCAGCACAAGTTTGAGGTGGGGACAACTTCGGTGTGGGGTCCATCCTTCGATATAAGGATTTTTTCCAGTGTGGGCCCTCCCCAGGGCCAGGGGCCCCTGGGCACATCCTTTGGCCATTTTCCCTGGGAAAGAAAACTCAGCAGTCCAGGTTCCTGATGTCAGTTTGTAGGGCTGCCTTGGGTGTATCAGGGCAGCACAAGTTTGAGGTGGGGACAACTTCGGTGTGGGGTCCATCCTTCGATATAAGGATTTTTTGCAGTCAGGGCCAGGGGCCCATGGGCACATCCTTTTTCCATTTTCCCTGGGAAAGAAAACTCAGCAGTCCAGGTTCCTGATGTCAGTTTGTAGGGCTCCCTTGGGTCTATCAGGGTAGCACAAGTTTGAGGTGGGGACAACTTCGGTGTGGGGTCCATCCTTCGATATAAGGATTTTTTGTAGTGATGTCCCTGCCCAAGGCCAGCGGCCCCTGGGGACAACCTTTTTCCATTTTCCCTGGGAAAGAAAACTCAGCAGTCCAGGTTCCTGATGTCAGTTTGTAGGGCTCCCTTGGGTCTATCAGGGCAGCACAAGTTTGAGGTGGGGACAACTTCGGTGTGGGGTCCATCCTTCGATATAAGGATTTTTTTCAGTCAGGGCCAATGCCCCCCGGGCACAACCTTTGGCCATTTTCCCTGGGAAAGAAAACTCAGCAGTCCAGGTTCCTGATGTCAGTTTGTAGGGCTCCCTTGGGTGTATCAGGGCAGCACAAGTTTGAGGTGGGGACAACTTCGGTGTGGGGTCCATCCTTCGATATAAGGATTTTTTGCAGTGAGGGCCCTGCCCAGGGCCAGGGGCCTCTGGGCACATTCTTTTTCCATTTTCTCTGGGAAAGAAAACTCAGCAGTCCAGGTTCATGATGTCAGTTTGTAGGGCTCCCTTGGGTCTATCAGGGCAGCACAAGTTTGAGGTGGGGACAACTTCGGTGTGGGGTCCATCCTTCGATATAAGGATTTTTTGCAGTCAGGGCCAGGGGCCCCCGGGCACAACCTTTGGCCATTTTCCCTGGGAAAGAAAACTCAGCAGTCCAGGTTCCTGATGTCAATTTTTAGGGCTCCCTTGGGTCTATCAGGGCAGCAAAAGTTTGAGGTGGGGACAACTTCGGTGTGGGGTCCATCCTTCGATATAAGGATTCTTTGCAGTCAGGGCCAGGGGCCCCCGGGCACATCCTTTTTCCATTTTCCCTGGGAAAGAAAACTCAGCAGTCCAGGTTCCTGATGTCAGTTTGTAGGGCTCCCTTGGGTCTATCAGGGCAGCACAAGTTTGAGGTGGGGACAACTTCGGTGTGGGGTCCATCCTTCGATATAAGGATTTTTTGCAGTCAGGGCCAGGGGCCCCTTGGCACATCCTTTTTCCATTTTCCCTGGGAAAGAAAACTCAGCAGTCCAGGTTCCTGATGTCAGTTTGTAGGGCTCCCTTGGGTCTATCAGGGCAGCACAAGTTTGAGGTGGGGACAACTTCGGTGTGGGGTCCATCCTTCGATATAAGGATTTTTTGAAGTCAGGGCCAGGCGCCCCTGGGCACATCCTTTTTCCATTTTCCCTGGGAAAGAAAACTCAGCAGTCCAGGTTCCTGATGTCAGTTTGTAGGGCTTCCTTGGGTGTATCAGGGCAGCACAAGTTTGAGGTGGGGACAACTTCGGTGTGGGGTCCATCCTTCGATATAAGGATTTTTTCCAGTGTGGGCCCTCCCCAGGGCCAGGGGCCCCTGGGCACATCCTTTGGCCATTTTCCCTGGGAAAGAAAACTCAGCAGTCCAGGTTCCTGATGTCAGTTTGTAGGGCTGCCTTGGGTGTATCAGGGCAGCACAAGTTTGAGGTGGGGACAACTTCGGTGTGGGGTCCATCCTTCGATATAAGGATTTTTTGCAGTCAGGGCCAGGGGCCCATGGGCACATCCTTTTTCCATTTTCCCTGGGAAAGAAAACTCAGCAGTCCAGGTTCCTGATGTCAGTTTGTAGGGCTCCCTTGGGTCTATCAGGGTAGCACAAGTTTGAGGTGGGGACAACTTCGGTGTGGGGTCCATCCTTCGATATAAGGATTTTTTGTAGTGATGTCCCTGCCCAAGGCCAGCGGCCCCTGGGGACAACCTTTTTCCATTTTCCCTGGGAAAGAAAACTCAGCAGTCCAGGTTCCTGATGTCAGTTTGTAGGGCTCCCTTGGGTCTATCAGGGCAGCACAAGTTTGAGGTGGGGACAACTTCGGTGTGGGGTCCATCCTTCGATATAAGGATTTTTTTCAGTCAGGGCCAATGCCCCCCGGGCACAACCTTTGGCCATTTTCCCTGGGAAAGAAAACTCAGCAGTCCAGGTTCCTGATGTCAGTTTGTAGGGCTCCCTTGGGTGTATCAGGGCAGCACAAGTTTGAGGTGGGGACAACTTCGGTGTGGGGTCCATCCTTCGATATAAGGATTTTTTGCAGTGAGGGCCCTGCCCAGGGCCAGGGGCCTCTGGGCACATTCTTTTTCCATTTTCTCTGGGAAAGAAAACTCAGCAGTCCAGGTTCCTGATGTCAGTTTGTAGGGCTGCCTTGGGTGTATCAGGGCAGTACAAGTTTGAGGTGGGGACAACTTCGGTGTGGGGTCCATCCTTCGATATAAGGATTTTTTGCAGTCAGGGCCAGGGGCCCCTTGGCACATCCTTTTTCCATTTTCCCTGGGAAAGAAAACTCAGCAGTCCAGGTTCCTGATGTCAGTTTGTAGGGCTCCCTTGGGTCTATCAGGGCAGCACAAGTTTGAGGTGGGGACAACTTCGGTGTGGGGTCCATCCTTCGATATAAGGATTTTTTGCAGTCAGGGCCAGGCGCCCCTGGGCACATCCTTTTTCCATTTTCCCTGGGAAAGAAAACTCAGCAGTCCAGGTTCCTGATGTCAGTTTGTAGGGCTCCCTTGGGTCTATCAGGGCAGCACAAGTTTGAGGTGGGGACAACTTCGGTGTGGGGTCCATCCTTCGATATAAGGATTTTTTGTAGTGATGTCCCTGCCCAAGACCAGCGGCCCCTGGGCACAACCTTTTTCCATTTTCCCTGGGAAAGAAAACTCAGCAGTCCAGGTTCCTGATGTCAGTTTGTAGGGCTCCCTTGGGTCTATCAGGGCAGCACAAGTTTGAGGTGGGGACAACTTCGGTGTGGGGTCCATCCTTCGATATAAGGATTTTTTTCAGTCAGGGCCAATGCCCCCCGGGCACAACCTTTGGCCATTTTCCCTGGGAAAGAAAACTCAGCAGTCCAGGTTCCTGATGTCAGTTTGTAGGGCTCCCTTGGGTGTATCAGGGCAGCACAAGTTTGAGGTGGGGACAACTTCGGTGTGGGGTCCATCCTTCGATATAAGGATTTTTTGCAGTGAGGGCCCTGCCCAGGGCCAGGGGCCTCTGGGCACATTCTTTTTCCATTTTCTCTGGGAAAGAAAACTCAGCAGTCCAGGTTCCTGATGTCAGTTTGTAGGGCTGCCTTGGGTGTATCAGGGCAGTACAAGTTTGAGGTGGGGACAACGTCGGTGTGGGGTCCATCCTTCGATATAAGGATTTTTTGCAGTCAGGGCCAGGGGCCCCTTGGCACATCCTTTCTCCATTTTCCCTGGGAAAGAAAACTCAGCAGTCCAGGTTCCTGATGTCAGTTTGTAGGGCTCCCTTGGGTCTATCAGGGCAGCACAAGTTTGAGGTGGGGACAACTTCGGTGTGGGGTCCATCCTTCGATATAAGGATTTTTTGCAGTCAGGGCCAGGGGCCCATGGGCACATCCTTTTTCCATTTTCCCTGGGAAAGAAAACTCAGCAGTCCAGGTTCCTGATGTCAGTTTGTAGGGCTCCCTTGGGTCTATCAGGGTAGCACAAGTTTGAGGTGGGGACAACTTCGGTGTGGGGTCCATCCTTCGATATAAGGATTTTTTGCAGTCAGGGCCAGGGGCCCCTGGGCACATCCTTTTTCCATTTTCCCTGGGAAAGAAAACTCAGCAGTCCAGGTTCCTGATGTCAGTTTGTAGGGCTCCCTTGGGTCTATCAGGGCAGCACAAGTTTGAGGTGGGGACAACTTCGGTGTGGGGTCCATCCTTCGATATAAGGATTTTTTGCAGTGAGGGCCCTGCCCAGGGCCAGGGGCCTCTGGGCACATTCTTTTTCCATTTTCTCTGGGAAAGAAAACTCAGCAGTCCAGGTTCCTGATGTCAGTTTGTAGGGCTGCCTTGGGTGTATCAGGGCAGTACAAGTTTGAGGTGGGGACAACTTCGGTGTGGGGTCCATCCTTCGATATAAGGATTTTTTGCAGTCAGGGCCAGGGGCCCCTTGGCACATCCTTTTTCCATTTTCCCTGGGAAAGAAAACTCAGCAGTCCAGGTTCCTGATGTCAGTTTGTAGGGCTCCCTTGGGTCTATCAGGGCAGCACAAGTTTGAGGTGGGGACAACTTCGGTGTGGGGTCCATCCTTCGATATAAGGATTTTTTGCAGTCAGGGCCAGGCGCCCCTGGGCACATCCTTTTTCCATTTTCCCTGGGAAAGAAAACTCAGCAGTCCAGGTTCCTGATGTCAGTTTGTAGGGCTCCCTTGGGTCTATCAGGGCAGCACAAGTTTGAGGTGGGGACAACTTCGGTGTGGGGTCCATCCTTCGATATAAGGATTTTTTGTAGTGATGTCCCTGCCCAAGACCAGCGGCCCCTGGGCACAACCTTTTTCCATTTTCCCTGGGAAAGAAAACTCAGCAGTCCAGGTTCCTGATGTCAGTTTGTAGGGCTCCCTTGGGTCTATCAGGGCAGCACAAGTTTGAGGTGGGGACAACTTCGGTGTGGGGTCCATCCTTCGATATAAGGATTTTTTTCAGTCAGGGCCAATGCCCCCCGGGCACAACCTTTGGCCATTTTCCCTGGGAAAGAAAACTCAGCAGTCCAGGTTCCTGATGTCAGTTTGTAGGGCTCCCTTGGGTCTATCAGGGCAGCACAAGTTTGAGGTGGGGACAACTTCGGTGTGGGGTCCATCCTTCGATATACGGATTTTTTTCAGTCAGGGCCAATGGCCCCCGGGCACAACCTTTGGCCATTTTCCCTGGGAAAGAAAACTCAGCAGTCCAGGTTCCTGATGTCAGTTTGTAGGGCTCCCTTGGGTGTATCAGGGCAGCACAAGTTTGAGGTGGGGACAACTTCGGTGTGGGGTCCATCCTTCGATATAAGGATTTTTTGCAGTCAGGGCCAGGCGCCCCTGGGCACATCCTTTTTCCATTTTCCCTGGGAAAGAAAACTCAGCAGTCCAGGTTCCTGATGTCAGTTTGTAGGGCTCCCTTGGGTCTATCAGGGTAGCACAAGTTTGAGGTGGGGACAACTTCGGTGTGGGGTCCATCCTTCGATATAAGGATTTTTTGTAGTGATGTCCCTGCCCAAGGCCAGCGGCCCCTGGGGACAACCTTTTTCCATTTTCCCTGGGAAAGAAAACTCAGCAGTCCAGGTTCCTGATGTCAGTTTGTAGGGCTCCCTTGGGTCTATCAGGGCAGCACAAGTTTGAGGTGGGGACAACTTCGGTGTGGGGTCCATCCTTCGATATAAGGATTTTTTTCAGTCAGGGCCAATGCCCCCCGGGCACAACCTTTGGCCATTTTCCCTGGGAAAGAAAACTCAGCAGTCCAGGTTCCTGATGTCAGTTTGTAGGGCTCCCTTGGGTGTATCAGGGCAGCACAAGTTTGAGGTGGGGACAACTTCGGTGTGGGGTCCATCCTTCGATATAAGGATTTTTTGCAGTGAGGGCCCTGCCCAGGGCCAGGGGCCTCTGGGCACATTCTTTTTCCATTTTCTCTGGGAAAGAAAACTCAGCAGTCCAGGTTCCTGATGTCAGTTTGTAGGGCTGCCTTGGGTGTATCAGGGCAGTACAAGTTTGAGGTGGGGACAACTTCGGTGTGGGGTCCATCCTTCGATATAAGGATTTTTTGCAGTCAGGGCCAGGGGCCCCTTGGCACATCCTTTTTCCATTTTCCCTGGGAAAGAAAACTCAGCAGTCCAGGTTCCTGATGTCAGTTTGTAGGGCTCCCTTGGGTCTATCAGGGCAGCACAAGTTTGAGGTGGGGACAACTTCGGTGTGGGGTCCATCCTTCGATATAAGGATTTTTTGCAGTCAGGGCCAGGCGCCCCTGGGCACATCCTTTTTCCATTTTCCCTGGGAAAGAAAACTCAGCAGTCCAGGTTCCTGATGTCAGTTTGTAGGGCTCCCTTGGGTCTATCAGGGCAGCACAAGTTTGAGGTGGGGACAACTTCGGTGTGGGGTCCATCCTTCGATATAAGGATTTTTTGTAGTGATGTCCCTGCCCAAGACCAGCGGCCCCTGGGCACAACCTTTTTCCATTTTCCCTGGGAAAGAAAACTCAGCAGTCCAGGTTCCTGATGTCAGTTTGTAGGGCTCCCTTGGGTCTATCAGGGCAGCACAAGTTTGAGGTGGGGACAACTTCGGTGTGGGGTCCATCCTTCGATATAAGGATTTTTTTCAGTCAGGGCCAATGCCCCCCGGGCACAACCTTTGGCAATTTTCCCTGGGAAAGAAAACTCAGCAGTCCAGGTTCCTGATGTCAGTTTGTAGGGCTCCCTTGGGTGTATCAGGGCAGCACAAGTTTGAGGTGGGGACAACTTCGGTGTGGGGTCCATCCTTCGATATAAGGATTTTTTGCAGTGAGGGCCCTGCCCAGGGCCAGGGGCCTCTGAGCACATTCTTTTTCCATTTTCTCTGGGAAAGAAAACTCAGCAGTCCAGGTTCCTGATGTCAGTTTGTAGGGCTGCCTTGGGTGTATCAGGGCAGTACAAGTTTGAGGTGGGGACAACGTCGGTGTGGGGTCCATCCTTCGATATAAGGATTTTTTGCAGTCAGGGCCAGGGGCCCCTTGGCACATCCTTTTTCCATTTTCCCTGGGAAAGAAAACTCAGCAGTCCAGGTTCCTGATGTCAGTTTGTAGGGCTCCCTTGGGTCTATCAGGGCAGCACAAGTTTGAGGTGGGGACAACTTCGGTGTGGGGTCCATCCTTCGATATAAGGATTTTTTGCAGTCAGGGCCAGGGGCCCATGGGCACATCCTTTTTCCATTTTCCCTGGGAAAGAAAACTCAGCAGTCCAGGTTCCTGATGTCAGTTTGTAGGGCTCCCTTGGGTCTATCAGGGTAGCACAAGTTTGAGGTGGGGACAACTTCGGTGTGGGGTCCATCCTTCGATATAAGGATTTTTTGCAGTCAGGGCCAGGGGCCCCTGGGCACATCCTTTTTCCATTTTCCCTGGGAAAGAAAACTCAGCAGTCCAGGTTCCTGATGTCAGTTTGTAGGGCTCCCTTGGGTCTATCAGGGCAGCACAAGTTTGAGGTGGGGACAACTTCGGTGTGGGGTCCATCCTTCGATATAAGGATTTTTTGCAGTGAGGGCCCTGCCCAGGGCCAGGGGCCTCTGGGCACATTCTTTTTCCATTTTCTCTGGGAAAGAAAACTCAGCAGTCCAGGTTCCTGATGTCAGTTTGTAGGGCTGCCTTGGGTGTATCAGGGCAGTACAAGTTTGAGGTGGGGACAACTTCGGTGTGGGGTCCATCCTTCGATATAAGGATTTTTTGCAGTCAGGGCCAGGGGCCCCTTGGCACATCCTTTTTCCATTTTCCCTGGGAAAGAAAACTCAGCAGTCCAGGTTCCTGATGTCAGTTTGTAGGGCTCCCTTGGGTCTATCAGGGCAGCACAAGTTTGAGGTGGGGACAACTTCGGTGTGGGGTCCATCCTTCGATATAAGGATTTTTTGCAGTCAGGGCCAGGCGCCCCTGGGCACATCCTTTTTCCATTTTCCCTGGGAAAGAAAACTCAGCAGTCCAGGTTCCTGATGTCAGTTTGTAGGGCTCCCTTGGGTCTATCAGGGCAGCACAAGTTTGAGGTGGGGACAACTTCGGTGTGGGGTCCATCCTTCGATATAAGGATTTTTTGTAGTGATGTCCCTGCCCAAGACCAGCGGCCCCTGGGCACAACCTTTTTCCATTTTCCCTGGGAAAGAAAACTCAGCAGTCCAGGTTCCTGATGTCAGTTTGTAGGGCTCCCTTGGGTCTATCAGGGCAGCACAAGTTTGAGGTGGGGACAACTTCGGTGTGGGGTCCATCCTTCGATATAAGGATTTTTTTCAGTCAGGGCCAATGCCCCCCGGGCACAACCTTTGGCCATTTTCCCTGGGAAAGAAAACTCAGCAGTCCAGGTTCCTGATGTCAGTTTGTAGGGCTCCCTTGGGTCTATCAGGGCAGCACAAGTTTGAGGTGGGGACAACTTCGGTGTGGGGTCCATCCTTCGATATACGGATTTTTTTCAGTCAGGGCCAATGGCCCCCGGGCACAACCTTTGGCCATTTTCCCTGGGAAAGAAAACTCAGCAGTCCAGGTTCCTGATGTCAGTTTGTAGGGCTCCCTTGGGTGTATCAGGGCAGCACAAGTTTGAGGTGGGGACAACTTCGGTGTGGGGTCCATCCTTCGATATAAGGATTTTTTGCAGTCAGGGCCAGGCGCCCCTGGGCACATCCTTTTTCCATTTTCCCTGGGAAAGAAAACTCAGCAGTCCAGGTTCCTGATGTCAGTTTGTAGGGCTCCCTTGGGTCTATCAGGGTAGCACAAGTTTGAGGTGGGGACAACTTCGGTGTGGGGTCCATCCTTCGATATAAGGATTTTTTGTAGTGATGTCCCTGCCCAAGGCCAGCGGCCCCTGGGGACAATCTTTTTCCATTTTCCCTGGGAAAGAAAACTCAGCAGTCCAGGTTCCTGATGTCAGTTTGTAGGGCTCCCTTGGGTCTATCAGGGCAGCACAAGTTTGAGGTGGGGACAACTTCGGTGTGGGGTCCATCCTTCGATATAAGGATTTTTTTCAGTCAGGGCCAATGCCCCCCGGGCACAACCTTTGGCCATTTTCCCTGGGAAAGAAAACTCAGCAGTCCAGGTTCCTGATGTCAGTTTGTAGGGCTCCCTTGGGTGTATCAGGGCAGCACAAGTTTGAGGTGGGGACAACTTCGGTGTGGGGTCCATCCTTCGATATAAGGATTTTTTGCAGTGAGGGCCCTGCCCAGGGCCAGGGGCCTCTGGGCACATTCTTTTTCCATTTTCTCTGGGAAAGAAAACTCAGCAGTCCAGGTTCCTGATGTCAGTTTGTAGGGCTGCCTTGGGTGTATCAGGGCAGTACAAGTTTGAGGTGGGGACAACTTCGGTGTGGGGTCCATCCTTCGATATAAGGATTTTTTGCAGTCAGGGCCAGGGGCCCCTTGGCACATCCTTTTTCCATTTTCCCTGGGAAAGAAAACTCAGCAGTCCAGGTTCCTGATGTCAGTTTGTAGGGCTCCCTTGGGTCTATCAGGGCAGCACAAGTTTGAGGTGGGGACAACTTCGGTGTGGGGTCCATCCTTCGATATAAGGATTTTTTGCAGTCAGGGCCAGGCGCCCCTGGGCACATCCTTTTTCCATTTTCCCTGGGAAAGAAAACTCAGCAGTCCAGGTTCCTGATGTCAGTTTGTAGGGCTCCCTTGGGTCTATCAGGGCAGCACAAGTTTGAGGTGGGGACAACTTCGGTGTGGGGTCCATCCTTCGATATAAGGATTTTTTGTAGTGATGTCCCTGCCCAAGACCAGCGGCCCCTGGGCACAACCTTTTTCCATTTTCCCTGGGAAAGAAAACTCAGCAGTCCAGGTTCCTGATGTCAGTTTGTAGGGCTCCCTTGGGTCTATCAGGGCAGCACAAGTTTGAGGTGGGGACAACTTCGGTGTGGGGTCCATCCTTCGATATAAGGATTTTTTTCAGTCAGGGCCAATGCCCCCCGGGCACAACCTTTGGCAATTTTCCCTGGGAAAGAAAACTCAGCAGTCCAGGTTCCTGATGTCAGTTTGTAGGGCTCCCTTGGGTGTATCAGGGCAGCACAAGTTTGAGGTGGGGACAACTTCGGTGTGGGGTCCATCCTTCGATATAAGGATTTTTTGCAGTGAGGGCCCTGCCCAGGGCCAGGGGCCTCTGAGCACATTCTTTTTCCATTTTCTCTGGGAAAGAAAACTCAGCAGTCCAGGTTCCTGATGTCAGTTTGTAGGGCTGCCTTGGGTGTATCAGGGCAGTACAAGTTTGAGGTGGGGACAACGTCGGTGTGGGGTCCATCCTTCGATATAAGGATTTTTTGCAGTCAGGGCCAGGGGCCCCTTGGCACATCCTTTTTCCATTTTCCCTGGGAAAGAAAACTCAGCAGTCCAGGTTCCTGATGTCAGTTTGTAGGGCTCCCTTGGGTCTATCAGGGCAGCACAAGTTTGAGGTGGGGACAACTTCGGTGTGGGGTCCATCCTTCGATATAAGGATTTTTTGCAGTCAGGGCCAGGGGCCCATGGGCACATCCTTTTTCCATTTTCCCTGGGAAAGAAAACTCAGCAGTCCAGGTTCCTGATGTCAGTTTGTAGGGCTCCCTTGGGTCTATCAGGGTAGCACAAGTTTGAGGTGGGGACAACTTCGGTGTGGGGTCCATCCTTCGATATAAGGATTTTTTGTAGTGATGTCCCTGCCCAAGGCCAGCGGCCCCTGGGGACAACCTTTTTCCATTTTCCCTGGGAAAGAAAACTCAGCAGTCCAGGTTCCTGATGTCAGTTTGTAGGGCTCCCTTGGGTGTATCAGGGCAGCACAAGTTTGAGGTGGGGACAACTTCGGTGTGGGGTCCATCCTTCGATATAAGGATTTTTTGCAGTGAGGGCCCTGCCCAGGGCCAGGGGCCTCTGGGCACATTCTTTTTCCATTTTCTCTGGGAAAGAAAACTCAGCAGTCCAGGTTCCTGATGTCAGTTTGTAGGGCTCCCTTGGGTCTATCAGGGCAGCACAAGTTTGAGGTGGGGACAACTTCGGTGTGGGGTCCATCCTTCGATATAAGGATTTTTTGCAGTCAGGGCCAGGCGCCCCTGGGCACATCCTTTTTCCATTTTCCCTGGGAAAGAAAACTCAGCAGTCCAGGTTCCTGATGTCAGTTTGTAGGGCTCCCTTGGGTCTATCAGGGCAGCACAAGTTTGAGGTGGGGACAACTTCGGTGTGGGGTCCATCCTTCGATATAAGGATTTTTTGTAGTGATGTCCCTGCCCAAGACCAGCGGCCCCTGGGCACAACCTTTTTCCATTTTCCCTGGGAAAGAAAACTCAGCAGTCCAGGTTCCTGATGTCAGTTTGTAGGGCTCCCTTGGGTCTATCAGGGCAGCACAAGTTTGAGGTGGGGACAACTTCGGTGTGGGGTCCATCCTTCGATATAAGGATTTTTTGCAGTCAGGGCCAGGGGCCGCTTGGCACATCCTTTTTCCATTTTCCCTGGGAAAGAAAACTCAGCAGTCCAGGTTCCTGATGTCAGTTTGTAGGGCTCCCTTGGGTCTATCAGGGCAGCACAAGTTTGAGGTGGGGACAACTTCGGTGTGGGGTCCATCCTTCGATATAAGGATTTCTTGTAGTGGGGTCCCTGCCCAAGGCGAGCGGCCCCTGGGCACATCCTTTTTCCATTTTCCCTGGGAAAGAAAACTCAGCAGTCCAGGTTCCTGATGTCAGTTTGTAGGGCTCCCTTGGGTCTATCAGGGCAGCACAAGTTTGAGGTGGGGACAACTTCGGTGTGGGGTCCATCCTTCGATATAAGGATTTTTTGCAGTCAGGGCCAGGGGCCCCAGTGCACTTCCTTTTTCCATTTTCCCTGGGAAAGAAAACTCAGCAGTCCAGGTTCCTGATGTCAGTTTGTAGGGCTCCCTTGGGTCTATCAGGGCAGCACAAGTTTGAGGTGGGGACAACTTCGGTGTGGGGTCCATCCTTCGATATAGGGATTTTTTGCAGTGAGGGCCAGGCGCCCCTGGGCACATCCTTTTTCCATTTTCCCTGGGAAAGAAAACTCAGCAGTCCAGGTTCCTGATGTCAGTTTGTAGGGCTCCCTTGGGTGTATCAGGGCAGCACAAATTTAAGGTGGGGACAACTTCGGTGTGGGGTCCATCCTTCGATATAAGGATTTTTTCCAGTGTGGGCCCTCCCCAGGGCCAGGGGCCCCTGGGCACATCCTTTGGCCATTTTCCCTGGGAAAGAAAACTCAGCAGTCCAGGTTCCTGATGTCAGTTTGTAGGGCTGCCTTGGGTGTATCAGGGCAGCACAAGTTTGAGGTGGGGACAACTTCGGTGTGGGGTCCATCCTTCGATATAAGGATTTTTTGCAGTCAGGGCCAGGGGCCCCAGGCCACATCCTTTTTCCATTTTCCCTGGGAAAGAAAACTCAGCAGTCCAGGTTCCTGATGTCAATTTGTCGGGCTCCCTTGGGTCTATCAGGGCAGCACAAGTTTGAGGTGGGGACAACTTCGGTGTGGGGTCCATCCTTCGATATAAGGATTTTTTGCAGTCAGGGCCAGGGGCCCCCGGGCACAACCTTTGGCCATTTTCCCTGGGAAAGAAAACTCAGCAGTCCAGGTTCCTGATGTCAATTTTTAGGGCTCCCTTGGGTCTATCAGGGCAGCAAAAGTTTGAGGTGGGGACAACTTCGGTGTGGGGTCCATCCTTCGATATAAGGATTCTTTGCAGTCAGGGCCAGGGGCCCCCGGGCACATCCTTTTTCCATTTTCCCTGGGAAAGAAAACTCAGCAGTCCAGGTTCCTGATGTCAGTTTGTAGGGCTCCCTTGGGTCTATCAGGGCAGCACAAGTTTGAGGTGGGGACAACTTCGGTGTGGGGTGCATCCTTCGATATAAGGATTTTTTGCAGTCAGGGCCAGGGGCCCCAGTGCACATCCTTTTTCCATTTTCCCTGGGAAAGAAAACTCAGCAGTCCAGGTTCCTGATGTCAGTTTGTAGGGCTCCCTTGGGTCTATCAGGGCAGCACAAGTTTGAGGTGGGGACAACTTCGGTGTGGGGTCCATCCTTCGATATAAGGATTTTTTGCAGTCAGGGCCAGGCGCCCCTGGGCACATCCTTTTTCCATTTTCCCTGGGAAAGAAAACTCAGCAGTCCAGGTTCCTGATGTCAGTTTGTAGGGCTCCCTTGGGTGTATCAGGGCAGCACAAGTTTGAGGTGGGGACAACTTCGGTGTGGGGTCCATCCTTCGATATAAGGATTTTTTCCAGTGTGGGCCCTCCCCAGGGCCAGGGGCCCCTGGGCACATCCTTTGGCCATTTTCCCTGGGAAAGAAAACTCAGCAGTCCAGGTTCCTGATGTCAGTTTGTAGGGCTGCCTTGGGTGTATCAGGGCAGCACAAGTTTGAGGTGGGGACAACTTCGGTGTGGGGTCCATCCTTCGATATAAGGATTTTTTGCAGTCAGGGCCAGGGGCCCATGGGCACATCCTTTTTCCATTTTCCCTGGGAAAGAAAACTCAGCAGTCCAGGTTCCTGATGTCAGTTTGTAGGGCTCCCTTGGGTCTATCAGGGTAGCACAAGTTTGAGGTGGGGACAACTTCGGTGTGGGGTCCATCCTTCGATATAAGGATTTTTTGTAGTGATGTCCCTGCCCAAGGCCAGCGGCCCCTGGGGACAACCTTTTTCCATTTTCCCTGGGAAAGAAAACTCAGCAGTCCAGGTTCCTGATGTCAGTTTGTAGGGCTCCCTTGGGTCTATCAGGGCAGCACAAGTTTGAGGTGGGGACAACTTCGGTGTGGGGTCCATCCTTCGATATAAGGATTTTTTTCAGTCAGGGCCAATGCCCCCCGGGCACAACCTTTGGCCATTTTCCCTGGGAAAGAAAACTCAGCAGTCCAGGTTCCTGATGTCAGTTTGTAGGGCTCCCTTGGGTGTATCAGGGCAGCACAAGTTTGAGGTGGGGACAACTTCGGTGTGGGGTCCATCCTTCGATATAAGGATTTTTTGCAGTGAGGGCCCTGCCCAGGGCCAGGGGCCTCTGGGCACATTCTTTTTCCATTTTCCCTGGGAAAGAAAACTCAGCAGTCCAGGTTCCTGATGTCAGTTTGTAGGGCTGCCTTGGGTGTATCAGGGCAGTACAAGTTTGAGGTGGGGACAACTTCGGTGTGGGGTCCATCCTTCGATATAAGGATTTTTTGCAGTCAGGGCCAGGGGCCCTTTGGCACATCCTTTTTCCATTTTCCCTGGGAAAGAAAACTCAGCAGTCCAGGTTCCTGATGTCAGTTTGTAGGGCTCCCTTGGGTCTATCAGGGCAGCACAAGTTTGAGGTGGGGACAACTTCGGTGTGGGGTCCATCCTTCGATATAAGGATTTTTTGCAGTCAGGGCCAGGCGCCCCTGGGCACATCCTTTTTCCATTTTCCCTGGGAAAGAAAACTCAGCAGTCCAGGTTCCTGATGTCAGTTTGTAGGGCTCCCTTGGGTCTATCAGGGCAGCACAAGTTTGAGGTGGGGACAACTTCGGTGTGGGGTCCATCCTTCGATATAGGGATTTTTTGCAGTGAGGGCCAGGCGCCCCTGGGCACATCCTTTTTCCATTTTCCCTGGGAAAGAAAACTCAGCAGTCCAGGTTCCTGATGTCAGTTTGTAGGGCTCCCTTGGGTGTATCAGGGCAGCACAAGTTTAAGGTGGGGCCAACTTCGGTGTGGGGTCCATCCTTCGATATAAGGATTTTTTCCAGTGTGGGCCCTCCCCAGGGCCAGGGGCCCCTGGGCACATCCTTTGGCCATTTTCCCTGGGAAAGAAAACTCAGCAGTCCAGGTTCCTGATGTCAGTTTGTAGGGCTCCCTTGGGTCTATCAGGGCAGCACAAGTTTGAGGTGGGGACAACTTCGGTGTGGGGTCCATCCTTCGATATAAGGATTTTTTGCAGTCAGGGCCAGGGGCCCCAGGGCACATTCTTTTTCCATTTTCCCTGGGAAAGAAAACTCAGCAGTCCAGGTTCCTGATGTCAGTTTGTAGGGCTCCCTTGGGTCTATCAGGGCAGCACAAGTTTGAGGTGGGGACAACTTCGGTGTGGGGTCCATCCTTCGATATAAGGATTTTTTTCAGTCAGGGCCAATGCCCCCCGGGCACAACCTTTGGCCATTTTCCCTGGGAAAGAAAACTCAGCAGTCCAGGTTCCTGATGTCAATTTTTAGGGCTCCCTTGGGTCTATCAGGGCAGCAAAAGTTTGAGGTGGGGACAACTTCGGTGTGGGGTCCATCCTTCGATATAAGGATTCTTTGCAGTCAGGGCCAGGGGCCCCCGGGCACATCCTTTTTCCATTTTCCCTGGGAAAGAAAACTCAGCAGTCCAGGTTCCTGATGTCAGTTTGTAGGGCTCCCTTGGGTCTATCAGGGCAGCACAAGTTTGAGGTGGGGACAACTTCGGTGTGGGGTGCATCCTTCGATATAAGGATTTTTTGCAGTCAGGGCCAGGGGCCCCAGTGCACATCCTTTTTCCATTTTCCCTGGGAAAGAAAACTCAGCAGTCCAGGTTCCTGATGTCAGTTTGTAGGGCTCCCTTGGGTCTATCAGGGCAGCACAAGTTTGAGGTGGGGACAACTTCGGTGTGGGGTCCATCCTTCGATATAAGGATTTTTTGCAGTCAGGGCCAGGCGCCCCTGGGGACAACCTTTTTCCATTTTCCCTGGGAAAGAAAACTCAGCAGTCCAGGTTCCTGATGTCAGTTTGTAGGGCTCCCTTGGGTGTATCAGGGCAGCACAAGTTTGAGGTGGGGCCAACTTCGGTGTGGGGTCCATCCTTCGATATAAGGATTTTTTCCAGTGTGGGCCCTCCCCAGGGCCAGGGGCCCCTGGGCACATCCTTTGGCCATTTTCCCTGGGAAAGAAAACTCAGCAGTCCAGGTTCCTGATGTCAGTTTGTAGGGCTGCCTTGGGTGTATCAGGGCAGCACAAGTTTGAGGTGGGGACAACTTCGGTGTGGGGTCCATCCTTCGATATAAGGATTTTTTGCAGTCAGGGCCAGGGGCCCATGGGCACATCCTTTTTCCATTTTCCCTGGGAAAGAAAACTCAGCAGTCCAGGTTCCTGATGTCAGTTTGTAGGGCTCCCTTGGGTCTATCAGGGTAGCACAAGTTTGAGGTGGGGACAACTTCGGTGTGGGGTCCATCCTTCGATATAAGGATTTTTTGTAGTGATGTCCCTGCCCAAGGCCAGCGGCCCCTGGGGACAACCTTTTTCCATTTTCCCTGGGAAAGAAAACTCAGCAGTCCAGGTTCCTGATGTCAGTTTGTAGGGCTCCCTTGGGTCTATCAGGGCAGCACAAGTTTGAGGTGGGGACAACTTCGGTGTGGGGTCCATCCTTCGATATAAGGATTTTTTTCAGTCAGGGCCAATGCCCCCCGGGCACAACCTTTGGCCATTTTCCCTGGGAAAGAAAACTCAGCAGTCCAGGTTCCTGATGTCAGTTTGTAGGGCTCCCTTGGGTGTATCAGGGCAGCACAAGTTTGAGGTGGGGACAACTTCGGTGTGGGGTCCATCCTTCGATATAAGGATTTTTTGCAGTGAGGTCCCTGCCCAGGGCCAGGGGCCTCTGGGCACATTCTTTTTCCATTTTCTCTGGGAAAGAAAACTCAGCAGTCCAGGTTCCTGATGTCAGTTTGTAGGGCTGCCTTGGGTGTATCAGGGCAGTACAAGTTTGAGGTGGGGACAACTTCGGTGTGGGGTCCATCCTTCGATATAAGGATTTTTTGCAGTCAGGGCCAGGCGCCCCTGGGCACATCCTTTTTCCATTTTCCCTGGGAAAGAAAACTCAGCAGTCCAGGTTCCTGATGTCAGTTTGTAGGGCTCCCTTGGGTGTATCAGGGCAGCACAAGTTTGAGGTGGGGACAACTTCGGTGTGGGGTCCATCCTTCGATATAAGGATTTTTTGTAGTGATGTCCCTGCCCAAGACCAGCGGCCCCTGGGCACAACCTTTTTCCATTTTCCCTGGGAAAGAAAACTCAGCAGTCCAGGTTCCTGATGTCAGTTTGTAGGGCTCCCTTGGGTCTATCAGGGCAGCACAAGTTTGAGGTGGGGACAACTTCGGTGTGGGGTGCATCCTTCGATATAAGGATTTTTTTCAGTCAGGGCCAATGCCCCCCGGGCACAACCTTTGGCCATTTTCCCTGGGAAAGAAAACTCAGCAGTCCAGGTTCCTGATGTCAGTTTGTAGGGCTCCCTTGGGTGTATCAGGGCAGCACAAGTTTGAGGTGGGGACAACTTCGGTGTGGGGTCCATCCTTCGATATAAGGATTTTTTGCAGTCAGGGCCAGGGGCCCCAGTGCACATCCTTTTTCCATTTTCCCTGGGAAAGAAAACTCAGCAGTCCAGGTTCCTGATGTCAGTTTGTAGGGCTCCCTTGGGTCTATCAGGGCAGCACAAGTTTGAGGTGGGGACAACTTCGGTGTGGGCTCCATCCTTCGATATAAGGATTTTTTGCAGTCAGGGCCAGGCGCCCCTGGGCACATCCTTTTTCCATTTTCCCTGGGAAAGAAAACTCAGCAGTCCAGGTTCCTGATGTCAGTTTGTAGGGCTCCCTTGGGTCTATCAGGGCAGCCCAAGTTTGAGCTGGGGACAACTTCGGTGTGGGGTCCATCCTTCGATATAAAGATTTCTTGTAGTGGGGTCCCTGCCCAAGGCCAGCGGCCCCTGGGCACAACCTTTTTCCATTTTCCCTGGGAAAGAAAACTCAGCAGTCCAGGTTCCTGATGTCAGTTTGTAGGGCTCCCTTGGGTCTATCAGGGCAGCACAAGTTTGAGGTGGGGACAACTTCGGTGTGGGGTCCATTCTTCAATATAAGGATTCTTTGCGGTGAGGTCGCAGCCCTGGGCCAGGGGCCCCTGGGGACATCCTTTTTCCATTTTCCCTGGGAAAGAAAACTCAGCAGTCCAGGTTCCTGATGTCAGTTTGTAGGTCTCCCTTGGGTCTATCAGGGCAGCACAAGTTTGAGGTGGGGACAACTTCGGTGTGGGGTCCATCCTTCGATATAAGGATTCTTTGCAGTCAGGGCCAGGGGCCCCTGGGCACAACCTTTTTCCATTTTCCCTGGGAAAGAGAACTCAGCAGTCCAGGTTCCTGATGTCAGTTTGTAGGGCTCCCTTGGGTCTATCAGGGTAGCACAAGTTTGAGGTGGGGACAACTTCGGTGTGGGGTCCATCCTTCGATATAAGGATTCTTTGCAGTCAGGGCCAGGTGCCCCTGGGCACATCCATTTTCCATTTTCCCTGGGAAAGAAAACTCAGCAGTCCAGGTTCCTGATGTCAGTTTGTAGGGCTCCCTTGGGTCTATCAGGGCAGCACAAGTTTGAGGTGGGGACAACTTCGGTGTGGGGTCCATCCTTCGATATATGGATTTTTTGCAGTGAGGGCCATGCGCCCCTGGGCACATCCTTTTTCCATTTTCCCTGGGAAAGAAAACTCAGCAGTCCAGGTTCCTGATGTCAGTTTGTAGGGCTGCCTTGGGTGTATCAGGGCAGCACAAGTTTGAGGTGGGGACAACTTCGGTGTGGGGTCCATCCTTCGATATAAGGATTTTTTGCAGTCAGGGCCAGGGGCCCATGGGCACATCCTTTTTCCATTTTCCCTGGGAAAGAAAACTCAGCAGTCCAGGTTCCTGATGTCAGTTTGTAGGGCTCCCTTGGGTCTATCAGGGCAGCACAAGTTTGAGGTGGGGACAACTTCGGTGTGGGGTCCATCCTTCGATATAAGGATTTTTTGCAGTCAGGGCCAGGGGCCCCCGGGCACAACCTTTGGCCATTTTCCCTGGGAAAGAAAACTCAGCAGTCCAGGTTCCTGATGTCAATTTTTAGGGCTCCCTTGGGTCTATCAGGGCAGCAAAAGTTTGAGGTGGGGACAACTTCGGTGTGGGGTCCATCCTTCGATATAAGGATTTTTTGCAGTCAGGGCCAGGGGCCCCCGGGCACATCCTTTTTCCATTTTCCCTGGGAAAGAAAACTCAGCAGTCCAGGTTCCTGATGTCAGTTTGTAGGGCTCCCTTGGGTCTATCAGGGCAGCACAAGTTTGAGGTGGGGACAACTTCGGTGTGGGGTCCATCCTTCGATATAAGGATTTTTTGCAGTCAGGGCCAGGGGCCCCCGGGCACAACCTTTGGCCATTTTCCCTGGGAAAGAAAACTCAGCAGTCCAGGTTCCTGATGTCAATTTTTAGGGCTCCCTTGGGTCTATCAGGGCAGCAAAAGTTTGAGGTGGGGACAACTTCGGTGTGGGGTCCATCCTTCGATATAAGGATTTTTTGTAGTGATGTCCCTGCCCAAGACCCGCGGCCCCTGGGCACAACCTTTTTCCATTTTCCCTGGGAAAGAAAACTCAGCAGTCCAGGTTCCTGATGTCAGTTTGTAGGGCTCCCTTGGGTCTATCAGGGCAGCACAAGTTTGAGGTGGGGACAACTTCGGTGTGGGGTCCATCCTTCGATATAGGGATTTTTTGCAGTGAGGGCCAGGCGCCCCTGGGCACATCCTTTTTCCATTTTCCCTGGGAAAGAAAACTCAGCAGTCCAGGTTCCTGATGTCAGTTTGTAGGGCTGCCTTGGGTGTATCAGGGCAGCACAAGTTTGAGGTGGGGACAACTTCGGTGTGGGGTCCATCCTTCGATATAAGGATTTTTTGCAGTCAGGGCCAGGGGCCCATGGGCACATCCTTTTTCCATTTTCCCTGGGAAAGAAAACTCAGCAGTCCAGGTTCCTGATGTCAGTTTGTAGGGCTCCCTTGGGTGTATCAGGGCAGCACAAGTTTGAGGTGGGGACAACTTCGGTGTGGGGTCCATCCTTCGATATAAGGATTTTTTGCAGTCAGGGCCAGGGGCCCCCGGGCACAACCTTTGGCCATTTTCCCTGGGAAAGAAAACTCAGCAGTCCAGGTTCCTGATGTCAATTTTTAGGGCTCCCTTGGGTCTATCAGGGCAGCAAAAGTTTGAGGTGGGGACAACTTCGGTGTGGGGTCCATCCTTCGATATAAGGATTCTTTGCAGTCAGGGCCAGGGGCCCCCGGGCACATCCTTTTTCCATTTTCCCTGGGAAAGAAAACTCAGCAGTCCAGGTTCCTGATGTCAGTTTGTAGGGCTCCCTTGGGTCTATCAGGGCAGCACAAGTTTGAGGTGGGGACAACTTCGGTGTGGGGTCCATCCTTCGATATAAGGATTTTTTGCAGTCAGGGCCAGGGGCCCCCGGGCACAACCTTTGGCCATTTTCCCTGGGAAAGAAAACTCAGCAGTCCAGGTTCCTGATGTCAATTTTTAGGGCTCCCTTGGGTCTATCAGGGCAGCAAAAGTTTGAGGTGGGGACAACTTCGGTGTGGGGTCCATCCTTCGATATAAGGATTCTTTGCAGTCAGGGCCAGGGGCCCCTTGGCACATCCTTTTTCCATTTTCCCTGGGAAAGAAAACTCAGCAGTCCAGGTTCCTGATGTCAGTTTGTAGGGCTCCCTTGGGTGTATCAGGGCAGCACAAGTTTGAGGTGGGGACAACTTCGGTGTGGGGTCCATCCTTCGATATAAGGATTTTTTGCAGTCAGGGCCAGGCGCCCCTGGGCACATCCTTTTTCCATTTTCCCTGGGAAAGAAAACTCAGCAGTCCAGGTTCCTGATGTCAGTTTGTAGGGCTCCCTTGGGTGTATCAGGGCAGCACAAGTTTGAGGTGGGGACAACTTCGGTGTGGGGTCCATCCTTCGATATAAGGATTTTTTCCAGTGTGGGCCCTCCCCAGGGCCAGGGGCCCCTGGGCACATCCTTTGGCCATTTTCCCTGGGAAAGAAAACTCAGCAGTCCAGGTTCCTGATGTCAGTTTGTAGGGCTGCCTTGGGTGTATCAGGGCAGCACAAGTTTGAGGTGGGGACAACTTCGGTGTGGGGTCCATCCTTCGATATAAGGATTTTTTGCAGTCAGGGCCAGGGGCCCATGGGCACATCCTTTTTCCATTTTCCCTGGGAAAGAAAACTCAGCAGTCCAGGTTCCTGATGTCAGTTTGTAGGGCTCCCTTGGGTCTATCAGGGTAGCACAAGTTTGAGGTGGGGACAACTTCGGTGTGGGGTCCATCCTTCGATATAAGGATTTTTTGTAGTGATGTCCCTGCCCAAGGCCAGCGGCCCCTGGGGACAACCTTTTTCCATTTTCCCTGGGAAAGAAAACTCAGCAGTCCAGGTTCCTGATGTCAGTTTGTAGGGCTCCCTTGGGTCTATCAGGGCAGCACAAGTTTGAGGTGGGGACAACTTCGGTGTGGGGTCCATCCTTCGATATAAGGATTTTTTTCAGTCAGGGCCAATGCCCCCCGGGCACAACCTTTGGCCATTTTCCCTGGGAAAGAAAACTCAGCAGTCCAGGTTCCTGATGTCAGTTTGTAGGGCTGCCTTGGGTGTATCAGGGCAGCACAAGTTTGAGGTGGGGACAACTTCGGTGTGGGGTCCATCCTTCGATATAAGGATTTTTTGCAGTGAGGGCCCTGCCCAGGGCCAGGGGCCTCTGGGCACATTCTTTTTCCATTTTCTCTGGGAAAGAAAACTCAGCAGTCCAGGTTCCTGATGTCAGTTTGTAGGGCTGCCTTGGGTGTATCAGGGCAGTACAAGTTTGAGGTGGGGACAACTTCGGTGTGGGGTCCATCCTTCGATATAAGGATGTTTTGCAGTCAGGGCCAGGGGCCCCTTGGCACATCCTTTTTCCATTTTCCCTGGGAAAGAAAACTCAGCAGTCCAGGTTCCTGATGTCAGTTTGTAGGGCTCCCTTGGGTCTATCAGGGCAGCACAAGTTTGAGGTGGGGACAACTTCGGTGTGGGGTGCATCCTTCGATATAAGGATTTTTTTCAGTCAGGGCCAATGCCCCCCGGGCACAACCTTTGGCCATTTTCCCTGGGAAAGAAAACTCAGCAGTCCAGGTTCCTGATGTCAGTTTGTAGGGCTCCCTTGGGTCTATCAGGGCAGCACAAGTTTGAGGTGGGGACAACTTCGGTGTGGGGTCCATCCTTCGATATAAGGATTTTTTGCAGTCAGGGCCAGGGGCCCCTTGGCACATCCTTTTTCCATTTTCCCTGGGAAAGAAAACTCAGCAGTCCAGGTTCCTGATGTCAGTTTGTAGGGCTCCCTTGGGTCTATCAGGGCAGCACAAGTTTGAGGTGGGGACAACTTCGGTGTGGGGTCCATCCTTCGATATAAGGATTTTTTGCAGTCAGGGCCAGGCGCCCCTGGGCACATCCTTTTTCCATTTTCCCTGGGAAAGAAAACTCAGCAGTCCAGGTTCCTGATGTCAGTTTGTAGGGCTCCCTTGGGTCTATCAGGGCAGCCCAAGTTTGAGCTGGGGACAACTTCGGTGTGGGGTCCATCCTTCGATATAAGGATTTCTTGTAGTGGGGTCCCTGCCCAAGGCCAGCGGCCCCTGGGCACAACCTTTTTCCATTTTCCCTGGGAAAGAAAACTCAGCAGTCCAGGTTCCTGATGTCAGTTTGTAGGGCTCCCTTGGGTCTATCAGGGCAGCACAAGTTTGAGGTGGGGACAACTTCGGTGTGGGGTCCATCCTTCGATATAAGGATTCTTTGCAGTCAGGGCCAGGGGCCCCTGGGCACAACCTTTTTCCATTTTCCCTGGGAAAGAGAACTCAGCAGTCCAGGTTCCTGATGTCTGTTTGTAGGGCTCCCTTGGGTGTATCAGGGTAGCACAAGTTTGAGGTGGGGACAACTTCGGTGTGGGGTCCATCCTTCGATATAAGGATTCTTTGCAGTCAGGGCCAGGTGCCCCTGGGCACATCCATTTTCCATTTTCCCTGGGAAAGAAAACTCAGCAGTCCAGGTTCCTGATGTCAGTTTGTAGGGCTCCCTTGGGTCTATCAGGGTAGAACAAGTTTGAGGTGGGGACAACTTCGGTGTGGGGTCCATCCTTCGATATAAGGATTTTTTGTAGTGAGGTTCCTGCCCAAGGCCAGCGGCCCCTGGGCACAACCTTTTTCCATTTTCCCTGGGAAAGAAAACTCAGCAGTCCAGGTTCCTGATGTCAGTTTGTAGGGCTCCCTTGGGTCTATCAGGGCAGCACAAGTTTGAGGTGGGGACAACTTCGGTGTGGGGTGCATCCTTCGATATAAGGATTTTTTGCAGTCAGGGCCAGGGGCCCCAGTGCACATCCTTTTTCCATTTTCCCTGGGAAAGAAAACTCAGCAGTCCAGGTTCCTGATGTCAGTTTGTAGGGCTCCCTTGGGTCTATCAGGGCAGCACAAGTTTGAGGTGGGGACAACTTCGGTGTGGGGTCCATCCTTCGATATAAGGATTTCTTGTAGTGGGGTCCCTGCCGAAGGCCAGCGGCCCCTGGGCACAACCTTTTTCCATTTTCCCTGGGAAAGAAAACTCAGCAGTCCAGGTTCCTGATGTCAGTTTGTAGGGCTCCCTTGGGTCTATCAGGGCAGCACAAGTTTGAGGTGGGGACAACTTCGGTGTGGGGTGCATCCTTCGATATAAGGATTTTTTGCAGTCAGGGCCAGGGGCCCCCGGGCACATCCTTTTTCCATTTTCCCTGGGAAAGAAAACTCAGCAGTCCAGGTTCCTGATGTCAGTTTGTAGGGCTCCCTTGGGTCTATCAGGGCAGCACAAGTTTGAGGTGGGGACAACTTCGGTGTGGGGTCCATCCTTCGATATAAGGATTTTTTGCAGTCAGGGCCCGGGGCCCCAGGGCACAACCTTTGGCCATTTTCCCTGGGAAAGAAAACTCAGCAGTCCAGGTTCCTGATGTCAATTTTTAGGGCTCCCTTGGGTCTATCAGGGCAGCAAAAGTTTGAGGTGGGGACAACTTCGGTGTGGGGTCCATCCTTCGATATAAGGATTCTTTGCAGTCAGGGCCAGGGGCCCCTGGGCACATCCTTTTTCCATTTTCCCTGGGAAAGAAAACTCAGCAGTCCCGGTTCCTGATGTCAGTTTGTAGGGCTCCCTTGGGTCTATCAGGGCAGCACAAGTTTGAGGTGGGGACAACTTCGGTGTGGGGTCCATCCTTCGATATAAGGATTTCTTGTAGTGGGGTCCCTGCCCAAGGCCAGCGGCCCCTGGGCACATCCTTTTTCCATTTTCCCTGGGAAAGAAAACTCAGCAGTCCAGGTTCCTGATGTCAGTTTGTAGGGCTCCCTTGGGTCTATCAGGGCAGCACAAGTTTGAGGTGGGGACAACTTCGGTGTGGGGTGCATCCTTCGATATAAGGATTTTTTGCAGTCAGGGCCAGGGGCCCCAGTGCACATCCTTTTTCCATTTTCCCTGGGAAAGAAAACTCAGCAGTCCAGGTTCCTGATGTCAGTTTGTAGGGCTCCCTTGGGTCTATCAGGGCAGCACAAGTTTGAGGTGGGGACAACTTCGGTGTGGGGTCCATCCTTCGATATAAGGATTTTTTGCAGTCAGGGCCAGGCGCCCCTGGGCACATCCTTTTTCCATTTTCCCTGGGAAAGAAAACTCAGCAGTCCAGGTTCCTGATGTCAGTTTGTAGGGCTCCCTTGGGTGTATCAGGGCAGCACAAGTTTAAGGTGGGGCCAACTTCGGTGTGGGGTCCATCCTTCGATATAAGGATTTTTTCCAGTGTGGGCCCTCCCCAGGGCCAGGGGCCCCTGGGCACATCCTTTGGCCATTTTCCCTGGGAAAGAAAACTCAGCAGTCCAGGTTCCTGATGTCAGTTTGTAGGGCTGCCTTGGGTGTATCAGGGCAGCACAAGTTTGAGGTGGGGACAACTTCGGTGTGGGGTCCATCCTTCGATATAAGGATTTTTTGCAGTCAGGGCCAGGGGCCCATGGGCACATCCTTTTTCCATTTTCCCTGGGAAAGAAAACTCAGCAGTCCAGGTTCCTGATGTCAGTTTGTAGGGCTGCCTTGGGTCTATCAGGGTAGCACAAGTTTGAGGTGGGGACAACTTCGGTGTGGGGTCCATCCTTCGATATAAGGATTTTTTTCAGTCAGGGCCAATGCCCCCCGGGCACAACCTTTGGCCATTTTCCCTGGGAAAGAAAACTCAGCAGTCCAGGTTCCTGATGTCAGTTTGTAGGGCTCCCTTGGGTCTATCAGGGCAGCACAAGTTTGAGGTGGGGACAACTTCGGTGTGGGGTCCATCCTTCGATATAAGGATTTCTTGTAGTGGGGTCCCTGCCCAAGGCCAGCGGCCCCTGGGCACATCCTTTTTCCATTTTCCCTGGGAAAGAAAACTCAGCAGTCCAGGTTCCTGATGTCAGTTTGTAGGGCTCCCTTGGGTCTATCAGGGCAGCACAAGTTTGAGGTGGGGACAACTTCGGTGTGGGGTCCATCCTTCGATATAAGGATTTTTTGTAGTGATGTCCCTGCCCAAGGCCAGCGGCCCCTGGGGACAACCTTTTTCCATTTTCCCTGGGAAAGAAAACTCAGCAGTCCAGGTTCCTGATGTCAGTTTGTAGGGCTCCCTTGGGTCTATCAGGGCAGCACAAGTTTGAGGTGGGGACAACTTCGGTGTGGGGTCCATCCTTCGATATAAGGATTTTTTTCAGTCAGGGCCAATGCCCCCCGGGCACAACCTTTGGCCATTTTCCCTGGGAAAGAAAACTCAGCAGTCCAGGTTCCTGATGTTAGTTTCTAGGGCTCCCTTGGGTGTATCAGGGCAGCACAAGTTTGAGGTGGGGACAACTTCGGTGTGGGGTCCATCCTTCGATATAAGGATTTTTTGCAGTCAGGGCCAGGGGCCCCTTGGCACATCCTTTTTCCATTTTCCCTGGGAAAGAAAACTCAGCAGTCCAGGTTCCTGATGTCAGTTTGTAGGGCTCCCTTGGGTCTATCAGGGCAGCACAAGTTTGAGGTGGGGACAACTTCGGTGTGGGCTCCATCCTTCGATATAAGGATTTTTTGCAGTCAGGCCAGGCGCCCCTGGGCACATCCTTTTTCCATTTTCCCTGGGAAAGAAAACTCAGCAGTCCAGGTTCCTGATGTCAGTTTGTAGGGCTCCCTTGGGTCTATCAGGGCAGCCCAAGTTTGAGCTGGGGACAACTTCGGTGTGGGGTCCATCCTTCGATATAAGGATTCTTTGCAGTCAGGGCCAGGTGCCCCTGGGCACATCCATTTTCCATTTTCCCTGGGAAAGAAAACTCAGCAGTCCAGGTTCCTGATGTCAGTTTGTAGGGCTCCCTTGGGTCTATCAGGGTAGAACAAGTTTGAGGTGGGGACAACTTCGGTGTGGGGTCCATCCTTCGATATAAGGATTTTTTGTAGTGAGGTTCCTGCCCAAGGCCAGCGGCCCCTGGGCACATCCTTTTTCCATTTTCCCTGGGAAAGAAAACTCAGCAGTCCAGGTTCCTGATGTCAGTTTGTAGGGCTCCCTTGGGTCTATCAGGGCAGCACAAGTTTGAGGTGGGGACAACTTCGGTGTGGGGTGCATCCTTCGATATAAGGATTTTTTGCAGTCAGGGCCAGGGGCCCCAGTGCACATCCTTTTTCCATTTTCCCTGGGAAAGAAAACTCAGCAGTCCAGGTTCCTGATGTCAGTTTGTAGGGCTCCCTTGGGTGTATCAGGGCAGCACAAGTTTGAGGTGGGGACAACTTCGGTGTGGGGTCCATCCTTCGATATAAGGATTTTTTGCAGTCAGGGCCAGGCGCCCCTGGGCACATCCTTTTTCCATTTTCTCTGGGAAAGAAAACTCAGCAGTCCAGGTTCCTGATGTCAGTTTGTAGGGCTCCCTTGGGTGTATCAGGGCAGCACAAGTTTAAGGTGGGGACAATTTCGGTGTGGGGTCCATCCTTCGATATAAGGATTTTTTCCAGTGTGGGCCCTCCCCAGGGCCAGGGGCCCCTGGGCACATCCTTTGGCCATTTTCCCTGAGAAAGAAAACTCAGCAGTCCAGGTTCCTGATGTCAGTTTGTAGGGCTCCCTTGGGTCTATCAGGGTAGCACAAGTTTGAGGTGGGGACAACTTCGGTGTGGGGTCCATCCTTCGATATAAGGATTTTTTGTAGTGATGTCCCTGCCCAAGGCCAGCGGCCCCTGGGGACAACCTTTTTCCATTTTCCCTGGGAAAGAAAACTCAGCAGTCCAGGTTCCTGATGTCAGTTTGTAGGGCTGCCTTGGGTGTATCAGGGCAGCACAAGTTTGAGGTGGGGACAACTTCGGTGTGGGGTCCATCCTTCGATATAAGGATTTTTTTCAGTCAGGGCCAATGCCCCCCGGGCACAACCTTTGGCCATTTTCCCTGGGAAAGAAAACTCAGCAGTCCAGGTTCCTGATGTCAGTTTGTAGGGCTCCCTTGGGTCTATCAGGGCAGCACAAGTTTGAGGTGGGGACAACTTCGGTGTGGGGTCCATCCTTCGATATAAGGATTTTTTGCAGTGAGGGCCCTGCCCAGGGCCAGGGGCCCCTGGGCACATTCTTTTTCCATTTTCTCTGGGAAAGAAAACTCAGCAGTCCAGGTTCCTGATGTCAGTTTGTAGGGCTGCCTTGGGTGTATCAGGGCAGTACAAGTTTGAGGTGGGGACAACTTCGGTGTGGGGTCCATCCTTCGATATAAGGATTTTTTGCAGTCAGGGCCAGGGGCCCCTTGGCACATCCTTTTTCCATTTTCCCTGGGAAAGAAAACTCAGCAGTCCAGGTTCCTGATGTCAGTTTGTAGGGCTCCCTTGGGTCTATCAGGGCAGCACAAGTTTGAGGTGGGGACAACTTCGGTGTGGGGTCCATCCTTCGATATAAGGATTTTTTGCAGTCAGGGCCAGGGGCCCCAGTGCACATCCTTTTTCCATTTTCCCTGGGAAAGAAAACTCAGCAGTCCAGGTTCCTGATGTCAGTTTGTAGGGCTCCCTTGGGTCTATCAGGGCAGCACAAGTTTGAGGTGGGGACAACTTCGGTGTGGGGTCCATCCTTCGACATACGGATTTTTTGCAGTCAGGGCCAGGCGCCCCTGGGCACATCCTTTTTCCATTTTCCCTGGGAAAGAAAACTCAGCAGTCCAGGTTCCTGATGTCAGTTTGTAGGGCTCCCTTGGGTCTATCAGGGCAGCCCAAGTTTGAGCTGGGGACAACTTCGGTGTGGGGTCCATCCTTCGATATAAGGATTTCTTGTAGTGGGGTCCCTGCCCAAGGCCAGCGGCCCCTGGGCACAACCTTTTTCCATTTTCCCTGGGAAAGAAAACTCAGCAGTCCAGGTTCCTGATGTCAGTTTGTAGGGCTGCCTTGGGTGTATCAGTGCAGCACAAGTCTGAGGTGGGGACAACTACGGTGTGGGGTCCATCCTTCGATATAAGGATTTTTTGCAGTCAGGGCTAGGGGCCCCTGGGCACATCCTTTTTCCATTTTCCCTGGGAAAGAGAACTCAGCAGTCCAGGTTCCTGATGTCTGTTTGTAGGGCTCCCTTGGGTCTATCAGGGTAGCACAAGTTTGAGGTGGGGACAACTTCGGTGTGGGGTCCATCCTTCGATATAAGGATTCTTTGCAGTCAGGGCCAGGTGCCCCTGGGCACATCCATTTTCCATTTTCCCTGGGAAAGAAAACTCAGCAGTCCAGGTTCCTGATTTCAGTTTGTAGGGCTCCCTTGGGTCTATCAGGGTAGAACAAGTTTGAGGTGGGGACAACTTCGGTGTGGGGTCCATCCTTCGATATAAGGATTTTTTGTAGTGAGGTTCCTGCCCAAGGCCAGCGGCCCCTGGGCACAACCTTTTTCCATTTTCCCTGGGAAAGAAAACTCAGCAGTCCAGGTTCCTGATGTCAGTTTGTAGGGCTCCCTTGGGTCTATCAGGGCAGCACAAGTTTCAGGTGGGGACAACTTCGGTGTGGGGTGCATCCTTCGATATAAGGATTTTTTGCAGTCAGGGCCAGGTGCCCCAGGGCACATCCTTTTTCCATTTTCCCTGGGAAAGAAAACTCAGCAGTCCAGGTTCCTGATGTCAGTTTGTAGGGCTCCCTTGGGTCTATCAGGGCAGCACAAGTTTGAGGTGGGGACAACTTTGGTGTGGGGTCCATCCTTCGATATAAGGATTTTTTGCAGTCAGGGCCAGGGGCCCCAGGGCACATCCTTTTTCCATTTTCCCTGGGAAAGAAAACTCAGCAGTCCAGGTTCCTGATGTCAGTTTGTAGGGCTGCCTTGGGTGTATCAGGGCAGCACAAGTTTGAGGTGGGGACAACTTCGGTGTGGGGTCCATCCTTCGATATAAGGATTTTTTGCAGTCAGGGCCAGGGGCCCATGGGCACATCCTTTTTCCATTTTCCCTGGGAAAGAAAACTCAGCAGTCCAGGTTCCTGATGTCAGTTTGTAGGGCTCCCTTGGGTGTATCAGGGCAGCACAAGTTTGAGGTGGGGACAACTTCGGTGTGGGGTCCATCCTTCGATATAAGGATTTTTTGCAGTCAGGGCCAGGGGCCCCTGGGCACAACCTTTGGCCATTTTCCCTGGGAAAGAAAACTCAGCAGTCCAGGTTCCTGATGTCAATTTTTAGGGCTCCCTTGGGTCTATCAGGGCAGCAAAAGTTTGAGGTGGGGACAACTTCGGTGTGGGGTCCATCCTTCGATATAAGGATTCTTTGCAGTCAGGGCCAGGGGCCCCCGGGCACATCCTTTTTCCATTTTCCCTGGGAAAGAAAACTCGGCAGTCCAGGTTCCTGATGTCAGTTTGTAGGGCTCCCTTGGGTCTATCAGGGCAGCACAAGTTTGAGGTGGGGACAACTTCGGTGTGGGGTCCATCCTTCGATATAAGGATTTTTTGCAGTCAGGGCCAGGGGCCCCCGGGCACAACCTTTGGCCATTTTCCCTGGGAAAGAAAACTCAGCAGTCCAGGTTCCTGATGTCAATTTTTAGGGCTCCCTTGGGTCTATCAGGGCAGCAAAAGTTTGAGGTGGGGACAACTTCGGTGTGGGGTCCATCCTTCGATATAAGGATTCTTTGCAGTCAGGGCCAGGGGCCCCTTGGCACATCCTTTTTCCATTTTCCCTGGGAAAGAAAACTCAGCAGTCCAGGTTCCTGATGTCAGTTTGTAGGGCTCCCTTGGGTGTATCAGGGCAGCACAAGTTTGAGGTGGGGACAACTTCGGTGTGGGGTCCATCCTTCGATATAAGGATTTTTTGCAGTCAGGGCCAGGCGCCCCTGGGCACATCCTTTTTCCATTTTCCCTGGGAAAGAAAACTCAGCAGTCCAGGTTCCTGATGTCAGTTTGTAGGGCTCCCTTGGGTGTATCAGGGCAGCACAAGTTTGAGGTGGGGACAACTTCGGTGTGGGGTCCATCCTTCGATATAAGGATTTTTTCCAGTGTGGGCCCTCCCCAGGGCCAGGGGCCCCTGGGCACATCCTTTGGCCATTTTCCCTGGGAAAGAAAACTCAGCAGTCCAGGTTCCTGATGTCAGTTTGTAGGGCTGCCTTGGGTGTATCAGGGCAGCACAAGTTTGAGGTGGGGACAACTTCGGTGTGGGGTCCATCCTTCGATATAAGGATTTTTTGCAGTCAGGGCCAGGGGCCCATGGGCACATCCTTTTTCCATTTTCCCTGGGAAAGAAAACTCAGCAGTCCAGGTTCCTGATGTCAGTTTGTAGGGCTCCCTTGGGTCTATCAGGGTAGCACAAGTTTGAGGTGGGGACAACTTCGGTGTGGGGTCCATCCTTCGATATAAGGATTTTTTGTAGTGATGTCCCTGCCCAAGACCAGCGGCCCCTGGGGACAACCTTTTTCCATTTTCCCTGGGAAAGAAAACTCAGCAGTCCAGGTTCCTGATGTCAGTTTGTAGGGCTCCCTTGGGTCTATCAGGGCAGCACAAGTTTGAGGTGGGGACAACTTCGGTGTGGGGTCCATCCTTCGATATAAGGATTTTTTTCAGTCAGGGCCAATGCCCCCCGGGCACAACCTTTGGCCATTTTCCCTGGGAAAGAAAACTCAGCAGTCCAGGTTCCTGATGTCAGTTTGTAGGGCTGCCTTGGGTGTATCAGGGCAGCACAAGTTTGAGGTGGGGACAACTTCGGTGTGGGGTCCATCCTTCGATATAAGGATTTTTTGCAGTGAGGGCCCTGCCCAGGGCCAGGGGCCTCTGGGCACATTCTTTTTCCATTTTCTCTGGGAAAGAAAACTCAGCAGTCCAGGTTCCTGATGTCAGTTTGTAGGGCTGCCTTGGGTGTATCAGGGCAGTACAAGTTTGAGGTGGGGACAACTTCGGTGTGGGGTCCATCCTTCGATATAAGGATTTTTTGCAGTCAGGGCCAGGCGCCCCTGGGCACATCCTTTTTCCATTTTCCCTGGGAAAGAAAACTCAGCAGTCCAGGTTCCTGATGTCAGTTTGTAGGGCTCCCTTGGGTCTATCAGGGCAGCCCAAGTTTGAGCTGGGGACAACTTCGGTGTGGGGTCCATCCTTCGATATAAGGATTTCTTGTAGTGGGGTCCCTGCCCAAGGCCAGCGGCCCCTGGGCACAACCTTTTTCCATTTTCCCTGGGAAAGAAAACTCAGCAGTCCAGGTTCCTGATGTCAGTTTGTAGGGCTCCCTTGGGTCTATCAGGGCAGCACAAGTTTGAGGTGGGGACAACTTCGGTGTGGGGTCCATCCTTCGATATAAGGATTCTTTGCAGTCAGGGCCAGGGGCCCCTGGGCACAACCTTTTTCCATTTTCCCTGGGAAAGAGAACTCAGCAGTCCAGGTTCCTGATGTCTGTTTGTAGGGCTCCCTTGGGTGTATCAGGGTAGCACAAGTTTGAGGTGGGGACAACTTCGGTGTGGGGTCCATCCTTCGATATAAGGATTCTTTGCAGTCAGGGCCAGGTGCCCCTGGGCACATCCATTTTCCATTTTCCCTGGGAAAGAAAACTCAGCAGTCCAGGTTCCTGATGTCAGTTTGTAGGGCTCCCTTGGGTCTATCAGGGTAGAACAAGTTTGAGGTGGGGACAACTTCGGTGTGGGGTCCATCCTTCGATATAAGGATTTTTTGTAGTGAGGTTCCTGCCCAAGGCCAGCGGCCCCTGGGCACAACCTTTTTCCATTTTCCCTGGGAAAGAAAACTCAGCAGTCCAGGTTCCTGATGTCAGTTTGTAGGGCTCCCTTGGGTCTATCAGGGCAGCACAAGTTTGAGGTGGGGACAACTTCGGTGTGGGGTGCATCCTTCGATATAAGGATTTTTTGCAGTCAGGGCCAGGGGCCCCCGGGCACATCCTTTTTCCATTTTCCCTGGGAAAGAAAACTCAGCAGTCCAGGTTCCTGATGTCAGTTTGTAGGGCTCCCTTGGGTCTATCAGGGCAGCACAAGTTTGAGGTGGGGACAACTTCGGTGTGGGGTCCATCCTTCGATATAAGGATTTTTTGCAGTCAGGGCCCGGGGCCCCAGGGCACAACCTTTGGCCATTTTCCCTGGGAAAGAAAACTCAGCAGTCCAGGTTCCTGATGTCAATTTTTAGGGCTCCCTTGGGTCTATCAGGGCAGCAAAAGTTTGAGGTGGGGACAACTTCGGTGTGGGGTCCATCCTTCGATATAAGGATTCTTTGCAGTCAGGGCCAGGGGCCCCCGGGCACATCCTTTTTCCATTTTCCCTGGGAAAGAAAACTCAGCAGTCCCGGTTCCTGATGTCAGTTTGTAGGGCTGCCTTGGGTCTATCAGGGCAGCACAAGTTTGAGGTGGGGACAACTTCGGTGTGGGGTCCATCCTTCGATATAAGGATTTCTTGTAGTGGGGTCCCTGCCCAAGGCCAGCGGCCCCTGGGCACATCCTTTTTCCATTTTCCCTGGGAAAGAAAACTCAGCAGTCCAGGTTCCTGATGTCAGTTTGTAGGGCTCCCTTGGGTCTATCAGGGCAGCACAAGTTTGAGGTGGGGACAACTTCGGTGTGGGGTGCATCCTTCGATATAAGGATTTTTTGCAGTCAGGGCCAGGGGCCCCAGTGCACATCCTTTTTCCATTTTCCCTGGGAAAGAAAACTCAGCAGTCCAGGTTCCTGATGTCAGTTTGTAGGGCTCCCTTGGGTCTATCAGGGCAGCACAAGTTTGAGGTGGGGACAACTTCGGTGTGGGGTCCATCCTTCGATATAAGGATTTTTTGCAGTCAGGGCCAGGCGCCCCTGGGCACATCCTTTTTCCATTTTCCCTGGGAAAGAAAACTCAGCAGTCCAGGTTCCTGATGTCAGTTTGTAGGGCTCCCTTGGGTGTATTAGGGCAGCACAAGTTTAAGGTGGGGCCAACTTCGGTGTGGGGTCCATCCTTCGATATAAGGATTTTTTCCAGTGTGGGCCCTCCCCAGGGCCAGGGGCCCCTGGGCACATCCTTTGGCCATTTTCCCTGGGAAAGAAAACTCAGCAGTCCAGGTTCCTGATGTCAGTTTGTAGGGCTGCCTTGGGTGTATCAGGGCAGCACAAGTTTGAGGTGGGGACAACTTCGGTGTGGGGTCCATCCTTCGATATAAGGATTTTTTGCAGTCAGGGCCAGGGGCCCATGGGCACATCCTTTTTCCATTTTCCCTGGGAAAGAAAACTCAGCAGTCCAGGTTCCTGATGTCAGTTTGTAGGGCTGCATTGGGTCTATCAGGGTAGCACAACTTTGAGGTGGGGACAACTTCGGTGTGGGGTCCATCCTTCGATATAAGGATTTTTTTCAGTCAGGGCCAATGCCCCCCGGGCACAACCTTTGGCCATTTTCCCTGGGAAAGAAAACTCAGCAGTCCAGGTTCCTGATGTCAGTTTGTAGGGCTCCCTTGGGTGTATCAGGGCAGCACAAGTTTGAGGTGGGGACAACTTCGGTGTGGGGTCCATCCTTCGATATAAGGATTTTTTGCAGTGAGGGCCCTGCCCAGGGCCAGGGGCCTCTGGGCACATTCTTTTTCCATTTTCTCTGGGAAAGAAAACTCAGCAGTCCAGGTTCCTGATGTCAGTTTGTAGGGCTGCCTTGGGTGTATCAGGGCAGTACAAGTTTGAGGTGGGGACAACTTCGGTGTGGGGTCCATCCTTCGATATAAGGATTTTTTGCAGTCAGGGCCAGGGGCCCCTGGGCACATCCTTTTTCCATTTTCCCTGGGAAAGAAAACTCAGCAGTCCAGGTTCCTGATGTCAGTTTGTAGGGCTCCCTTGGGTCTATCAGGGCAGCACAAGTTTGAGGTGGGGACAACTTCGGTGTGGGGTCCATCCTTCGATATAAGGATTTCTTGTAGTGGGGTCCCTGCCCAAGGCCAGCGGCCCCTGGGCACAACCTTTTTCCATTTTCCCTGGGAAAGAAAACTCAGCAGTCCAGGTTCCTGATGTCAGTTTGTAGGGCTCCCTTGGGTCTATCAGGGCAGCACAAGTTTGAGGTGGGGACAACTTCGGTGTGGGGTCCATCCTTCGATATAGGGATTTTTTGCAGTCAGGGCCAGGCGCCCCTGGGCACATCCTTTTTCCATTTTCCCTGGGAAAGAAAACTCAGCAGTCCAGGTTCCTGATGTCAGTTTGTAGGGCTCCCTTGGGTGTATCAGGGCAGCACAAGTTTAAGGTGGGGACAACTTCGGTGTGGGGTCCATCCTTCGATATAAGGATTTTTTGTAGTGATGTCCCTGCCCAAGGCCAGCGGCCCCTGGGGACAACCTTTTTCCATTTTCCCTGGGAAAGAAAACTCAGCAGTCCAGGTTCCTGATGTCAGTTTGTAGGGCTCCCTTGGGTCTATCAGGGCAGCACAAGTTTGAGGTGGGGACAACTTCGGTGTGGGGTCCATCCTTCGATATAAGGATTTTTTTCAGTCAGGGCCAATGCCCCCCGGGCACAACCTTTGGCCATTTTCCCTGGGAAAGAAAACTCAGCAGTCCAGGTTCCTGATGTTAGTTTGTAGGGCTCCCTTGGGTCTATCAGGGCAGCACAAGTTTGAGGTGGGGACAACTTCGGTGTGGGGTCCATCCTTCGATATAAGGATTTTTTGCAGTCAGGGCCAGGGGCCCCTTGGCACATCCTTTTTCCATTTTCCCTGGGAAAGAAAACTCAGCAGTCCAGGTTCCTGATGTCAGTTTGTAGGGCTCCCTTGGGTCTATCAGGGCAGCACAAGTTTGAGGTGGGGACAACTTCGGTGTGGGCTCCATCCTTCGATATAAGGATTTTTTGCAGTCAGGCCAGGCGCCCCTGGGCACATCCTTTTTCCATTTTCCCTGGGAAAGAAAACTCAGCAGTCCAGGTTCCTGATGTCAGTTTGTAGGGCTCCCTTGGGTCTATCAGGGCAGCCCAAGTTTGAGCTGGGGACAACTTCGGTGTGGGGTCCATCCTTCGATATAAGGATTCTTTGCAGTCAGGGCCAGGTGCCCCTGGGCACATCCATTTTCCATTTTCCCTGGGAAAGAAAACTCAGCAGTCCAGGTTCCTGATGTCAGTTTGTAGGGCTCCCTTGGGTCTATCAGGGTAGAACAAGTTTGAGGTGGGGACAACTTCGGTGTGGGGTCCATCCTTCGATATAAGGATTTTTTGTAGTGAGGTTCCTGCCCAAGGCCAGCGGCCCCTGGGCACATCCTTTTTCCATTTTCCCTGGGAAAGAAAACTCAGCAGTCCAGGTTCCTGATGTCAGTTTGTAGGGCTCCCTTGGGTCTATCAGGGCAGCACAAGTTTGAGGTGGGGACAACTTCGGTGTGGGGTGCATCCTTCGATATAAGGATTTTTTGCAGTCAGGGCCAGGGGCCCCAGTGCACATCCTTTTTCCATTTTCCCTGGGAAAGAAAACTCAGCAGTCCAGGTTCCTGATGTCAGTTTGTAGGGCTCCCTTGGGTCTATCAGGGCAGCACAAGTTTGAGGTGGGGACAACTTCGGTGTGGGGTCCATCCTTCGATATAAGGATTTTTTGCAGTCAGGGCCAGGCGCCCCTGGGCACATCCTTTTTCCATTTTCCCTGGGAAAGAAAACTCAGCAGTCCAGGTTCCTGATGTCAGTTTGTAGGGCTCCCTTGGGTGTATCAGGGCAGCACAAGTTTAAGGTGGGGACAATTTCGGTGTGGGGTCCATCCTTCGATATAAGGATTTTTTCCAGTGTGGGCCCTCCCCAGGGCCAGGGGCCCCTGGGCACATCCTTTGGCCATTTTCCCTGAGAAAGAAAACTCAGCAGTCCAGGTTCCTGATGTCAGTTTGTAGGGCTGCCTTGGGTGTATCAGGGCAGTACAAGTTTGAGGTGGGGACAACTTCGGTGTGGGGTCCATCCTTCGATATAAGGATTTTTTGCAGTCAGGGCCAGGGGCCCCTTGGCACATCCTTTTTCCATTTTCCCTGGGAAAGAAAACTCAGCAGTCCAGGTTCCTGATGTCAGTTTGTAGGGCTCCCTTGGGTCTATCAGGGCAGCACAAGTTTGAGGTGGGGACAACTTCGGTGTGGGGTCCATCCTTCGATATAAGGATTTTTTGCAGTCAGGGCCAGGGGCCCCTTGGCACATCCTTTTTCCATTTTCCCTGGGAAAGAAAACTCAGCAGTCCAGGTTCCTGATGTCAGTTTGTAGGGCTCCCTTGGGTCTATCAGGGCAGCACAAGTTTGAGGTGGGGACAACTTCGGTGTGGGGTCCATCCTTCGACATACGGATTTTTTGCAGTCAGGGCCAGGCGCCCCTGGGCACATCCTTTTTCCATTTTCCCTGGGAAAGAAAACTCAGCAGTCCAGGTTCCTGATGTCAGTTTGTAGGGCTCCCTTGGGTCTATCAGGGCAGCCCAAGTTTGAGCTGGGGACAACTTCGGTGTGGGGTCCATCCTTCGATATAAGGATTTCTTGTAGTGGGGTCCCTGCCCAAGGCCAGCGGCCCCTGGGCACAACCTTTTTCCATTTTCCCTGGGAAAGAAAACTCAGCAGTCCAGGTTCCTGATGTCAGTTTGTAGGGCTGCCTTGGGTGTATCAGTGCAGCACAAGTCTGAGGTGGGGACAACTACGGTGTGGGGTCCATCCTTCGATATAAGGATTTTTTGCAGTCAGGGCCAGGGGTCCCTGGGCACATCCTTTTTCCATTTTCCCTGGGAAAGAAAACTCAGCAGTCCAGGTTCCTGATGTCAGTTTGTAGGTCTCCCTTGGGTGTATCAGGGCAGCACAAGTTTGAGGTGGGGACAACTTCGGTATGGGGTCCATCCTTCGATATAAGGATTCTTTGCAGTCAGGGCTAGGGGCCCCTGGGCACATCCTTTTTCCATTTTCCCTGGGAAAGAGAACTCAGCAGTCCAGGTTCCTGATGTCTGTTTGTAGGGCTCCCTTGGGTCTATCAGGGTAGCACAAGTTTGAGGTGGGGACAACTTCGGTGTGGGGTCCATCCTTCGATATAAGGATTCTTTGCAGTCAGGGCCAGGTGCCCCTGGGCACATCCATTTTCCATTTTCCCTGGGAAAGAAAACTCAGCAGTCCAGGTTCCTGATGTCAGTTTGTAGGGCTCCCTTGGGTCTATCAGGGTAGAACAAGTTTGAGGTGGGGACAACTTCGGTGTGGGGTCCATCCTTCGATATAAGGATTTTTTGTAGTGAGGTTCCTGCCCAAGGCCAGCGGCCCCTGGGCACAACCTTTTTCCATTTTCCCTGGGAAAGAAAACTCAGCAGTCCAGGTTCCTGATGTCAGTTTGTAGGGCTCCCTTGGGTCTATCAGGGCAGCACAAGTTTCAGGTGGGGACAACTTCGGTGTGGGGTGCATCCTTCGATATAAGGATTTTTTGCAGTCAGGGCCAGGTGCCCCAGGGCACATCCTTTTTCCATTTTCCCTGGGAAAGAAAACTCAGCAGTCCAGGTTCCTGATGTCAGTTTGTAGGGCTCCCTTGGGTCTATCAGGGCAGCACAAGTTTGAGGTGGGGACAACTTTGGTGTGGGGTCCATCCTTCGATATAAGGATTTTTTGCAGTCAGGGCCAGGGGCCCCAGGGCACATCCTTTTTCCATTTTCCCTGGGAAAGAAAACTCAGCACTCCAGGTTCCTGATGTCAGTTTGTAGGGCTCCCTTGGGTCTATCAGGGTAGAACAAGTTTGAGGTGGGGACAACTTCGGTGTGGGGTCCATCCTTCGATATAAGGATTTTTTGCAGTCAGGGCCAGGGGCCCCAGGGCACATCCTTTTTCCATTTTCCCTGGGAAAGAAAACTCAGCAGTCCAGGTTCCTGATGTCAGTTTGTAGGGCTCCCTTGGGTCTATCAGGGCAGCACAAGTTTGAGGTGGGGACAACTTCGGTGTGGGGTCCATCCTTCGATATACGGATTTTTTTCAGTCAGGGCCAATGGCCCCCGGGCACAACCTTTGGCCATTTTCCCTGGGAAAGAAAACTCAGCAGTCCAGGTTCCTGATGTCAGTTTGTAGGGCTCCCTTGGGTGTATCAGGGCAGCACAAGTTTGAGGTGGGGACAACTTCGGTGTGGGGTCCATCCTTCGATATAAGGATTTTTTGCAGTCAGGGCCCTGCCCAGGGCCAGGGGCCCCTGGGCATATTCTTTTTCCATTTTCTCTGGGAAAGAAAACTCAGCAGTCCAGGTTCCTGATGTCAGTTTGTAGGGCTGCCTTGGGTGTATCAGGGCAGCACAAGTTTGAGGTGGGGACAACTTCGGTGTGGGGTCCATTCTTCGATATAAGGATTTTTTGCAGTGAGGTCGCAGCCCTGGGCCAGGGGCCCCTGGGCATATTCTTTTTCCATTTTCTCTGGGAAAGAAAATTCAGCAGTCCAGGTTCCTGATGTCAGTTTGTAGGGCTGCCTAGGGTGTATCAGGGCAGCACAAGTTTGAGGTGGGGACAACTTCGGTGTGGGGTCCATCCTTCAATATAAGGATTTTTTGCAGTCAGGGCCAGGGGCCCCAGGGCACATCCTTTTTCCATTTTCCCTGGGAAAGAAAACTCAGCAGTCCAGGTTCCTGATGTCAGTTTGTAGGGCTCCCTTGGGTCTATCAGGGCAGCACAAGTTTGAGGTGGGGACAACTTCGGTGTGGGGTCCATCCTTCGATATAAGGATTCTTTGCAGACAGGGCCAGGGGCCCATGGGCACATCCTTTTTCCATTTTCCCTGGGAAAGAAAACTCAGCAGTCCAGGTTCCTGATGTCAGTTTGTAGGGCTCCCTTGGGTCTATCAGGGCAGCACAAGTTTGAGGTGGGGACAACTTCGGTGTGGGGTCCATCCTTCGATATAAGGATTCTTTGCAGTCAGGGCCAGGGGCCCCTGGGCACATCCTTTTTCCATTTTCCCTGGGAAAGAAAACTCAGCAGTCCAGGTTCCTGATGTCAGTTTGTAGGGCTCCCTTGGGTCTATCAGGGTAGCACAAGTTTGAGGTGGGGACAACTTCGGTGTGGGGTCCATCCTTCGATATAAGGATTTTTTGCAGTGAGGGCCCTACCCAGGGCCAGGGGCCCCTGGGCACATCCTTTATCCATTTTCCCTGGGAAAGAAAACTCAGCAGTCCAGGTTCCTGATGTCAGTTTGTAGGGCTCCCTTGGGTGTATCAGGGCAGCACAAGTTTGAGGTGGGGACAACTTCGGTGTGGGGTCCATCCTTCGATATAAGGATTTTTTGCAGTCAGGGCCCTGCCCAGGGCCAGGGGCCCCTGGGCACAACCTTTTTCCATTTTCTCTGGGAAATAAAACTCAGCAGTCCAGGTTCCTGATGTCAGTTTGTAGGGCTGCCTTGGGTCTATCAGGGCAGTACAAGTTTGAGGTGGGCACAGCTTCGGTGTGGGGTCCATCCTTCAATATAAGGATTTTTTGCAGTCAGGGCCACGGGCCCCTGGGCACATCCTTTTTCCATTTTCCCTGGGAAAGAAAACTCAGCAGTCCAGGTTCCTGATGTCAGTTTGTAGGGCTCCCTTGGGTCTATCAGGGCAGCAGAAGTTTGAGGTGGGTACAACTTCGGTGTGGGGTCCATCCTTCGATATAAGGATTTTTTGCAGTCAGGGCCAGGGGCCCCTGGGCACATCCTTTTTCCATTTTCCCTGGGAAAGAAAACTCAGCAGTCCAGGTTCCTGATGTCAGTTTGTAGGGCTGCCTTCGGTGCATCAGGGCAGCACAAGTTTGAGGTGGGGACAACTTCGGTGTGGGGTCCATCCTTCGATATAAGGATTTTTTGCAGTGGGGCCCCAGCGCAGGGCCGGGGGCCCATGGGCACATCCTTTTTCCATTTTCCCTGGGAAAGAAAACTCAGCAGTCCAGGTTCCTGATGTCAGTTTGTAGGGCTCCCTTGGGTCTATCAGGGCAGCACAAGTTTGAGGTGGGGACAACTTCGGTGTGGGGTCCATCCTTCGATATAAGGATTTTTTGCAGTCAGGGCCAGGGGCCCCAGTGCACATCCTTTTTCCATTTTCCCTGGGAAAGAAAACTCAGCAGTCCAGGTTCCTGATGTCAGTTTGTAGGGCTCCCTTGGGTGTATCAGGGTAGCACAAGTTTGAGGTGCGGACAACTTCGGTGGGGGGTCCATCCTTCGATATAAGGATTTTTTGCAGTCAGGGCCAGGGGCCCCAGGGCACATCCTTTTTCCATTTTCCCTGGGAAAGAAAACTCAGCAGTCCAGGTTCCTGATGTCAGTTTGTAGGGCTCCCTTGGGTGTATCAGGGCAGCACAAGTTTGAGGTGGGGAGAACTTCGGTGTGGGGTCCATACTTCGATATAAGGATTTTTTGCAGTCCGGGCCAGGGGCCCCTGGGCACAACCTTTTTCCATTTTCCCTGGGAAAGAAAACTCAGCAGTCCAGGTTCCTGATGTCAGTTTGTAGGGCTCCCTTGGGTGTATCAGGGCAGCACAAGTCTGAGGTGGGGAGAACTTCGGTGTGGGGTCCATCCTTCGATATAAGGATTTTTTGCAGTCAGGGCCAGGGGCCCCTGGGCACATCCTTTTTCCATTTTCCCTGGGAAAGAAAACTCAGCAGTCCAGGTTCCTGATGTCAGTTTGTAGGTCTCCCTTGGGTCTATCAGGGCAGCACAAGTTTGAGGTGGGGACAACTTCGGTGTGGGGTCCATCCTTCGATATAAGGATTCTTTGCAGTCAGGGCCAGGGGCCCCTGGGCACATCCTTTTTCCATTTTCCCTGGGAAAGAGAACTCAGCAGTCCAGGTTCCTGATGTCTGTTTGTAGGGCTCCCTTGGGTCTATCAGGGCAGCACAAGTTTGAGGTGGGGACAACTTCGGTGTGGGGTCCATCCTTCGATATAAGGATTCTTTGTAGTCAGGGCCAGGTGCCCCTGGGCACATCCATTTTCCATTTTCCCTGGGAAAGAAAACTCAGCAGTCCAGGTTCCTGATGTCAGTTTGTAGGGCTCCCTTGGGTCTATCAGGGTAGAACAAGTTTGAGGTGGGGACAACTTCGGTGTGGGGTCCATCCTTCGATATAAGGATTTTTTGTAGTGAGGTTCCTGCCCAAGGCCAGCGGCCCCTGGGCACAACCTTTTTCCATTTTCCCTGGGAAATAAAACTCAGCAGTCCAGGTTCCTGATGTCAGTTTGTAGGGCTGCCTTGGGTCTATCAGGGCAGTACAAGTTTGAGGTGGGCACAGCTTCGGTGTGGGGTCCATCCTTCAATATAAGGATTTTTTGCAGTCAGGGCCACGGGCCCCTGGGCACATCCTTTTTCCATTTTCCCTGGGAAAGAAAACTCAGCAGTCCAGGTTCCTGATGTCAGTTTGTAGGGCTCCCTTGGGTCTATCAAGGCAGCAGAAGTTTGAGGTGGGGACAACTTCGGTGTGGGGTCCATCCTTCGATATAAGGATTTTTTGCAGTCAGGGCCAGGGGCCCCTGGGCACATCCTTTTTCCATTTTCCCTGGGAAAGAAAACTCAGCAGTCCAGGTTCCTGATGTCAGTTTGTAGGGCTGCCTTCGGTGCATCAGGGCAGCACAAGTTTGAGGTGGGGACAACTTCGGTGTGGGGTCCATCCTTCGATATAAGGATTTTTTGCAGTGGGGCCCCAGCGCAGGGCCGGGGGCCAATGGGCACATCCTTTTTCCATTTTCCCTGGGAAAGAAAACTCAGCAGTCCAGGTTCCTGATGTCAGTTTGTAGGGCTCCCTTGGGTCTATCAGGGCAGCACAAGTTTGAGGTGGGGACAACTTCGGTGTGGGGTCCATCCTTCGATATAAGGATTTTTTGCAGTCCGGGCCAGGGTCCCCTGGGCACAACCTTTTTCCATTTTCCCTGGGAAAGAAAACTCAGCAGTCCAGGTTCCTGATGTCAGTTTGTAGGGCTCCCTTGGGTGTATCAGGGTAGCACAAGTTTGAGGTGGGGACAACTTCGGTGTGGGGTCCATCCTTCGATATAAGGATTTTTTGCAGTCAGGGCCAGGGGCCCCAGGGCACATCCTTTTTCCATTTTCCCTGGGAAAGAAAACTCAGCAGTCCAGGTTCCTGATGTCAGTTTGTAGGGCTCCCTTGGGTGTATCAGGGCAGCACAAGTTTGAGGTGGGGACAACTTCGGTGTGGGGTCCATCCTTCGATATAAGGATTTTTTGCAGTCCGGGCCAGGGGCCCCTGGGCACAACCTTTTTCCATTTTCCCTGGGAAAGAAAACTCAGCAGTCCAGGTTCCTTATGTCAGTTTGTAGGGCTCCCTTGGGTCTATCAGGGCAGCACAAGTTTGAGGTGGGGACAACTTCGGTGTGGGGTCCATCCTTCGATATAAGGATTCTTTGCAGTCAGGGCCAGGGGCCCCTGGGCACATCCTTTTTCCATTTTCCCTGGGAAAGAAAACTCAGCAGTCCAGGTTCCTGATGTCAGTTTGTAGGGCTCCCTTGGGTCTATCAGGGTAGCACAAGTTTGAGGTGGGGACAACTTCGGTGTGGGGTCCATCCTTCGATTTAAGGATTTTTTGTAGTGAGGTCCCTGCCCAAGACCAGCGGCCCCAGGGCACAACCTTTTTCCATTTTCCCTGGGAAAGAAAACTCAGCAGTCCAGGTTCCTGATGTCAGTTTGTAGGGCTCCCTTGGGTCTATCAGGGCAGCACAATTTTCAGGTGGGGACAACTTCGGTGTGGGGTGCATCCTTCGATATAAGGATTTTTTGCAGTCAGGGCCAGGTGCCCCAGGGCACATCCTTTTTCCATTTTCCCTGGGAAAGAAAACTCAGCAGTCCAGGTTCCTGATGTCAGTTTGTAGGGCTCCCTTGGGTCTATCAGGGCAGCACAAGTTTGAGGTGGGGACAACTTTGGTGTGGGGTCCATCCTTCGATATAAGGATTTTTTGCAGTCAGGGCCAGGGGCCCCAGGGCACACCCTTTGGCCATTTTCCCTGGGAAAGAAAACTCAGCAGTCCAGGTTCCTGATGTCAGTTTGTAGGGCTCCCTTGGGTGTATCAGGGCAGCACAAGTTTGAGGTGGGGACAACTTCGGTGTGGGGTCCATCCTTCGATATAAGGATTTTTTTCAGTCAGGGCCAATGGCCCCCGGGCACAACCTTTGGCCATTTTCCCTGGGAAAGAAAACTCAGCAGTCCAGGTTCCTGATGTCAGTTTGTAGGGCTCCCTTGGGTCTATCAGGGCAGCACAAGTTTGAGGTGGGGACAACTTCGGTGTGGGGTCCATCCTTCGATATACGGATTTTTTTCAGTCAGGGCCAATGGCCCCCGGGCACAACCTTTGGCTATTTTCCCTGGGAAAGAAAACTCAGCAGTCCAGGTTCCTGATGTCAGTTTGTAGGGCTCCCTTGGGTGTATCAGGGCAGCACAAGTTTGAGGTGGGGACAACTTCGGTGTGGGGTCCATCCTTCGATATAAGGATTTTTTGCAGTCAGGGCCCTGCCCAGGGCTAGGGGCCCCTGGGCATATTCATTTCCATTTTCTCTGGGAAAGAAAACTCAGCAGTCCAGGTTCCTGATGTCAGTTTGTAGGGCTGCCTTGGGTCTATCAGGGCAGTACAAGATTAAGGTGGGCACAGCTTCGCTGTGGGGTCCATCCTTCGATATAAGGATTTTTTGCAGTCAGGGCCAGGGGCCCCTGGGCACATCCTTTTTCCATTTTCCCTGGGAAAGAAAACTCAGCAGTCCAGGTTCCTGATGTCAGTTTGTAGGGCTGCCTTGGGTGTATCAGGGCAGCACAAATTTGAGGTGGGGACAACTTCGGTGTGGGGTCCATCCTTCGATATAAGGATTCTTTGCAGACAGGGCCAGGGGCCCATGGGCACATCCTTTTTCCATTTTCCCTGGGAAAGAAAACTCAGCAGTCCAGGTTCCTGATGTCAGTTTGTAGGGCTCCCTTGGGTGTATCAGGGCAGCACAAGTTTGAGGTGGGGACAACTTCGGTGTGGGGTCCATCCTTCGATATAAGGATTCTTTGGAGTCAGGGCCAGGGGCTCCTGGGCACATCCTTTTTCCATTTTCCCTGGGAAAGAAAACTCAGCAGTCCAGGTTCCTGATGTCAGTTTGTAGGGCTCCCTTGGGTCTATCAGGGTAGCACAAGTTTGAGGTGGGGACAACTTCGGTGTGGGGTCCATCCTTCGATATAAGGATTTTTTGCAGTGAGGGCCCTACCCAGGGCCAGGGGCCCCTGGGCACATCCTTTATCCATTTTCCCTGGGAAAGAAAACTCAGCAGTCCAGGTTCCTGATGTCAGTTTGTAGGGCTCCCTTGGGTCTATCAGGGCAGCACAAGTTTCAGGTGGGGACAACTTCGGTGTGGGGTGCATCCTTCGATATAAGGATTTTTTGCAGTCAGGGCCAGGTGCCCCAGGGCACATCCTTTTTCCATTTTCCCTGGGAAAGAAAACTCAGCAGTCCAGGTTCCTGATGTCAGTTTGTAGGGCTCCCTTGGGTCTATCAGGGCAGCACAAGTTTGAGGTGGGGACAACTTTGGTGTGGGGTCCATCCTTCGATATAAGGATTTTTTGCAGTCAGGGCCAGGGGCCCCAGGGCACATCCTTTGGCCATTTTCCCTGGGAAAGAAAACTCAGCAGTCCAGGTTCCTGATGTCAGTTTGTAGGGCTCCCTTGGGTGTATCAGGGCAGCAAAAGTTTGAGGTGGGGACAACTTCGGTGTGGGGTCCATCCTTCGATATAAGGATTTTTTGCAGTCAGGGCCAGGGGCCCCAGGGCACATCCTTTTTCCATTTTCCCTGGGAAAGAAAACTCAGCAGTCCAGGTTCCTGATGTCAGTTTGTAGGGCTCCCTTGGGTCTATCAGGGCAGCACAAGTTTGAGGTGGGGACAACTTCGGTGTGGGGTCCATCCTTCGATAGACGGATTTTTTTCAGTCAGGGCCAATGGCCCCCGGGCACAACCTTTGGCCATTTTCCCTGGGAAAGAAAACTCAGCAGTCCAGGTTCCTGATGTCAGTTTGTAGGGCTCCCTTGGGTGTATCAGGGCAGCACAAGTTTGAGGTGGGGACAACTTCGGTGTGGGGTCCATCCTTCGATATAAGGATTTTTTGCAGTCAGGGCCCTGCCCAGGGCCAGGGGCCCCTGGGCATATTCTTTTTCCATTTTCTCTGGGAAAGAAAACTCAGCAGTCCAGGTTCCTGATGTCAGTTTGTAGGGCTGCCTTGGGTCTATCAGGGCAGTACAAGATTAAGGTGGGCACAGCTTCGCTGTGGGGTCCATCCTTCGATATAAGGATTTTTTGCAGTCAGGGCCAGGGGCCCCTGGGCACATCCTTTTTCCATTTTCCCTGGGAAAGAAAACTCAGCAGTCCAGGTTCCTGATGTCAGTTTGTAGGGCTGCCTTGGGTGTATCAGGGCAGCACAAATTTGAGGTGGGGACAACTTCGGTGTGGGGTCCATCCTTCGATATAAGGATTCTTTGCAGACAGGGCCAGGGGCCCATGGGCACATCCTTTTTCCATTTTCCCTGGGAAAGAAAACTCAGCAGTCCAGGTTCCTGATGTCAGTTTGTAGGGCTCCCTTGGGTGTATCAGGGCAGCACAAGTTTGAGGTGGGGACAACTTCGGTGTGGGGTCCATCCTTCGATATAAGGATTCTTTGGAGTCAGGGCCAGGGGCTCCTGGGCACATCCTTTTTCCATTTTCCCTGGGAAAGAAAACTCAGCAGTCCAGGTTCCTGATGTCAGTTTGTAGGGCTCCCTTGGGTCTATCAGGGTAGCACAAGTTTGAGGTGGGGACAACTTCGGTGTGGGGTCCATCCTTCGATATAAGGATTTTTTGCAGTGAGGGCCCTACCCAGGGCCAGGGGCCCCTGGGCACATCCTTTATCCATTTTCCCTGGGAAAGAAAACTCAGCAGTCCAGGTTCCTGATGTCAGTTTGTAGGGCTCCCTTGGGTCTATCAGGGCAGCACAAGTTTCAGGTGGGGACAACTTCGGTGTGGGGTGCATCCTTCGATATAAGGATTTTTTGCAGTCAGGGCCAGGTGCCCCAGGGCACATCCTTTTTCCATTTTCCCTGGGAAAGAAAACTCAGCAGTCCAGGTTCCTGATGTCAGTTTGTAGGGCTCCCTTGGGTCTATCAGGGCAGCACAAGTTTGAGGTGGGGACAACTTTGGTGTGGGGTCCATCCTTCGATATAAGGATTTTTTGCAGTCAGGGCCAGGGGCCCCAGGGCACATCCTTTGGCCATTTTCCCTGGGAAAGAAAACTCAGCAGTCCAGGTTCCTGATGTCAGTTTGTAGGGCTCCCTTGGGTGTATCAGGGCAGCAAAAGTTTGAGGTGGGGACAACTTCGGTGTGGGGTCCATCCTTCGATATAAGGATTTTTTGCAGTCAGGGCCAGGGGCCCCAGGGCACATCCTTTTTCCATTTTCCCTGGGAAAGAAAACTCAGCAGTCCAGGTTCCTGATGTCAGTTTGTAGGGCTCCCTTGGGTCTATCAGGGCAGCACAAGTTTGAGGTGGGGACAACTTCGGTGTGGGGTCCATCCTTCGATAGACGGATTTTTTTCAGTCAGGGCCAATGGCCCCCGGGCACAACCTTTGGCCATTTTCCCTGGGAAAGAAAACTCAGCAGTCCAGGTTCCTGATGTCAGTTTGTAGGGCTCCCTTGGGTGTATCAGGGCAGCACAAGTTTGAGGTGGGGACAACTTCGGTGTGGGGTCCATCCTTCGATATAAGGATTTTTTGCAGTCAGGGCCCTGCCCAGGGCTAGGGGCCCCTGGGCATATTCATTTCCATTTTCTCTGGGAAAGAAAACTCAGCAGTCCAGGTTCCTGATGTCAGTTTGTAGGGCTGCCTTGGGTCTATCAGGGCAGTACAAGATTAAGGTGGGCACAGCTTCGCTGTGGGGTCCATCCTTCGATATAAGGATTTTTTGCAGTCAGGGCCAGGGGCCCCTGGGCACATCCTTTTTCCATTTTCCCTGGGAAAGAAAACTCAGCAGTCCAGGTTCCTGATGTCAGTTTGTAGGGCTGCCTTGGGTGTATCAGGGCAGCACAAATTTGAGGTGGGGACAACTTCGGTGTGGGGTCCATCCTTCGATATAAGGATTCTTTGCAGACAGGGCCAGGGGCCCATGGGCACATCCTTTTTCCATTTTCCCTGGGAAAGAAAACTCAGCAGTCCAGGTTCCTGATGTCAGTTTGTAGGGCTCCCTTGGGTGTATCAGGGCAGCACAAGTTTGAGGTGGGGACAACTTCGGTGTGGGGTCCATCCTTCGATATAAGGATTCTTTGGAGTCAGGGCCAGGGGCTCCTGGGCACATCCTTTTTCCATTTTCCCTGGGAAAGAAAACTCAGCAGTCCAGGTTCCTGATGTCAGTTTGTAGGGCTCCCTTGGGTCTATCAGGGTAGCACAAGTTTGAGGTGGGGACAACTTCGGTGTGGGGTCCATCCTTCGATATAAGGATTTTTTGCAGTGAGGGCCCTACCCAGGGCCAGGGGCCCCTGGGCACATCCTTTATCCATTTTCCCTGGGAAAGAAAACTCAGCAGTCCAGGTTCCTGATGTCAGTTTGTAGGGCTCCCTTGGGTCTATCAGGGCAGCACAAGTTTCAGGTGGGGACAACTTCGGTGTGGGGTGCATCCTTCGATATAAGGATTTTTTGCAGTCAGGGCCAGGTGCCCCAGGGCACATCCTTTTTCCATTTTCCCTGGGAAAGAAAACTCAGCAGTCCAGGTTCCTGATGTCAGTTTGTAGGGCTCCCTTGGGTCTATCAGGGCAGCACAAGTTTGAGGTGGGGACAACTTTGGTGTGGGGTCCATCCTTCGATATAAGGATTTTTTGCAGTCAGGGCCAGGGGCCCCAGGGCACATCCTTTGGCCATTTTCCCTGGGAAAGAAAACTCAGCAGTCCAGGTTCCTGATGTCAGTTTGTAGGGCTCCCTTGGGTGTATCAGGGCAGCAAAAGTTTGAGGTGGGGACAACTTCGGTGTGGGGTCCATCCTTCGATATAAGGATTTTTTGCAGTCAGGGCCAGGGGCCCCAGGGCACATCCTTTTTCCATTTTCCCTGGGAAAGAAAACTCAGCAGTCCAGGTTCCTGATGTCAGTTTGTAGGGCTCCCTTGGGTCTATCAGGGCAGCACAAGTTTGAGGTGGGGACAACTTCGGTGTGGGGTCCATCCTTCGATAGACGGATTTTTTTCAGTCAGGGCCAATGGCCCCCGGGCACAACCTTTGGCCATTTTCCCTGGGAAAGAAAACTCAGCAGTCCAGGTTCCTGATGTCAGTTTGTAGGGCTCCCTTGGGTGTATCAGGGCAGCACAAGTTTGAGGTGGGGACAACTTCGGTGTGGGGTCCATCCTTCGATATAAGGATTTTTTGCAGTCAGGGCCCTGCCCAGGGCCAGGGGCCCCTGGGCATATTCTTTTTCCATTTTCTCTGGGAAAGAAAACTCAGCAGTCCAGGTTCCTGATGTCAGTTTGTAGGGCTGCCTTGGGTCTATCAGGGCAGTACAAGATTAAGGTGGGCACAGCTTCGCTGTGGGGTCCATCCTTCGATATAAGGATTTTTTGCAGTCAGGGCCAGGGGCCCCTGGGCACATCCTTTTTCCATTTTCCCTGGGAAAGAAAACTCAGCAGTCCAGGTTCCTGATGTCAGTTTGTAGGGCTGCCTTGGGTGTATCAGGGCAGCACAAGTTTGAGGTGGGGACAACTTCGGTGTGGGGTCCATACTTCGATATAAGGATTTTTTGCAGTCAGGGCCAGGGGCCCCAGGGCACATCCTTTTTCCATTTTCCCTGGGAAAGAAAACTCAGCAGTCCAGGTTCCTGATGTCAGTTTGTAGGGCTCCCTTGGGTCTATCAGGGCAGCACAAGTTTGAGGTGGGGACAACTTCGGTGTGGGGTCCATCCTTCGATATAAGGATTTTTTGCAGTCAGGGCCAGGGGCCCCAGGGCACATCCTTTTTCCATTTTCCCTGAGAAAGAAAACGCAGCAGTCCAGGTTCCTGATGTCAGTTTGTAGGGCTGCCTTGGGTCTATCAGGGCAGCACAAGTTTGAGGTGGGGACAACTTTGGTGTGGGGTCCATCCTTCGATATAAGGATTTTTTTCAGTCAGGGCCAATGGCCCCCGGGCACAACCTTTGGCCATTTTCCCTGGGAAAGAAAACTCAGCAGTCCAGGTTCCTGATGTCAGTTTGTAGGGCTCCCTTCGGTGTATCAGGGCAGCACAAGTTTGAGGTGGGGACAACTTTGGTGTGGGGTCCATCCTTCGATATAAGGATTTTTTCCAGTGTGGGCCCTACCCAGGGCCAGGGGCCCCTGGGCACATCCTTTGGCCATTTTCCCGTGGAAAGGAAACTCAGCAGTCCAGGTTCCTGATGTCAGTTTGTAGGGCTGCCTTGGGTCTATCAGGGCAGCACAAGTTTGAGGTGGGGACAACTTCGGTGTGGGGTCCATCCTTCGATAGAAGGATTTTTTGCAGTCAGGGCCAGGCGCCCCTGGGCACATCCTTTTTCCATTTTCCCTGGGAAAGAAAACTCAGCAGTCCAGGTTCCTGATGTCAGTTTGTAGGGCTCCCTTGGGTGTATCAGGGCAGCACAAGTTTGAGGTGGGGACAACTTCGGTGTGGGGTCCATCCTTCGATATAAGGATTTTTTCCAGTGAGGGCCCTCCCCAGGGCCAGGGGCCCCTGGGCACATCCTTTGGCCATTTTCCCTGGGAAAGAAAACTCAGCAGTCCAGGTTCCTGATGTCAGTTTGTAGGGCTCCCTTGGGTCTATCAGGGCAGCACAAGTTTGAGGTGGGGACAACTTCGGTGTGGGGTCCATCCTTCGATATAAGGATTTTTTGCAGTCAGGGCCAGGGGCCCCAGGGCACATCATTTTTCCATTTTCCCTGAGAAAGAAAACTCAGCAGTCCAGGTTCCTGATGTCAGTTTGTAGGGCTGCCTTGGGTCTATCAGGGCAGCACAAGTTTGAGGTAAGGACAACTTCGGTGTGGGGTCCATCCTTCGATATAAGGATTTTTTGCAGTCAGGGCCAATGGCCCCCGGGCACAACCTTTGGCCATTTTCCCTGGGAAAGAAAACTCAGCAGTCCAGGTTCCTGATGTCAGTTTGTAGGGCTCCCTTGGGTGTATCAGGGCAGCACAAGTTTGAGGTGGGGACAACTTCGGTGTGGGGTCCATCCTTCGATATAAGGATTTTTTGCAGTCAGGGCCCTACCCAGGGCCAGGGGCCCCTGGGCACATCCTTTATCCATTTTCCCTGGGAAATAAAACTCAGCAGTCCAGGTTCCTGATGTCAGTTTGTAGGGCTCCCTTGGGTCTATCAGGGCAGCAGAAGTTTGAGGTGGGGACAACTTCGGTGTGGGGTCCATCCTTCGATATAAGGATTTTTTGCAGTCAGGGCCAGGGGCCCCTGGGCACATCCTTTTTCCATTTTCCCTGGGAAAGAAAACTCAGCAGTCCAGGTTCCTGATGTCAGTTTGTAGGGCTCCCTTGGGTCTATCAGGGTAGCACAAGTTTGAGGTGGGGACAACTTCGGTGTGGGGTCCATCCTTCGATATAAGGATTTTTTGCAGTCAGGGCCAGGCGCCCCTGGGCACATCCTTTTTCCATTTTCCCTGGGAAAGAAAACTCAGCAGTCCAGGTTCCTGATGTCAGTTTGTAGGGCTCCCTTGGGTCTATCAGGGCAGCACAAGTTTGAGGTGGGGACAACTTCGGTGTGGGGTCCATCCTTCGATATAAGGATTTTTTCCAGTGAGGGCCCTCCCCAGGGCCAGGGGCCCCTGGGCACATCCTTTGGCCATTTTCCCTGGGAAAGAAAACTCAGCAGTCCAGGTTCCTGATGTCAGTTTGTAGGGCTGCCTTGGGTCTATCAGGGCAGCACAAGTTTGAGGTGGGGACAACTTCGGTGTGGGGTCCATCCTTCGATATAAGGATATTTTGCAGACAGGGCCAGGGGCCCCTGGGCACATCCTTTTTCCATTTTCCCTGGGAAAGAAAACTCAGCAGTCCAGGTTCCTGATGTCAGTTTGTAGGGCTCCCTTGGGTCTATCAGGGCAGCACAAGTTTGAGGTGGGGACAACTTCGGTGTGGGGTCCATCCTTCGATATAAGGATTTTTTGCAGTCAGGGCCTGGGGCCCCTTGGCACATCCTTTTTCCATTTTCCCTGGGAAAGAAAACTCAGCAGTCCAGGTTCCTGATGTCAGTTTGTAGGGCTCCCTTGGGTCTATCAGGGTAGCACAAGTTTGAGGTGGGGACAACTTCGGTGTGGGGTCCATCCTTCGATATAAGGATTTTTTGTAGTGAGGTCCCTGCCCAAGGCCAGCGGCCCCTGGGCACAACCTTTTTCCATTTTCTCTGGGAAAGAAAACTCAGCAGTCCAGGTTCCTGATGTCAGTTTGTAGGGCTCCCTTGGGTGTATCAGGGTAGCACAAGTTTGAGGTGGGGACAACTTCGGTGTGGGGTCCATCCTTCGATATAAGGATTCTTTGCAGTCAGGGCCAGGGGCCCCAGGGCACATCCTTTTTCCATTTTCCCTGGGAAAGAAAAGTCAGCAGTCCAGGTTCCTGATGTCAGTTTGTAGGGCTCCCTTGGGTGTATCAGGGCAGCACAAGTTTGAGGTGGGGACAACTTCGGTGTGGGGTCCATCCTTCGATATAAGGATTTTTTGCAGTCAGGGCCAGGGGCCCCAGGGCACATCCTTTTTCCATTTTCCCTGAGAAAGAAAACTCAGCAGTCCAGGTTCCTGATGTCAGTTTGTAGGGCTGCCTTGGGTCTATCAGGGCAGCACAAGTTTGAGGTGGGGACAACTTCGGTGTGGGGTCCATCCTTCGATATAAGGATTTTTTTCAGTCAGGGCCAATGGCCCCCGGGCACAACCTTTGGCCATTTTCCCTGGGAAAGAAAACTCAGCAGTCCAGGTTCCTGATGTCAGTTTGTAGGGCTCCCTTGGGTGTATCAGGGCAGCACAAGTTTGAGGTGGGGACAACTTCGGTGTGGGGTCCATCCTTCGATATAAGGATTTTTTGCAGTGAGGGCCCTACCCAGGGCCAGGGGCCCCTGGGCACATCCTTTGGCCATTTTCCCTGGGAAAGGAAACTCAGCAGTCCAGGTTCCTGATGTCAGTTTGTAGGGCTGCCTTGGGTCTATCAGGGCAGCACAAGTTTGAGGTGGGGACAACTTCGGTGTGGGGTCCATCCTTCGATATAAGGATTTTTTGCAGTCAGGGCCAGGCGCCCCTGGGCACATCCTTTTTCCATTTTCCCTGGGAAAGAAAACTCAGCAGTCCAGGTTCCTGATGTCAGTTTGTAGGGCTCCCTTGGGTGTATCAGGGCAGCACAAGTTTGAGGTGGGGACAACTTCGGTGTGGGGTCCATCCTTCGATATAAGGATTTTTTCCAGTGTGGGCCCTCCCCAGGGCCAGGGGCCCCTGGGCACATCCTTTGGCCATTTTCCCTGGGAAAGAAAACTCAGCAGTCCAGGTTCCTGATGTCAGTTTGTAGGGCTGCCTTGGGTCTATCAGGGCAGCACAAGTTTGAGGTGGGGACAACTTCGGTGTGGGGTCCATCCTTCGATATAAGGATATTTTGCAGTCAGGGCCAGGGGCCCATGGGCACATCCTTTTTCCATTTTCCCTGGGAAAGAAAACTCAGCAGTCCAGGTTCCTGATGTCAGTTTGTAGGGCTCCCTTGGGTATATCAGGGTAGCACAAGTTTGAGGTGGGGACAACTTCGGTGTGGGGTCCATCCTTCGATATAAGGATTTTTTGCAGTGAGGTCGCAGCCCTGGGCCAGGGGCCCCTGGGGACATCCTTTTTCCATTTTCCCTGGGAAAGAAAACTCAGCAGTCCAGGTTCCTGATGTCAGTTTGTAGGGCTCCCTTGGGTGTATCAGGGCAGCACAAGTTTGAGGTGGGGACAACTTCGGTGTGGGGTCCATCCTTCGATATAAGGATTCTTTGCAGACAGGGCCAGGGGCCCCTGGGCACAACCTTTTTCCATTTTCCCTGGGAAAGAAAACTCAGCAGTCCAGGTTCCTGATGTCAGTTTGTAGGGCTCCCTTGGGTCTATCAGGGCAGCACAAGTTTGAGGTGGGGACAACTTCGGTGTGGGGTCCATCCTTCGATATAAGGATTCTTTGCAGTCAGGGCCAGGGGCCCCTGGGCACATCCTTTTTCCATTTTCCCTGGGAAAGAAAACTCAGCAGTCCAGGTTCCTGATGTCAGTTTGCAGGGCTCCCTTGGGTCTATCAGGGCAGCACAAGTTTGAGGTGGGGACAACTTCGGTGTGGGGTCCATCCTTCGATATAAGGATTTTTTGCAGTCAGGGCCAGGGGCCCCTGGGCACATCCTTTTTCCATTTTCCCTGGGAAAGAAAACTCAGCAGTCCAGGTTCCTGATGTCAGTTTGTAGGGCTCCCTTGGGTGTATCAGGGCAGCACAAGTTTGAGGTGGGGACAACTTCGGTGTGGGGTCCATCCTTCGATATAAGGATTTTTTGCAGTCAGGGCCCTGCCCAGGGCCAGGGGCCCCTGGGCACATCCTTTGGCCATTTTCCCTGGGAAAGAAAACTCAGCAGTCCAGGTTCCTGATGTCAGTTTGTAGGGCTCCCTTGGGTCTATCAGGGCAGCACAAGTTTGAGGTGGGGACAACTTCGGTGTGGGGTCCATCCTTCGATATAAGGATATTTTGCAGTCAGGGCCAGGGGTCCATGGGCACATCCTTTTTCCATTTTCCCTGGGAAAGAAAACTCAGCAGTCCAGGTTCCTGATGTCAGTTTGTAGGGCTCCCTTGGGTCTATCAGGGTAGCACAAGTTTGAGGTGGGGACAACTTCGGTGTGGGGTCCATCCTTCGATATAAGGATTTTTTGTAGTGATGTCCCTGCCCACGGCCAGCGGCCCCTGGGCACAACCTTTTTCCATTTTCCCTGGGAAAGAAAACTCAGCAGTCCAGGTTCCTGATGTCAGTTTGTAGGGCTGCCTTGGGTCTATCAGGGCAGCACAAGTTTGAGGTGGGGACAACTTCGGTGTGGGGTCCATCCTTCGATATAAGGATTTTTTGCAGTCAGGGCCCTGCCCAGGGCCAGGGGCCCCTGGGCACATTCTTTTTCCATTTTCTCTGGGAAAGAAAACTCAGCAGTCCAGGTTCCTGATGTCAGTTTGTAGGGCTCCCTTGGGTGTATCAGGGCAGCACAAGTTTGAGGTGGGGACATCTTCGGTGTGGGGTCCATCCTTCGATATAAGGATTTTTTGCAGTCAGGGCCAGGGGCCCCAGGGCACACCCTTTTTCCATTTTCCCTGGGAAAGAAAACTCAGCAGTCCAGGTTCCTGATGTCAGTTTGTAGGGCTCCCTTGGGTGTATCAGGGCAGCACAAGTTTGAGGTGGGGACAACTTCGGTGTGGGGTCCATCCTTCGATATAAGGATTTTTTGCAGTCAGGGCCAGGGGCCCCAGGGCACATCCTTTTTCCATTTTCCCTGGGAAAGAAAACTCAGCAGTCCAGGTTCCTGATGTCAGTTTGTAGGGCTCCCTTGGGTCTATCAGGGCAGCACAAGTTTGAGGTGGGGACAACTTCGGTGTGGGGTCCATCCTTCGATATAAGGATTTTTTGTAGTGATGTCCCTGCCCAAGGCCAGCGGCCCCTGGGCACAACCTTTTTCCATTTTCCCTGGGAAAGAAAACTCAGCAGTCCAGGTTCCTGATGTCAGTTTGTAGGGCTCCCTTGGGTCTATCAGGGCAGCACAAGTTTGAGGTGGGGACAACTTCGGTGTGGGGTGCATCCTTCGATATAAGGATTTTTTTCAGTCAGGGCCAATGCCCCCCTGGCACAACCTTTGGCCATTTTCCCTGGGAAAGAAAACTCAGCAGTCCAGGTTCCTGATGTCAGTTTGTAGGGCTCCCTTGGGTGTATCAGGGCAGCACAAGTTTGAGGTGGGGACAACTTCGGTGTGGGGTCCATCCTTCGATATAAGGATTTTTTGCAGTCAGGGCCAGGGGCCCCTTGGCACATCCTTTTTCCATTTTCCCTGGGAAAGAAAACTCAGCAGTCCAGGTTCCTGATGTCAGTTTGTAGGGCTGCCTTGGGTCTATCAGGGCAGCACAAGTTTGAGGTGGGGACAACTTCGGTGTGGGCTCCATCCTTCGATATAAGGATTTTTTGCAGTCAGGGCCAGGCGCCCCTGGGCACATCCTTTTTCCATTTCCCCTGGGAAAGAAAACTCAGCAGTCCAGGTTCCTGATGTCAGTTTGTAGGGCTCCCTTGGGTCTATCAGGGCAGCACAAGTTTGAGGTGGGGACAACTTCGGTGTGGGGTCCATCCTTCGATATAAGGATTTCTTGTAGTGGGGTCCCTGCCCAAGGCCAGCGGCCCCTGGGCACAACCGTTTTCCATTTTCCCTGGGAAAGAAAACTCAGCAGTCCAGGTTCCTGATGTCAGTTTGTAGGGCTCCCTTGGGTCTATCAGGGCAGCACAAGTTTGAGGTGGGGACAACTTCGGTGTCGGGTGCATCCTTCGATATAAGGATTTTTTGCAGTCAGGGCCAGGGGCCCCTGGGCACATCCTTTTTCCATTTTCCCTGGGAAAGAAAACTCAGCAGTCCAGGTTCCTGATGTCAGTTTGTAGGGCTCCCTTGGGTCTATCAGGGCAGCACAAGTTTGAGGTGGGGACAACTTCGGTGTGGGGTCCATCCTTCAATATAAGGATTTTTTGCAGTCAGGGCCAGGGGCCCCCGGGCACAACATTTGGCCATTTTCCCTGGGAAAGAAAACTCAGCAGTCCAGGTTCCTGATGTCAGTTTGTAGGGCTCCCTTGGGTCTATCAGGGCAGCACAAGTTTGAGGTGGGGACAACTTCGGTGTGGGGTCCATCCTTCGATATAAGGATTCTTTGCAGTCAGGGCCAGGGGCCCCCGGGCACATCCTTTTTCCATTTTCCCTGGGAAAGAAAACTCAGCAGTCCAGGTTCCTGATGTCAGTTTGTAGGGCTCCCTTGGGTGTATCAGGGCAGCACAAGTTTGAGGTGGGGACAACTTTGGTGTGGGGTCCATCCTTCGATATAAGGATTTTTTGCAGTGAAGGCCCTCCCCAGGGCCAGGGGCCCCTGGGCACATCCTTTGGCCATTTTCCCTGGGAAAGAAAACTCAGCAGTCCAGGTTCCTGATGTCAGTTTGTAGGGCTGCCTTGGGTCTATCAGGGCAGCACAAGTTTGAGGTGGGGACAACTTCGGTGTGGGGTCCATTCTTCGATATAAGGATTCTTTGCAGTGAGGTCGCAGCCCTGGGCCAGGGGCCCCTGGGGACATCCTTTTCCCATTTTCCCTGGGAAAGAAAACTCAGCAGTCCAGGTTCCTGATGTCAGTTTGTAGGGCTCCCTTGGTTCTATCAGGGCAGCACAAGTTTGAGGTGGGGACAACTTCGGTGTGGGGTCCATCCTTTGATATAAGGATTTTTTGCAGTCAGGGCCAGGGGCCCCTTGGCACATCCTTTTTCCATTTTCCCTGGGAAAGAAAACTCAGCAGTCCAGGTTCCTGATGTCAGTTTGTAGGGCTCCCTTGGGTCTATCAGGGCAGCACAAGTTTGAGGTGGGGACAACTTCGGTGTGGGGTCCATCCTTCGATATAAGGATTCTTTGGAGTCAGGGCCAGGGGCCCCTGGGCACATCCTTTTTCCATTTTCCCTGGGAAAGAAAACTCAGCACTCCAGGTTCCTGATGTCAGTTTGTAGGGCTCCCTTGGGTCTATAAGGGTAGCACAAGTTTGAGGTGGGGACAACTTCGGTGTGGGGTCCATCCTTCGATATAAGGATTTTTTGTAGTGAGGTCCCTGCCGAAGGCCAGCGGCCCCAGGGCATAACCTTTTTCCATTTTCCCTGGGAAAGAAAACTCAGCAGTCCAGGTTCCTGATGTCAGTTTGTAGGGCTCCCTTGGTTCTATCAGGGCAGCACAAGTTTCAGGTGGGGACAACTTCGGTGTGGGGTGCATCCTTCGATATAAGGATTCTTTGCAGTCAGGGCCAGGGGCCCCTGGGCACATCCTTTTTCCATTTTCCCTGGGAAAGAAAACTCAGCAGTCCAGGTTCCTGATGTCAGTTTGTAGGGCTGCCTTGGGTCTATCAGGGCAGCACAAGTTTGAGGTGGGGACAACTTCGGTGTGGGGTCCATTCTTCGATATAAGGATTCTTTGCAGTGAGGTCGCAACCCTGGGCCAGGGGCCCATGGGGACATCCTTTTTCCATTTTCCCTGGGAAAGAAAACTCAGCAGTCCAGGTTCCTGATGTCAGTTTGTAGGTCTCCCTTGGGTCTATCAGGGCAGCACAAGTTTGAGGTGGGGACAACTTCGGTGTGGGGTCCATCCTTCGATATAAGGATTCTTTGCAGTCAGGGCCAGGGGCCCCTGGGCACATCCTTTTTCCATTTTCCCTGGGAAAGAAAACTCAGCAGTCCAGGTTCCTGATGTCAGTTTGTAGGGCTCCCTTGGGTGTATCAGGGCAGCACAAGTTTGAGGTGGGGACATCTTCGGTGTGGGGTCCATCCTTCGATATAAGGATTCTTTGCAGTCAGGGCCAGGGGCCCCAGGGCACATCCTTTTTCCATTTTCCCTGGGAAAGAAAACTCAGCAGTCCAGGTGCCTGATGTCAGTTTGTAGGGCTCCCTTGGGTCTATCAGGGCAGCACAAGTTTGAGGTGGGGACAACTTCGGTGTGGGGTCCATCCTTCGATATAAGGATTCTTTGCAGTCAGGGCCAGGGGCCCCTGGGCACATCCTTTTTCCATTTTCCCTGGGAAAGAAAACTCAGCAGTCCAGGTTCCTGATGTCAGTTTGTAGGGCTCCCTTGGGTCTATCAGGGTAGCACAAGTTTGAGGTGGGGACAACTTCGGTGTGGGGTCCATCTTTCGATATAAGGATTTTTTGTAGTGAGGTCCCTGCCCAAGGCCAGCGGCCCCTGGGCACAATCTTTTTCCATTTTCTCTGGGAAAGAAAACTCAGCAGTCCAGGTTCCTGATGTCAGTTTGTAGGGCTCCCTTGGGTGTATCAGGGCAGCACAAGTTTGAGGTGGGGACAACTTCGGTGTGGGGTGCATCCTTCGATATAAGGATTTTTTGCAGTCAGGGCCAGCGGCCCCAGGGCATAACCTTTTTCCATTTTCCCTGGGAAAGAAAACTCAGCAGTCCAGGTTCCTGATGTCAGTTTGTAGGGCTCCCTTGGGTGTATCAGGGCAGCACAAGTTTGAGGTGGGGACAACTTCGGTGTGGGGTCCATCCTTCGATATAAGGATTTTTTGCAGTGATGGCCCTGCCCAGGGCCAGGTGCCCCTGGGCACATCCTTTTTCCATTTTCTCTGGGACAGAAAACTCAGCAGTCCAGGTTCCTGATGTCAGTTTGTAGGGCTGCCTTGGGTCTATCAGGGCAGCACAAGTTTGAGGTGGGGACAACTTCGGTGTGGGGTCCATCCTTCGATATAAGGATTTTTTGCAGTCAGGGCCAGGGGCCCCTTGGCACATCCTTTTTCCATTTTCCCTGGGAAAGAAAACTCAGCAGTCCAGGTTCCTGATGTCAGTTTGTAGGGCTCCCTTGGGTCTATCAGGGCAGCACAAGTTTGAGGTGGGGACAACTTCGGTGTGGGCTCCATCCTTCGATATAAGGATTTTTTGCAGTCAGGGCCAGGCGCCCCTGGGCACATCCTTTTTCCATTTCCCCTGGGAAAGAAAACTCAGCAGTCCAGGTTCCTGATGTCAGTTTGTAGGGCTCCCTTGGGTCTATCAGGGCAGCACAAGTTTGAGGTGGGGACAACTTCGGTGTGGGGTCCATCCTTCAATATAAGGATTTTTTGCAGTCAGGGCCAGGGGCCCCCGGGCACAACATTTGGCCATTTTCCCTGGGAAAGAAAACTCAGCAGTCCAGGTTCCTGATGTCAGTTTGTAGGGCTCCCTTGGGTCTATCAGGGCAGCACAAGTTTGAGGTGGGGACAACTTCGGTGTGGGGTCCATCCTTCGATATAAGGATTCTTTGCAGTCAGGGCCAGGGGCCCCCGGGCACATCCTTTTTCCATTTTCCCTGGGAAAGAAAACTCAGCAGTCCAGGTTCCTGATGTCAGTTTGTAGGGCTCCCTTGGGTGTATCAGGGCAGCACAAGTTTGAGGTGGGGACAACTTTGGTGTGGGGTCCATCCTTCGGTATAAGGATTTTTTGAAGTGAAGGCCCTCCCCAGGGCCAGGGGCCCCTGGGCACATCCTTTGGCCATTTTCCCTGGGAAAGAAAACTCAGCAGTCCAGGTTCCTGATGTCAGTTTGTAGGGCTCCCTTGGGTCTATCAGGGCAGCACAAGTTTGAGGTGGGGACAACTTCGGTGTGGGGTCCATCCTTTGATATAAGGATTTTTTGCAGTCAGGGCCAGGGGCCCCAGGGCACATCCTTTTTCCATTTTCCCTGGGAAAGAAAACTCAGCAGTCCAGGTTCCTGATGTCAGTTTGTAGGGCTCCCTTGGGTCTATCAGGGTAGCACAAGTTTGAGGTGGGGACAACTTCGGTGTGGGGTCCATCCTTCGATATAAGGATTCTTTGCAGTCAGGGCCAGGGGCCCCTGGGCACATCCTTTTTCCATTTTCCCTGGGAAAGAAAACTCAGCAGTCCAGGTTCCTGATGTCAGTTTGTAGGGCTCCCTTGGGTCTATCAGGGCAGCACAAGTTTGAGGTGGGGACAACTTCGGTGTGGGGTCCATCCTTCGATATAAGGATTCTTTGCAGTCAGGGCCAGGGGCCCCTGGGCACATCCTTTTTCCATTTTCCCTGGGAAAGAAAACTCAGCACTCCAGGTTCCTGATGTCAGTTTGTAGGGCTCCCTTGGGTCTATAAGGGTAGCACAAGTTTGAGGTGGGGACAACTTCGGTGTGGGGTCCATCCTTCGATATAAGGATTCTTTGCAGTCAGGGCCAGGGGCCCCAGGGCACATCCTTTTTCCATTTTCCCTGGGAAAGAAAACTCAGCAGTCCAGGTTCCTGATGTCAGTTTGTAGGGCTCCCTTGGGTCTATCAGGGTAGCACAAGTTTGAGGTGGGGACAACTTCGGTGTGGGGTCCATCTTTCGATATAAGGATTTTTTGTAGTGAGGTCCCTGCCCAAGGCCAGCGGCCCCTGGGCACAATCTTTTTCCATTTTCTCTGGGAAAGAAAACTCAGCAGTCCAGGTTCCTGATGTCAGTTTGTAGGGCTCCCTTGGGTGTATCAGGGCAGCACAAGTTTGAGGTGGGGACAACTTCGGTGTGGGGTGCATCCTTCGATATAAGGATTTTTTGCAGTCAGGGCCAGCGGCCCCAGGGCATAACCTTTTTCCATTTTCCCTGGGAAAGAAAACTCAGCAGTCCAGGTTCCTGATGTCAGTTTGTAGGGCTGCCTTGGGTGTATCAGGGCAGCACAAGTTTGAGGTGGGGACAACTTCGGTGTGGGGTCCATCCTTCGATATAAGGATTTTTTACAGTCAGGGCCAGGGGCCCCAGGGCACACCCTTTGGCCATTTTCCCTGGGAAAGAAAACTCAGCAGTCCAGGTTCCTGATGTCAGTTTGTAGGGCTCCCTTGGGTGTATCAGGGCAGCACAAGTTTGAGGTGGGGACAACTTCGGTGTGGGGTCCATCCTTCGATATAAGGATTTTTTGCAGTCAGGGCCAGGGGCCCCAGGGCACATCCTTTTTCCATTTTCCCTGGGAAAGAAAACTCAGCAGTCCAGGTTCCTGATGTCAGTTTGTAGGGCTCCCTTGGGTCTATCAGGGCAGCACAAGTTTGAGGTGGGGACAACTTCGGTGTGGGGTCCATCCTTCGATATAAGGATTTTTTGCAGTGAGGGCCCTGCCCAGGGCCAGGGGCCCCTGGGCACATTCTTTTTCCATTTTCCCTGGGAAAGAAAACTCAGCAGTCCAGGTTCCTGATGTCAGTCTGTAGGGCTCACTTGGGTCTATCAGGGCAGCACAACTTTGAGGTGGGGACAACTTCGGTGTGGGGTCCATCCTTCGATATAAGGATTCTTTGCAGTCATGGCCAGGGGCCCCTGGGCACATCCTTTTTCCATTTTCCCTGGGAAAGAAAACTCAGCAGTCCAGGTTCCTGATGTCAGTTTGTAGGGCTCCCTTGGGTGTATCAGGGCAGCACAAGTTTGAGGTGGGGACAACTTCGGTGTGGGGTCCATCCTTCCATATAAGGATTTCTTGTAGTGAGGTCCCTGCCCAAAGCCAGCGGCCCCTGGGGACAACCTTTTTCCATTTTCCCTGGGAAAGAAAACTCAGCAGTCCAGGTTCCTGATGTCAGTTTGTAGGGCTGCCTTGGGTGTATCAGGGCAGCACAAGTTTGAGGTGGGGACAACTTCGGTGTGGGGTCCATCCTTCGATATAAGGATATTTTGCAGTAAGGGCCAGGTGCCCATGGGCACATCCTTTTTCCATTTTCCCTGGGAAAGAAAACTCAGCAGTCCAGGTTCCTGATGTCAGTTTGTAGGGTTCCCTTGGGTCTATCAGGGCAGCACAAGTTTGAGGTGGGGACAACTTCGGTGTGGGGTCCATTCTTCGATATAAGGATTCTTTGCAGTGAGGTCGCAGCCCTGGGCCAGGGGACCCTGGGCACATCCTTTTTCCATTTTCCCTGGGAAAGAAAACTCAGCAGTCCAGGTTCCTGATGTCAGTTTGTAGGGCTCCCTTGGATCTATCAGGGCAGCACAAGTTTGAGGTGGGGACAACTTCGGTGTGGGGTCCATCCTTCGATATAAGGATTTTTTGCAGTCAGGGCCAGGGGCCCCTGGGCACAACCTTTTTCCATTTTCCCTGGGAAAGAAAACTCAGCAGTCCAGGTTCCTGATGTCAGTTTGTAGGGCTCCCTTGGGTCTATCAGGGCAGCACAAGTTTGAGGTGGGGACAGCTTCAGTGTGGGGTCCATCCTTCGATATAAGGATTTTTTGCAGTCAGGGCCAGTGGCCCCTGGGCACATCCTTTTTCCATTTTCCCTGGGAAAGAAAACTCAGCAGTCCAGGTTCCTGATGTCAGTTTGTAGGGCTCCCTTGGGTCTATCAGGGCAGCACAAGTTTGAGGTGGGGACAACTTCGGTCTGGGCTCCATCCGTTGATATAATGATTCTTTGCAGTCAGGGCCACGGGCCCCTGGGCACGTCCTTTGGCCATTTTCCCTGGGAAAGAAAACTCAGCAGTCCAGGTTCCTGATGTCAATTTGTAGGGCTCCCTTTGGTCTATCAGGGCAGCACAAGTTTGAGGTGGGGACAATTTCGGTGTGGGGTCCATCCTTCGATATAAGGATTTTTTGCAGTCAGGGCCAGGGGCCCCAGGGCACATCCTTTTTCCATTTTCCCTGAGAAAGAAAACTCAGCAGTCCAGGTTCCTGATGTCAGTTTGTAGGGCTCCCTTGGGTCTATCAGGGCAGCACAAGTTTGAGGTGGGGACAACTTCGGTGTGGGGTCCATCCTTCGATATAAGGATTTTTTGCAGTCAGGGCCAGGGGCCCCTGGGCACATCCTTTTTCCATTTTCCCTGGGAAAGAAAACTCAGCAGTCCAGGTTCCTGATGTCAGTTTGTAGGGCTCCCTTGGGTGTATCAGGGCAGCACAAGTTTGAGGTGGGGAGAACTTCAGTGTGGGGTCCATCCTTCCATATAAGGATTTTTTGCAGTCAGGGCCAGGGGCCCCTGGGCACATCCTTTTTCCATTTTCCCTGGGAAAGAAAACTCAGCAGTCCAGGTTCCTGATGTCAGTTTGTAGGGCTCCCTTGGGTCTATCAGGGCAGCACAAGTTTGAGGTGGGGACAACTTCGGTGTGGGGTCCATCCTTCGATATAAGGATTTTTTGTAGTGAGGGCCCTGTCCAGGGCTAGGGGACCCTGGACACATCCTTTTTCCATTTTCCCTGGGAAAGAAAACTCAGCAGTCCAGGTTCCTGATGTCAGTTTGTAGGGCTCCCTTGGGTCTATCAGGGCAGCACAAGTTTGAGGTGGGGACAACTTCGGTGTGGGGTCCATCCTTCGATATAAGGATTTTTTGCAGTCAGGGCCAGGGGCCCCGGGCCAGCGGCCCCTGGGCACATCCTTTTTCCATTTTCCCTGGGAAAGAAAACTCAGCAGTCCAGGTTCCTGATGTCAGTTTGTAGGGCTCCCTTGGGTCTATCAGGGCAGCACAAGTTTGAGGTGGGGACAACTTCGGTGTGGGGTCCATCCTTCGATATAAGGATTTTTTGCAGTCAGGGCCAGGGGCCCCTGGGCACATCCTTTTTCCATTTTCCCTGGGAAAGAAACTCAGCAGTCCAGGTTCCTGATGTCAGTTTGTAGGGCTCCCTTGGGTCTATCAGGGCAGCACAAGTTTGAGGTGGGGACAACTTCGGTGTGGGGTCCATCCTTCGATATAAGGATATTTTGCAGTAAGGGCCAGGTGCCCATGGGCACATCCTTTTTCCATTTTCCCTGGGAAAGAAAACTCAGCAGTCCAGGTTCCTGATGTCAGTTTGTAGGGTTCCCTTGGGTCTATCAGGGCAGCACAAGTTTGAGGTGGGGACAACTTCGGTGTGGGGTCCATTCTTCGATATAAGGATTCTTTGCAGTGAGGTCGCAGCCCTGGGCCAGGGGACCCTGGGCACATCCTTTTTCCATTTTCCCTGGGAAAGAAAACTCAGCAGTCCAGGTTCCTGATGTCAGTCTGTAGGGCTCACTTGGGTCTATCAGGGCAGCACAACTTTGAGGTGGGGACAACTTCGGTGTGGGGTCCATCCTTCGATATAAGGATTCTTTGCAGTCAGGGCCAGGGGCCCCTGGGCACATCCTTTGGCCATTTTCCCTGGGAAAGAAAACTCAGCAGTCCAGGTTCCTGATGTCAGTTTGTACGGCTCCCTTGGATCTATCAGGGCAGCACAAGTTTGAGGTGGGGACAACTTTGGTGTGGGGTCCATCCTTCGATATAAGGATTCTTTGCAGTCTGGGCCAGGGGCCCAGGGCCAGCGGCCCCTGGGCACATCCTTTTTCCATTTTCCCTGGGAAAGAAAACTCAGCAGTCCAGGTTCCTGATGTCAGTTTCTAGGGCTGCCTTGGGTCTATCAGGGCAGCACAAGTTTGAGGTGGGGACAGCTTCAGTGTGGGGTCCATCCTTCGATATAAGGATTATTTGCAGTCAGGGCCAGGGGCCCCTGGGCACATCCTTTTTCCATTTTCCCTGGGAAAGAAAACTCAGCAGCCCAGGTTCCTGATGTCAGTTTGTAGGGCTCCCTTGGGTGTATCAGGGCAGCACAAGTTTGAGGTGGGGACAACTTCTGTCTCGGGTCCATCCTTCGATAAAAGGATTCTTTGCAGTCAGGGCCCAGCACAGGGCCAGGGGCCCCTGGGCACATCCTTTTTCCATTTTCCCTGGGAAAGAAAACTCAGCAGTCCAGGTTCCTGATGTCAGTTTGTAGGGCTCCCTTGGGTCTATCAGGGCAGCACAAGTTTGAGGTGGGGACAACTTCGGTGTGGGGTCCATCCTTCGATATAAGGATTTTTTGCAGTCAGGGCCAGGGGCCCCCGGGCACATCCTTTTTCCATTTTCCCTGGGAAAGAAAACTCAGCAGTCCAGGTTCCAGATGTCAGTTTGTAGGGCTCCCTTGGGTCTATCAGGGCAGCACAAGTTTGAGGTGGGGACAACTTCGGTGTGGGTTCCATCCTTCGATATAAGGATTTTTTGTAGTGAGGGCCCTGTCCAGGGCTAGGGCACCCTGGGCACATCCTTTTTCCATTTTCCCTGGGAAAGAAAACTCAGCAGTCCAGGTTCCTGATGTCAGTTTGTAGGGCTCCCTTGGGTCTATCAGGGCAGCACAAGTTTGAGGTGGGGACAACTTCGGTGTGGGGTCCATCCTTCCATATAAGGATTTCTTGTAGTGAGGTCCCTGCCCAAGGCCAGCGGCCCCTGGGCACAACCTTTTTCCATTTTCCCTGGGAAAGAAAACTCAGCAGCCCAGGTTCCTGATGTCAGTTTGTAGGGCTCCCTTGGGTGTATCAGGGCAGCACAAGTTTGAGGTGGGGACAACTTCGGTCTGGGCTCCATCCGTTGATATAAGGATTCTTTGCAGTCAGGGCCAGGCGCCCCTGGGGACATCCTTTGGCCATTTTCCCTGGGAAAGAAAACTCAGCAGTCCAGGTTCCTGATGTCAGTTTGTAGGGCTCCCTTGGGTGTATCAGGGCAGCACAAGTTTGAGGTGGGGACAACTTCGGTGTGGGGTCCATCCTTCAATATAAAGATTTTTTGCAGTCGGGACCCAGCTTAGGGCCAGGGGCTCCTGGGCACGTCCTTTGCCATTTTCCCTGGGAAAGAAAACTCAGCAGTCCAGGTTCCTGATGTCAGTTTGTAGGGCTCCCTTGGGTGTATCAGGGTAGCACGAATTTGAGGTGGGTGTTCTTTGGGCCTGGGTTATATTTTTCTATGTTCATATTTCCTGCACTCAGTTGTCCACTCAGGGACGCAAGGTTCTGTGCGCTAATTCCAGATCTTTTCCCTAGGAAACACGCTCGCCAGTCTTGGTTCCTGAAGTCAGTTTGCGATTTGTGCTTGGGATCATCAAAGCAACCCCTCATCGACTTGAAAGCAGCTTGGGTCCACAACACATCCTTCTTCATTCAGATTTTCAAGGGGCAACCCTTTTTTCGTGGCCCCTGGCTCTTGGGCTCTGTCGCTGGCCCTATTCTGTGTGAAACATGGCTCACTCTCTACACTTCCTGATGTCAGTGTCAAGGAGGTGCTTGTCTCTTCCAGGGCAGGGAGAATTCTTGCTGGCAGCAGTTTTTCTCCTGGATAAATCCTGTGCCATTCAGAACAAAAAGATGTAGAAAGTCACTTGGGGCCACAGGCCTTGTGACCCGACCTCTGCCCATTTTCCGTGTAAAACCAACCTCACTTTCCCTGTGTGTTGATGTGTGTTTACTGGAGGCGTGCTGCTCTCCAAAGGCAGTGAGAGTTCCTGGTGGTGGCAGATGTGGTCTGCGAGAAATCATTCACTGTTTGCAATTTTGGTAGCACAATTCCTGTTTGGCCAGGGGAAAGATTGTTAATTATCTTGGCAATGAAAATCTGGCACCCCATTGTTTAAGGGTCTGGCAAAGGCCTGCGTAGGGAAGGGAACACCCCACAGGACCTTTCTTCACCTCATCCCGCACTCCTAGGTGTAGCAGCTCCCCGTGTGAGCAGCTGCTTTCAGTGCAGCTACCTGGGCACACCTGCACAGGGAGCTGCTAATCCAGAGGGGCTAACAGGGGTATCCCAAGTGTCCCTCCAGGAGCTATGGCTGGAACATCCAGCAGGGACCGGGGAGCAGCTGGACCCACCCGGGCACGGAGCATCCCTTTGAGAAAATGCCAAGGGAAGAGCCCTCTTGCCAAGGGGCAGCACCTGAGCAGGCCGGGCAGCATGTGGGGTTCCACGGGAGAGCTTTCAACTTTCCCCTTTTATTGTGTCAGTCCCTCCTTAGAACCCCCAGACCTTCCACAGCGCTCCCAGAAAAATGAGGGGTTATGGAGAGAAAAGGGGTTTAAATTGTGGGAAAAAGCTTCCTTTTCCATTATTTCTTGTGTTCAAATCATGAGGGAATCCATTTCCCCTGCAATTTGTAATGCATGGTGTATTCAATATATATTCAAGTACTGTTTATAGAAAGATTTTTGTTTTTGTTTTTGTTTTTATTTGGTTAGAGGCAGGGCATTAATGGAAAAAATATGAATATACATTTTATTTTGATATTGTTCTAAATATGGAAATATATATTCAATGTATACAGATATATATAAAAATATAAAATAGAAATAAAAATAGTATTAGGAAGAGATAGACTATAAATAACACCATACCTCAATCTACATTTAAAATGTAAATTTGACTATAAATGCTAAAAATAGAAATAAATTTAAATGGAGTTTAAATAAAGGGTTTTTTTAAAAGATTTTTACTTGGATAGAGTCAGGTTTTTATTTTAATCAATATAAACCTTTTAGAACTCTAAATCTAACTATAGAAATATGTAAGCAATCTATTAAGATATGTATAAAAATATAAAATATAATAAAATATAATAAATGGAATAAATGTAAGGAATTATGAAAATACAATTATATATCAATATACATTATAAATCCGAATGTGAATATAAATGTGAAAAATGTAAAAATAAACTCTGTTGAAATGCAGTTTAAGAGGAAAGGTTTTTTCTTTCGGTTCCTATCGGGTCCGAGGCAGGGTTTTTGTTCCGTTCTTTCCCGCGCGGATCTTTGGGGCATTCGCTGCTGACGGCGCAGTGCTGCCGCCGTGTGGGCAGAGAGCGGCACTGCAGCCCGCCGCCCGCGGCCGCCATCTTAGGAGTGGCGAGGACGTTGAAATTCGAGGACCCGTGTCTGTTTTTTACACTGCCTGAATTGCCCGCACCGCCGGCGCCCCGCGACGGGATTTTCCGCGGCGGTTACGATGCCGTGCACACGGGCTGTGGGGTCAGGAGCGCCGCGAGCGTGCGGGTTTTTGGCGGGAGCCGACAGGCATCGGCATTAAATGCCTGTCACGATCAAGGTCCCCACGGGCCGCCATCTTGTCGCGGACTCACTTGACAAGTGCTGCCGCCTTGTGGACACAGGGCGGTACTGCAGCCCCGCAGCCAGCGCGACCCCAAAACCATCGGGACGGCCCTGGAACGCCCAAAATTCCTTTCGGGACCCCAAAAACACCCCTGGGACCCCCAAAATTCCCTTCGGGACCCAGAACACCCCCTGGGACCCCCAAAATTCCCTTCAGGACCCCGAAAACCCCCCTGGGACCCCCAAAATTTCCAGCAGTGTCCCCGAAATTCATCCTGGGAAGCCCCAAAACTCTTTGAGACCCCAAAATTCCCTTCAAGATGCCAAAATTCCTCATGGGACCCCCCAAAACCCCACTGAGACCACCAAAATTCCCATCAGGGTCACCAAAATTATTTCTGGGACTCCCAAAAACTTGGTGAGACCCCAAAATTCTTTTCAGGACCCCAAAACCTCACCCAGGACCCAAAAAATTCTACTCCGGACCCCCAAAATTCCCCCCAAAAACCCCCAGAGACCCTCAAAATTCTCCCCAGGACTCCAAAAACCCCCTTGGACGCTCAAAATTCCCTTCGGGACGCCAACCCCCCCCCCCCTGGGACACCCAAAATTCCATTTGGGCCCCCAAAAACCCCACTGGGACCCCCAAAATTCCCATCAGGGTCCCCAAAATTCCTTCTGGGACCTCCCAAAAACTTCGTGAGACACCAAAACTTCCTTCAGGACCCCAAAAGTCCTCATGGGACCCTCCAAAAAGTCCCAGAGACCCCAAAATTCTCTTCAGTAACCAAACTCCCCCCTGGGACTCCCAAAATTCTACACGGGACCCCAGAAATTCCTCCCAAAAACCGCCTGGGACCCCCAAAATTCTCCCCAGGACTCAAAAACCCCCCCTGGGACCCAAAAAAACCTATCAGGGACCCCGAAATTCCACCTGGGACCCCCAAAAACCCCCTGAGACCCCTAAAATTCCCTTCAGGACCCCAACCCACCCCCGTGGGATCCTCAAAATTCTACCCGGGACCCCCAAAATTCCTCCCAAAAACCCCCTGGGATGCCCAAAATTCCCTTCAGGACCACAAAACCCCCCCTGGGACTCCCAAAATTCCCATTAGGACCCCAAAACCCCCCCTGGGACACCCAAAATTCCCTTCAAAACCCCAAACCCTTCCCCAGGACCCACAAAATTCTACTCGGGACCCCCAAAATTCCTCCCAAAAAAACCCTGAGACCCTGAAAATTCTCCCCAGGACTCCAAAACTCCCCCTGGGACAGCCAAAATTCCCTTTGCGACCCCAAAACCCCCCGTGGGACCCCCAAAATTATAATCGGGACTCCCAAAATTCCTCCCAAAACCCCCCTAGAACTCCCAAAATTCCCTTCGGGACCCCAAAACCCCCCCTGGGACCCCCAAAATTCCCTTCAGGACCCCAAAATTCCTCCTGGGACCCCACAAATACTTCCAGAGACCCCCAAAATTCCCTTCAGAACCCCAAACCCGCCCCAAGACCCACAAAATTCTACTCGGGACCCCCAAAATTCCTCCCAAAAAAACCCTGAGACCCTGAAAATTCTCCCCAGGACTCCAAAACCCCCCTTGGGACTCCCAAAATTCCCTTCAGAACCCCAAACCCACCCCCAGGACCCCCAAAATTATAATCGGGACCCCCGAAATTCCTCCCAAAAAACCCCTGAGACCCTCAAAATTCTCTCCAGGACTCCAAAACCCCCCCTGGGACTCCCAAAATTCCCTTCGGGACCCCAAAACCCACCTGGGAGCCCCAAAATTCCCTTCAGGACCCCAAAATTCCTTAAGGGACCGCCCCCCACAAACTCCCAGAGACCCAAAAATTCCCTTCAGGAACCCAAACCCCCCCTGGGACCCCAAAAATTCTACCCGGGACCCCAAAAGTTCCTCCCAAAAAACGCCTGACACCATCAAAACTCTCCCCAGGACTCCAAAACCCCACGTGGGACCCCCAAAATTCCCATCACGGTCCCCAAAATTCCCTCCTGGGATGCCCCAAAAACTCCCTGAGACCCAAAAATTCCTTTCAGGACCTCAAAACCTCTCCCAGGACCCACAAAATTCTCCCCAGGACTCCAAAACTCCCCCTGGGATGGCCAAAATTCCCTTTGCGACCCCAAAAGCCACCCTGGGACACCCAAAATTCTACCCGGGACTCCCAAAATTCCTCCCAAAAACCCCCTGGGACGCCCAAAATTCCCTTTGAGACCACAAAACACACACTTGGACCCCCAAAATTCCCTTCAGGACCCCAAAATTCCTCCTGGGACCCCCCAAAAACTTGGTGAGACCCCCAAAATTCTCTTCAGAACCCCAAACCCCCCCTGGGACCCAAAAAATTCTACCCGGGAGCTCCAAAATTCCTCCCAAAAAATCCCTGAGACCGTCAAAATTCTCCCCAGGACTCCAAAACCCCCCTTGGAACTCCCAAAATTCCCTTCAGAACCACAAACCAACCTCCAGGACCCCCAAAATTATAATCGGGACTCCCGAAATTCCTCCCAAAAAACCCCTGAGACCATCAAAATTCTCCTCAGGACTCCAAAACCCCCCCTGGGACTCCCAAAATTCCCTTCGGGACCCCAAAACCCACCTGGGAGCCCCAAAATTCCCTTCAGGACCCCAAAATTCCTTCTGGGACCGCCCCCCACGAACTCCCAGAGACCCAAAAATTCCCTTCAGGAACCCAAACCCCCCCTGGGACCCAAAAAATTCTACCCGGGACCCCAAAAATTCCTCCCAAAAAACGCCTGACACCATCAAAACTCTCCCCAGGACTCCAAACCCCCCCGTGGGACCCCCAAAATTCCCATCACGGTCCCCAAAATTCCCTCCTGGGATGCCCCAAAAACTCCCTGAGACCCAAAAATTCCTTTCAGGACCTCAAAACCTCTCCCAGGACCCACAAAATTCTCCCCAGGACTCCAAAACTCCCCCTGGGATGGCCAAAACTCCCTTTGCGACCCCAAAAGCCACCCTGGGACACCCAAAATTCTACCCGGGACTCCCAAAATTACTCCCAAAAACCCCTTGGGACGCCCAAAATTCCCTTTGAGACCACAAAACACACACTTGGACCCCCAAAATTCCCTTCAGGACCCCAAAATTCCTCCTGGGACCCCCCAAAAACTTGGTGAGACCCCCAAAATTCTCTTCAGAACCCCAAACCCCCCCCTGGGACCCAAAAAATTCTACCCGGGACCCCCAAAATTCCTCCCAAAAAATCCCTGAGACCGTCAAAATTCTCCCCAGGACTCCAAAACCCCCCTTGGAACTCCCAAAATTCCCTTCAGAACCACAAACCAACCTCCAGGACCCCCAAAATTATAATCGGGACTCCCGAAATTCCTCCCAAAAAACCCCTGAGACCATCAAAATTCTCCCCAGGACTCCAAAACCCCCCCTGGGACTCCCAAAATTCCCTTCGGGACCCCAAAACCCACCTGGGAGCCCCAAAATTCCCTTCAGGACCCCAAAATTCCTTCTGGGACCGCCCCCCACGAACTCCCAGAGACCCAAAAATTCCCTTCAGGAACCCAAACCCCCCCGGGGACCCAAAAAATTCTACCCGGGACCCCAAAAATTCCTCCCAAAAAACGCCTGACACCATCAAAACTCTCCCCAGGACTCCAAAACCCCACGTGGGACCCCCAAAATTCCCATCACGGTCCCCAAAATTCCCTCCTGGGATGCCCCAAAAACTCCCTGAGACCCAAAAATTCCTTTCAGGACCTCAAAACCTCTCCCAGGACCCACAAAATTCTCCCCAGGACTCCAAAACTCCCCCTGGGATGGCCAAAATTCCCTTTGCGACCCCAAAAGCCACCCTGGGACACCCAAAATTCTACCCGGGACTCCCAAAATTCCTCCCAAAAACCCCCTGGGACGCCCAAAATTCCCTTTGAGACCACAAAACACACACTTGGACCCCCAAAATTCCCTTCAGGACCCCAAAATTCCTCCTGGGACCCCCCAAAAACTTGGTGAGACCCCCAAAATTCTCTTCAGAACCCCAAACCCCCCCTGGGACCCAAAAAATTCTACCCGGGACCCCCAAAATTCCTCCCAAAAAATCCCTGAGACCGTCAAAATTCTCCCCAGGACTCCAAAACCCCCCTTGGAACTCCCAAAATTCCCTTCAGAACCACAAACCAACCTCCAGGACCCCCAAAATTATAATCGGGACTCCCGAAATTCCTCCCAAAAAACCCCTGAGACCATCAAAATTCTCCCCAGGACTCCAAAACCCCCCCTGGGACTCCCAAAATTCCCTTCGGGACCCCAAAACCCACCTGGGAGCCCCACAATTCCCTTCGGGACCCTAAACCCTCCCCAGGACCCACAAAATTCTACTCGGGACCCCCAAAATTCCTCCCAAAAAACCCCTGAGACCCTCAAAATTCTCCCCAGGACTCCAAAACCCCCCTTGGGACCCCCAAAATTCCCATCACGGTCCCCAAAATTCCCTCCTGGGATGCCCCAAAAACTCCCTGAGACCCAAAAATTCCTTTCAGGACCTCAAAACCTCTCCCAGGACCCACAAAATTCTCCCCAGGACTCCAAAACTCCCCCTGGGATGGCCAAAATTCCCTTTGCGACCCCAAAAGCCACCCTGGGACACCCAAAATTCTACCCGGGACTCCCAAAATTCCTCCCAAAAACCCCCTGGGACGCCCAAAATTCCCTTTGAGACCACAAAACACACACTTGGACCCCCAAAATTCCCTTCAGGACCCCAAAATTCCTCCTGGGACCCCCCAAAAACTTGGTGAGACCCCCAAAATTCTCTTCAGAACCCCAAACCCCCCCTGGGACCCAAAAAATTCTACCCGGGACCTCCAAAATTCCTCCCAAAAAATCCCTGAGACCGTCAAAATTCTCCCCAGGACTCCAAAACCCCCCTTGGAACTCCCAAAATTCCCTTCAGAACCACAAACCAACCTCCAGGACCCCCAAAATTATAATCGGGACTCCCGAAATTCCTCCCAAAAACCCCCTGAGACCCTCAAAATTCTCCCCAGGACTCCAAAACCCCCCTGGGACCCAAAAAAACCTATCAGGGACCCCGAAATTCCACCTGGGACCCCCAAAAACCCCCTGAGACCCCTAAAATTCCCTTCAGGACCCCAACAGTCCTCATGGGACCCCCCAAAACCCCCTGAGACCCCTAAAAATTCCCATCAGGGTCCCCGAAATTCCTCCTGGGACACCCCAAAAACTTCGTGAGACTCCAAAATTCCCTTCAGGACACCAAAACCTCCCCCAGGACCCTTAAAATTCTAGTCGGGACCCCCAAAATTCCTCCCAAAACCCCCCTGAGACCCTCAAAATTCTCCCCAGGACTCCAAAACCCCCCCTGGGACTCCCAAAATTCCCTTTGGGACCCCAAAACTTCCACTGGGACCCGCCAAATTCCCATCAGGGTCCCCAAAATTCTTTCTGGGACCCCCCAAAAACTTCGTGGGACCCCAAAATTCCCTTCAGAACCCCAAAACCTCTCCCAGGACCCCCAAAATTCTCCCCGGGACCCCCAAAATTCCTCCCAAAAACCCTCCCCAGGACCCCCAAAATTCTCCCCAGGACTCCAATACCCCCCCTGGGACACCCAAAATTCCCTTCAGGACACCAAAACACCCCCTGGGACTTCCAAAATTCCCTTTGGGACCCCAAAACCCCCCCCCGGGACCCCCAAAATTTCCATCAGGGTCCTTGAAATTCCTCCTGGGTGACCCAAAACCCCACTGAGACCCCCAAAATTCCCTTTGGGACCCCAAAACCCCCTGCCCGGGAGCCCCAAAATTCTCATCAGGGTCCCCAAAATTCTTTCTGGGACCCCCAAAAACTTCGTGAGACTCCAAAATTCCCTTCAGGACCCCAAACCCACCTCCTGGGACTCCCAAAATTCTCTTCAGGACACCAAAACCCCCCCTGGGACTCCCAAAATTCCCATTAGGACCTCAAAACCCCCCCTGGGACCCCCAGATTTCCCTTCAGGACCCTTGTGGGAACTCATAATGTCTCTCAGACATTTTTAGAGGTTCCAGGCCTTGGTCAGAAGCATTTGGGACCCTGGCAGGCAGCTGAAAAACAGCTGTGATTTTGAGTTTGAGCCATGGAATGAGTTACCAACTTTGGAGGTAGAACAAGCAGTCACAAAAGGTTAGATAGTATAGTAAAAGTAATTACAAAGTAGAGGGGAAATTTTTTTAGTATTGTACAAGGGGGTTTTAGCACCTGTACAGGGGGGTTTTCACTTTGTACATGGAGGTCAGAAGTTCTAAGATGGAGGAAAGTGGGCTGATCCTGTTCTTCCTCCTTCTTTTTCCTTACCTCCATGTTCTTGGTGATGTTGGCACTCACAGATTGGTTTAGAGTAGAAAAACACTTGGCAACGTAGGTAGTAGGTACTGGAGAATAATTGTAAACATGTTATACGTAATATATCATATAAAAGATAGCAGCAGCCCTGGGTGGGGGGAGAGACGAAGAAGACAGCAGATAGAGAGGATGTCAGGGTGTGTGTGTGCCTCTACCCAGGCTGCTGATCAAACAGCCGCAGTCCAAGAACATAATCTGTTAGATAACTAGCGATAAACTGCCTTGAGACCGAACAGCTAAAGCCTGCGGAGTTTTTCTTTGGAAGCACGGGTTGGAGGAGGAATTTCACCACCATATGAGACCCCAGAGAAAGGCTGGGGTTCTCACAAACCCCAAATTCCTCCTGGGACCCCCCACGAACTCCCAGAGACCCCCAAAATTCCCTTTGGGACCCCAAACCCCCCCCAGGACCCTCAAAATTCTAGTCGGGACCCACAAAATTCCTCCCAAAAACCCCCTGAGACCATCAAAATTGCTTTCGGGACTCCAAAACCCCTCCTGGAATGCCCAGAATTCCATTTGGGACCCCCAAAACCCGCCTGGGACCTCCAAAATTCCCATCAGGGTCCCCGAAATCCCTCCTGGGACCCCCCAAGATTACTTGAGACCCCAAATTTCCCTTCAGGACTCCAAAATTTCTACTGGAACCCCCCAAAAACTCCCAGAGACCCCCAAAATTCCCTTCAGAACCCCAAACCCTCCCCAGGACCCACAAAATTCCACTCGGGACCCCCAAAATTCTACCCAAAAACCCCCTGAGACCCTCAAAATTCTCCCCAGGACTCCAAAACTCCCCCTGGGACGCCCAAAATTCCCTTTGGGACCCCAAACCCCCCCCTGGGACCCCCAAAATTCCCATCACGGTCCCCGAAATTCCTCCTGGGACACCCCAAAACCCCCTGAGACCCCCAAAATTCCCTTCAGGACCTAAACCCTCCCCAGGACCCACAAAATTCTCTTTGGGACCCCAAAATTCCTCCCAAAAACCTCCTGAGATCCCCAAAATTCTCCCCAGGACTCCAAACCCCCCCCTGGGACGCCCAAAATTCCCTTTGGGACCCCAAAACCCCCCCTGGGACCTCCAAAATTCTCATCAAGGTCCCCAAAATTCCTTCTGGGATCCCCCAAAAACCCCTGAGACCCTAAAATTCCCTTCCGAAACCCAAAACCTCCCCCAGGACCCCCAAAATTCTACTCGGGACCACCAAAATTTCTCCCAAAAACCCCTGAGACCCTCAAAATTTTCCCCAGGACTCCAAAACCCCCCCGGGAGGCCCAAAATTCCCTTCAGGACCCCAAAACCCCCCTGGGACTTCCAAATTTCCCTTTAGGACCCCTGAAATTCCTCCTGGGACCCCAAAAACTCCCTGAGAACCCCCCAAAAACCTCTCCAGGACCTCAAAACCACCCCAGGACCCCCAAAATTCCCATCAGGATCCCCAAAATTCCTCCTGGGACCCCCCCCAAAACTCCCTGAGACCCCAAAATTCCCTTCAGGACCCCCAAACCCCCCATGGGACCCCCAAAATTCCCTTCGGGACCCCAGAACACCCCCTGGACCCCCAAAATTCTACTCGTCACCCCAAAACACCTTCTTGGACCTCCAAATTTCTCTTTAGGACCCCTGAAATTTTTCCTGGGTCCCCAAAAACTCCCTGAGACCCCCCCAAAAACCTCTCCAGGACCTCAAAACACCCCCTGGGACCCCCAAAATTCCCATCAAGGTCCCCAAAATTCCTTCTGGGACCCCCCAAAAACTCTCTGAGACCCCCTAAATTCCCTTCATGACTCCCCAAAAACCCCCTGACACCCCAAAATTCCTCCTGGGATGCTGCAAAGACCTTCCAGAGCCCCCCAGGACCCCCCCAATTTTGGGTCCCCCCCCAATTCGGGGTTCCCCCCGATTTTTGGGTCCCCAGGCTGGTGGCTCATGAAGACGACCCCGACTCGGACCCCGAACGCCCCCCGGATTCAGCCCTCCATGTGTCCTTGGTATCAGAGGCTGGAATTGCAGAGTTGCCACTTTACCCCCAGACGTAATTTTTGATGTGGTTGTGCCACTTGAACAGTATTTGAAATCTGTTTGTGCTCTTGCAGCAGCATTTCCGAACCACAATGGAAATTTAGCCCTTCTGCCTGGGGCTGCTCACAGAATCGTGGAATCCCAGAAGGGTTTGGATGGGAAGGCACCTTTATTTAAAGCTCGTCCCGTTCCACCCCTGCCATGGGCAGGGACACCTTCCACCATGCCAGGGTGCTCCAAGCCCTGTCCAGCCTGGCCTTGGACACTTCCAGGGATCCGGGGGCAGCCACAGCTTCTGTGGGCAACCTGTGCTGGACAGCAGCTTTGAAAGGCAGAGTGAAGTACAGCTGGGATTTTTGTGCTGCCCTTAACATTGTATTGCCTGGCAAATGTGCCTTTGGGGTTTTTTGGGGTTTTTTGGGGGTTTTTTTTTAGTTTTTTTGGGTGTTTTTTTTTTTTAAATTTTTGTGACTAAAAAGCTACCTTGTGTTCCTGGAATGTTGCATTCTACCTCTGTTGTTTTCCCAGTCAGTCTGGATCCTCTGCTTACATTTTTTCCTTCACTTATTAGATGTCATGGATGTGCTGGCTGTTCTGATGGAGGGCAGTGATGGCTTAGATGAAGGAATTGGGTTCTCTTTAAATGAAGACGTGATTATCCAAACATTTCCCTTCAGTGCTGTTGTCCCTGCTGCATGAGCAGCCAGGAATATGCTGTTGTTTCAGTCTGAAAATGGAACAGGTACAGGGTTTTTTTAATGTTTTATGTGTCATTTCTAGCAGTGGAGTGAAAGCGGCATCATTTCTACCCTCTTGTAATAATTTTTTACCATTTATCATTTTTTACCTTGAGGCATTTTATTATCTTCCCTGCAAGCAGCAGGAAGTTCAGATTCACGGTGCTTTGTGCTCAGGAGGGGCATTGAAGCTCTGTAGGTGCTTCTGCCCTTTTTCCCTGACCCTGAAGAGAAGGGACACTGTCCCTGCATGGACAGTCTTGGTGTGGAAGTAGCTGGCCTCAGTAACAGCGTTTTAAGGGCAGAGCGTGGCGATCAGGAGAGGAAGGTGGTTCCCGTGCCTGTGGGCAGCTCTTTCTGAGAGCAGGGAGAGGGGACTGCCTTGTTAAGTAGGAAGTGGGTGCGTTTCCCAAGGAAAACTTCAGAAATTAAGCTCCAGGGGCAAACACTGTGAGGTTCTACCACCTCCTTGAGGACATCCTTAAAACCACAGGGGCATCAGCAGGGCTTGGAGCAGGACTGGCCAACCCCAGAGCACCTCACGAAGCTCTCTGTGTGTCTGTGGCAGTCGAGTAGCACCTGGGGGGTGCTGAAAGTCCCAGTTCTGAGAGAAAATTCTGTTTAACTCGTACACGTTGGCTGGGTGTGTCCCCCCAGTACAGCTCGGTTCTTCTCTGAGGCGGTGCCTGGCAGGGTCTCTCCCTGTTAAGGGCCGGGTGTGTTTTTGGCACAACACGGTGAAGGTGGATTATTTGCTTAAGCAAGAGCTGATGATGTCTGGAGGGTTTTTCAGGTACCTCAGCGGCCAGGAGCACCTGTCTAGGTCACTAGGAACACTTTTTGATCTCGATCAGTTCTTTTCTGCGTGAGGCTCTGTCGGCTGCTGGCAAGGCCCAAAGTAAGGAAGGTTGCCCCAGTGTCCGTGCTCATGTCAATAGTTTAATTTATTTGGCTTTTCTAGGAGCAGACGTCGTGGAGGACCTTGGTGCTGTTTTCACTGGCCTCCTGCACTCTCCGAGAGAGCCCCTTGCTCCCTGCGTGACGTTCCAGCTCTGTGACAAAGCTGATAAGTATCCTCAGCTCTACCAGTTTAACCAATACTATAGACTCTGGATGCCCAAGCAGTCCCAGGCACCTGTGGTATGGAATCCCTGAAGTCACTGAATTCTTGAGCCAGTATTCCTATAAAATCCTCGCAGTCGACAGAGGTAACATTTCCATCAGAAACAGCGTTTTTATTGAGGAGGTAATTCTGCATCTCTTGTTGATCGTGCTGGGGACACATGTTTGCTCCAGGGCTTTTCTCTGATGACACAAGAGGTCTCTGTGGTGTTTGGGAGGCGATGCCAGGGCTCAGGGCTCATACAGAGACTCCTCACCGGGCACAGCAGAGCCTGGTGTGTGCTGTGGCCTCTGTTTACAGCGCCCGGAGTTCCCCCGGGTGGGTGGAGGATCACAGGCCCCTGGGCTGGGTTTGGTGAGTTTTTCTCAGCTCAGCAGTGTGAACACTCCAGATGCCCCTGGGGACACTGCTGGACAGCATCCATCCACTCTCTCCATCCACTCATTTGTACCCAGGAATGTAGGAAACTCTGACTGGGGACGGGCAGTAGTTCTGAAAATCATGCCCTAGCCTTTTTCTTCAGGAACGAACCAAGCGAGTGCCCTGAAACCAGCGGAGCAGCTGCAGGGGCTGAAGGGAACAGAAAGGGCTCCCGGCACCTTTTGCCTCCATTCTCTACCATTCCCCAAAAGGCGTCGCAGTCCCTGAAGAGGTGTTTGTCATGCAGCCTGCCAAAATAAAGACCTGTAAAATCCTAGCTCTGCCTTTTGTTTAACGTGTTCTTACTTCCTATTTATGTCATCACAGAAAGCAAGGAAAGAATAAATGTGTCTGGTTCCCACTTATGCTCCGTGCAGGCATTTTTAAAGGCTGCTGTACTTCTGTCCTCTTTTTCCACTCCAAGCTTGACTTTTCCCCTCCTTTTTTGAGGTCTGCTGCTTTGGGTGTCCCAGGCAGGGCTGGGTTCCTCGGCAGGGGTCTTAGGAGTTGGTGCAGATTCTGCTTTTTCCGAAGGTGTATCAAAGTGTGCCAGAAAAAGGACTGTTTTCTCCAGGGGAAAGCTTTCTCTCAAAGACCATCAATGCATGTATGTGTTTTAATCGTGTAACCAGGTGGATTAAGAAAAGCCGACACCTGTAGCAGATTTTTGTTGGATCTGTGTCTGTGAGAAGTCGGCTGTGTGCTGGAGAGGGAGAGACCAAGAGACGCTGTTGGAGAGGGGATACAGTGCCAGGTGTGAGCTGTTAAGTTGATGAGGGCTCAGAGCAGCCACAGGTGTGAGCTGTTAAGTTGATGAGGGCTCAGAGCAGCCACAGGTGTGAGCTGTCAGGATGATGACAAGGGGCGGGGTCCCTCCGGGGGGAGGTTAATTAAGGGCGAGGCTTTGCCCCAGCCCGTGTTCGCATGGAGCTGCTGGAGAAGAGGAGTTTATGGGGAGCTCCCGGGGCTGTCTCATGGAAGGACGGTGAGTGCTTTCGACTGGGTCCGGGGAATCACCTGGACACATCCTTTGCCACTTTCCCTGGGAAAGAAAACTCAGCAGTCCAGGTTCCTGATGTCAGTTTGTAGGGCTCCCTTGGGACTATCAAGGAAGCACAAGGTTGAGGTGAGGACAACTTTGGTGTGGGGACCATCATTTGATATAAGGACTTTTTGCTGTCAGTCCCAGCCCAGTGTGGGGGGCCCCTGGGCACATCCTTTTTCCATTTTCCCTGGGAAAGAAAACTCAGCAGTCCAGGTTCCTGATGTCAGTTTGTAGGGCTCCCTTGGGTCTATCAGGGCAGCACAAGTTTGAGGTGGGGACAACTTCGGTGTGGCGTCCATCCTTCGATATAAGGATTTTTTGTAGTGGGGCCCCAGGGCACATCCTTTTTCCATTTTCCCTGGGAAAGAAAACTCAGCAGTCCAGTTTCCTGATGTCAGTTTGTAGGGCTCCCTTGGGTCTATCAGGGCAGCACAAGTTTGAGGTGGGGACAACTTCGGTGTGGGGTCCATCCTTCGATATAAGGATTTTTTGCAGTCAGGGCCAGGGGCCCCTGGGCACATCCTTTTTCCATTTTCCCTGGGAAAGAAAACTCAGCAGTCCAGGTTCCTGATGTCAGTTTGTAGGGCTCCCTTGGGTCTATCAGGGCAGCACAAGTTTGAGGTGGGGACAACTTCGGTGTGGGGTCCATCCTTCGATATAAGGATTTTTTGCAGTCAGGGCCAGGGGCCCCTGGGCACATCCTTTTTCCATTTTCCCTGGGAAAGAAAACTCAGCAGTCCAGGTTCCTGATGTCAGTTTGTAGGGCTCCCTTGGGTCTATCAGGGCAGCACAAGTTTGAGGTGGGGACAACTTCGGTGTGGGGTCCATCCTTCGATATAAGGATTTTTTGCAGTCAGGGCCAGGGGCCCCTGGGCACATCCTTTTTCCATTTTCCCTGGGAAAGAAAACTCAGCAGTCCAGGTTCCTGATGTCAGTTTGTAGGGCTCCCTTGGGTCTATCAGGGCAGCACAAGTTTGAGGTGGGGACAACTTCGGTGTGGGGTCCATCCTTTGATATAAGGATTCTTTGCAGTGAGGCCCCGGGGCCCAGGGCCAGGGGCCCCTGGGCACATCCTTTTTCTATTTTCCCTGGGAAAGAAAACTCAGCAGTCCAGGTTCCTGATGTCAGTTTGTAGGGCTCCCTTGGGTCTATCAGGGCAGCACAAGTTTGAGGTGGGGACAACTTCGGTGTGGGGTCCATCCTTCGATATAAGGTTTCTTTGCAGTGAGGCCCCAGCCCAGGGCCAGGGGCCCCTGGGCACATCCTTTTTCCATTTTCCCTGGGAAAGAAAACTCAGCAGTCCAGGTTCCTGATGTCAGTTTGTAGGGCTCCCTTGGGTCTATCAGGGCAGCACAAGTTTGAGGTGGGGACAACTTCGGTGTGGGGTCCATCCTTCGATATAAGGATTTTTTGCAGTCAGGGCCCGGGGCCCAGGGCCAGGCGCCCCTGGGCACATCCTTTTTCCATTTTCCCTGGGAAAGAAAACTCAGCAGTCCAGGTTGCTGATGTCAGTTTGTAGGGCTCCCTTGGGCCTATCAGGGCAGCACAAGTTTGAGTTGGGGAGAACTTAGGTCTGGGCTCCCTCCTTCGATATAAGGATTTATTGCAGTCAGGACCAGGGGCCACTGGGCACATCCTTTGGCCATTTTCCCTGGGAAAGAAAACTCAGCAGTTCAGGTTCCTGATGTCAGTTTGTAGGGCTCCCTTTGGTCTATCAGGGCAGCACAAGTTTAAGATGGGGAGAATTTCGGTCTGGGCTCCATCCTTCGATATAAGGATTTTTTGCAGTCAGGGCCCTGCCCAAGGCCAGGGGCCCCTGGGCACATCCTTTTTCCATTTTCCCTGGGAAAGAAAACTCAGCAGTCCAGGTTCCTGATGTCAGTTTGTAGGGCTCCCTTTGGGTCTATCAGGGCAGCACAAGTTTGAGGTGGGGACAACTTCGGTGTGGGGTCCATCCTTCGATATAAGGATTTTTTGCAGTCAGGGCCAGGGGCCCCTGGGCACATCCTTTTTCCATTTTCCCTGGGAAAGAAAACTCAGCAGTCCAGGTTCCTGATGTCAGTTTGTAGGGCTCCCTTGGGTCTATCAGGGCAGCACAAGTTTGAGGTGGGGACAACTTCGGTGTGGGCTCCATCCTTCGATATAAGGATTTTTTGCAGTCGGGGCCAGGGGCCCATGGGCACATCCTTTTTCCATTTTCCCTGGGAAAGAAAACTCAGCAGTCCAGGTTCCTGATGTCAGTTTGTAGGGCTGCCTTGGGTGTATCAGGGCAGCACAAGTTTGAGGTGGGGACAACTTCGGTGTGGGCTCCATCCTTCGATATAAGGATTTTTTGCAGTCAGGGCCAGGGGCCCCTGGGCACATCCTTTTTCCATTTTCCCTGGGAAAGAAAACTCAGCAGTCCAGGTTCCTGATGTCAGTTTGTAGGGCTCCCTTGGGTCTATCAGGGCAGCACAAGTTTGAGGTGGGGACAACTTCGGTGTGGGGTCCATCCTTCGATATAAGGATTTTTTGCAGTCAGGGCCAGGGGCCCCTGGGCACATCCTTTTTCCATTTTCCCTGGGAAAGAAAACTCAGCAGTCCAGGTTCCTGATGTCAGTTTGTAGGGCTCCCTTGGGTCTATCAGGGCAGCACAAGTTTGAGGTGGGGACAATTTCGGTGTTGGGTCCATCCTTCGATATAAGGATTTATTGCAGTCAGGGCCAGGGGCCCCTTGGCACATCCTTTTTCCATTTTCCCTGGGAAAGAAAACTCAGCAGTCCAGGTTCCTGATGTCAGTTTGTAGGGCTCCCTTGGGTCTATCAGGGCAGCACAAGTTTTAGGTGGGGACAACTTTGGTGTGGGGTCCATCCTTCGATATAAGGATTTTTTGCAGTCAGGGCCAGGGGCCCCTGGGCACATCCTTTTTCCATTTTCCCTGGGAAAGAAAACTCAGCAGTCCAGGTTCCTGATGTCAATTTGTAGGGCTCCCTTGGGTCTCTCAGGGCAGCACAAGTTTGAGGTGGGGACAATTTCGGTGTGGGGTCCATCCTTCGATATAAGGATTTTTTGCAGTCAGGGCCCGGGGCCCAGGGCCCGGGGCCCCTGGGCACATCCTTTTTCCATTTTCCCTGGGAAAGAAAAGTCAGCAGTCCAGGTTCCTGATGTCAGTTTGTAGGGCTCCCTTGGGTCTATCAGGGCAGCACAAATTTGAGGTGGGGACAACTTCGGTGTGGGGTCCATCCTTCGATATAAGGGTTTTTTGCAGTCAGGGCCAGGGGCCCCTGGGCACATCCTTTTTCCATTTTCCCTGGGAAAGAAAACTCAGCAGTCCAGGTTCCTGATGTCAGTTTGTAGGGCTCCCTTGGGTCTATCAGGGCAGCACAAGTTTGAGGTGGGGACAACTTCGGTGTTGGGTCCATCCTTCGATATAAGGATTTATTGCAGTCAGGGCCAGGTGCCCCTGGGCGCATCCTTTTTCCATTTTCCCTGGGAAAGAAAACTCAGCAGTCCAGGTTCCTGATGTCAGTTTGTAGGGCTCCCTTGGGTCTATCAGGGCAGCACAAGTTTGAGGTGGGGACAATTTCGGTGTTGGGTCCATCCTTCGATATAAGGATTTTTTGTAGTCAGGGCCCGGGGCCCAGGGCCAGGGGCCCCTGGGCACATCCGTTTTCCATTTTCCCTGGGAAAGAAAACTCAGCAGTCCAGGTTCCTGATGTCAGTTTGTAGGGCTCCCTTGGGTCTATCAGGGCAGCACAAGTTTGAGGTGGGGACAACTTCGGTGTGGGGTCCATCCTTCGATATAAGGATTCTTTGCAGTGAGTCCCCGGGGACCAAGGCCAGGGGCCCCTGGGCACATCCTTTTTCCATTTTCCCTGGGAAAGAAAACTCAGCAGTCCAGGTTCCTGATGTCAGTTTGTAGGGCTCCCTTGGGTGTATCAGGGCAGTACAAGTTTGAGGTGGGGACAACTTCGGTGTGGGGTCCATCCTTCGATATAAGGATTCTTTGCAGTCAGGGCCAGGGGCTCATGGGCACATCCTTTTTCCATTTTCCCTGGGAAAGAAAACTCAGCAGTCCAGGTTCCTGATGTCAGTTTGTAGGGCTCCCTTGGGTCTATCAGGGCAGCACAAGTTTGAGGTGGGGACAATTTCGGTGTTGGGTCCATCCTTCGATATAAGGATTTTTTGCAGTCAGGGCCCAGGGCCAGGGGCCCCTGGGCACATCCGTTTTCCATTTTCCCTGGGAAAGAAAACTCAGCAGTCCAGGTTCCTGATGTCAGTTTGTAGGGCTCCCTTGGGTCTATCAGGGCAGCACAAGTTTGAGGTGGGGACAATTTCGGTGTTGGGTCCATCCTTCGATATAAGGATTTTTTGCAGTCAGGGCCCAGGGCCAGGGGCCCCTGGGCACATCCTTTTTCCATTTTCCCTGGGAAAGAAAACTCAGCAGTCCAGGTTCCTGATGTCAGTTTGTAGGGCTCCCTTGGGTCTATCAGGGCAGCACAAGTTTGAGGTGGGGACAATTTCGGTGTTGGGTCCATCCTTCGATATAAGGATTTTTTGCAGTCAGGGCCCAGGGCCAGGGGCCCCTGGGCACATCCGTTTTCCATTTTCCCTGGGAAAGAAAACTCAGCAGTCCAGGTTCCTGATGTCAGTTTGTAGGGCTCCCTTGGGTCTATCAGGGCAGCACAAGTTTGAGGTGGGGACAACTTCGGTGTGGGGTCCATCCTTCGATATAAGGATTCTTTGCAGTGAGTCCCCAGCCCAGGGCCAGGGGCCCCTGGGCACATCCTTTATCCATTTTCCCTGGGAAAGAAAACTCAGCAGTCCAGGTTCCTGATGTCAGTTTGTAGGGCTCCCTTGGGTCTATCAGGGCAGCACAAGTTTGAGGTGGGGACAACTTCGGTGTGGGCTCCATCCTTCGATATAAGGATTCTTTGCAGTCAGGGCCAGGGGCCCCTGGGCACATCCTTTTTCCATTTTCCCTGGGAAAGAAAACTCAGCAGTCCAGGTTCCTGATGTCAGTTTGTAGGGCTCCCTTGGGTCTATCAGGGCAGCACAAGTTTGAGGTGGGGACATCTTCGGTGTGGGGTCCATCCTTCGATATAAGGTTTTTTTGCAGTGAGGCCCCAGCCCAGGGCCAGGGAACCCTGGGCACAACCTTTTTCCATTTTCCCTGGGAAAGAAAACTCAGCAGTCCAGTTTCCTGATGTCAGTTTGTAGGGTTCCCTTGGGTCTATCAGGGCAGCACTAGTTTGAGGTGGGGACAACTTCGGTGTGGGGTCCATCCTTCGATATAAGGATTCTTTGCAGTGAGGCCCCAGCCCAGGGCCAGGGGCCCCTGGGCACATCCTTTTTCCATTTTCCCTGGGAAAGAAAACTCAGCAGTCCAGGTTCCTGATGTCAGTTTGTAGGGCTCCCTTGGGTCTATCAGGGCAGCACAAGTTTGAGGTGGGGACAACTTCGGTGTGGGCTCCATCCTTCGATATAAGGATTCTTTGCAGTCAGGGCCAGGGGCCCATGGGCACATCCTTTTTCCATTTTCCCTGGGAAAGAAAACTCAGCAGTCCAGGTTCCTGATGTCAGTTTGTAGGGCTCCCTTGGGTCTATCAGGGCAGCACAAGTTTGAGGTGGGGACAATTTCGGTGTTGGGTCCATCCTTCGATATAAGGATTTTTTGCAGTCAGGGCCCAGGGCCAGGGGCCCCTGGGCACATCCGTTTTCCATTTTCCCTGGGAAAGAAAACTCAGCAGTCCAGGTTCCTGATGTCAGTTTGTAGGGCTCCCTTGGGTCTATCAGGGCAGCACAAGTTTGAGGTGGGGACAACTTCGGTGTGGGCTCCATCCTTCGATATAAGGATTCTTTGCAGTCAGGGCCAGGGGCCCCTGGGCACATCCTTTTTCCATTTTCCCTGGGAAAGAAAACTCAGCAGTCCAGGTTCCTGATGTCAGTTTGTAGGGCTCCCTTGGGTCTATCAGGGCAGCACAAGTTTGAGGTGGGGACAATTTCGGTGTTGGGTCCATCCTTCGATATAAGGATTTTTTGCAGTCAGGGCCCAGGGCCAGGGGCCCCTGGGCACATCCTTTTTCCATTTTCCCTGGGAAAGAAAACTCAGCAGTCCAGGTTCCTGATGTCAGTTTGTAGGGCTCCCTTGGGTCTATCAGGGCAGCACAAGTTTGAGGTGGGGACATCTTCGGTGTGGGTTCCATCCTTCGATATAAGGATTCTTTGCAATGAGGCCCCAGCCCAGGGCCAGGGGCCCCTGGGCACTTCCTTTTTCCATTTTCCCTGGGAAAGAAAACTCAGTAATCCACGTTCCTGATGTCAGTTTGTAGGGCTCCCTTGGGTCTATCAGGGCAGCACAAGTTTGAGGTGGGGACAACTTCGGTGTGGGCTCCATCCTTCGATATAAGGATTCTTTGCAGTCAGGGCCAGGGGCCCCTGGGCACATCCTTTTTCCATTTTCCCTGGGAAAGAAAACTCAGCAGTCCAGGTTCCTGATGTCAGTTTGTAGGGCTCCCTTGGGTCTATCAGGGCAGCACAAGTTTGAGGTGGGGACATCTTCGGTGTGGGGTCCATCCTTCGATATAAGGTTTTTTTGCAGTGAGGCCCCAGCCCAGGGCCAGGGAACCCTGGGCACATCCTTTTTCCATTTTCCCTGGGAAAGAAAACTCAGCAGTCCAGTTTCCTGATGTCAGTTTGTAGGGTTCCCTTGGGTCTATCAGGGCAGCACTAGTTTGAGGTGGGGACAACTTCGGTGTGGGGTCCATCCTTCGATATAAGGATTCTTTGCAGTGAGGCCCCAGCCCAGGGCCAGGGGCCCCTGGGCACATCCTTTTTCCATTTTCCCTGGGAAAGAAAACTCAGCAGTCCAGGTTCCTGATGTCAGTTTGTAGGGCTCCCTTGGGTCTATCAGGGCAGCACAAGTTTGAGGTGGGGACAACTTCGGTGTGGGCTCCATCCTTCGATATAAGGATTCTTTGCAGTCAGGGCCAGGGGCCCCTGGGCACATCCTTTTTCCATTTTCCCTGGGAAAGAAAACTCAGCAGTCCAGGTTCCTGATGTCAGTTTGTAGGGCTCCCTTGGGTCTATCAGGGCAGCACAAGTTTGAGGTGGGGACAACTTCGGTGTGGGGTCCATCCTTCGATATAAGGATTCTTTGCAGTGGGGCCAAGCCCAGGGGAGGGTCCCCTGGGCACATCCTTTTTCCATTTTCCCTGGGAAAGAAAACTCAGCAGTCCAGGTTCCTGATGTCAGTTTGTAGGGCTCCCTTGGGTCTATCAGGGCAGCACAAGTTTGAGGTGGGGACAACTTCGGTGTGGGGTCCATCCTTCGTTATAAGGATTCTTTGCAGTCAGGGCCAGGGAACACTGGGCACAACCTTTTTCCATTTTCCCTGGGAAAGAAAACTCAGCAGTCCAGGTTCCTGATGTCAGTTTGTAGGGCTCCCTTGGGTGTATCAGGGCAGCACAAGTTTGAGGTGGGGACATCTTCGGTGTGGGGTCCATCCTTCGATATAAGGATTCTTTGCAGTGAGTCCCCAGCCCAGGGCCAGGGGCCCCTGGGCACATCCTTTTTCCATTTTCCCTGGGAAAGAAAACTCAGCAGTCCAGGTTCCTGATGTCAGTTTGTAGGGCTCCCTTGGGTCTATCAGGGCAGCACAAGTTTGAGGTGGGGACAACTTCGGTGTGGGGTCCATCCTTCGATATAAGGATTTTTTGCAGTCAGGGCCAGGGGCCCCTGGGCACATCCTTTTTCCATTTTCCCTGGGAAAGAAAACTCAGCAGTCCAGGTTCCTGATGTCAGTTTGTAGGGCTCCCTTGGGTCTATCAGGGCAGCACAAGTTTGAGGTGGGGACATCTTCGGTGTGGGTTCCATCCTTCGATATAAGGATTCTTTGCAATGAGGCCCCAGCCCAGGGCCAGGGGCCCCTGGGCACTTCCTTTTTCCATTTTCCCTGGGAAAGAAAACTCAGTAATCCACGTTCCTGATGTCAGTTTGTAGGGCTCCCTTGGGTCTATCAGGGCAGCACAAGTTTGAGGTGGGGACAACTTCGGTGTGGGGTCCATATTTCGTTATAAGGATTCTTTGCAGTCAGGGCCAGGGGCCCCTGGGCACATCCTTTTTCCATTTTCCCTGGGAAAGAAAACTCAGCAGTCCAGGTTCCTGATGTCAGTTTGTAGGGCTCCCTTGGGTGTATCAGGGCAGCACAAGTTTGAGGTGGGGACAACTTCGGTGTGGGGTCCATCCTTCGATATAAGGATTTTTTGCAGTCAGGGCCAGGGGCCCCTGGGCACATCCTTTTTCCATTTTCCCTGGGAAAGAAAACTCAGCAGTCCAGGTTCCTGATGTCAGTTTGTAGGGCTCCCTTGGGTCTATCAGGGCAGCACAAGTTTGAGGTGGGGACAGCTTCGGTGTGGGGTCCATCCTTCGAAATAAGGATTCTTTGCAGTCAGGGCCCTGCCCAGGGCCAGGGGCCCCTGTGCACATCCTTTTTCCATTTTCCCTGGGAATGAAAACTCAGCAGTCCAGGTTCCTGATGTCAGTTTTTAGGGTTCCCTTGGGTCTATCAGGGCAGCACAAGTTTGAGGTGGGGACAACTTCGGTGTGGGGTCCATTTTTCGATATAAGGATTTTTTGCAGTCAGGGCCAGGGGCCCAGGGCCAGGGGCCCCTGGGCACATCCTTTTTCCATTTTCCCTGGGAAAGAAAACTCAGCAGTCCAGATCCCTGATGTCAGTTTGTAGGGCTCCCTTGGGTCTATCAGGGCAGCACAAGTTTGAGGTGGGGACAACTTCGGTGTGGGGTCCATCCTTCGATATAAGGATTTTTTGCAGTCAGGGCCAGGGGCCCCTGGGCACATCCTTTTTCCATTTTCCCTGGGAAAGAAAACTCAGCAGTCCAAGTTCCTGATGTCAGTTTGTAGGGCTCCCTTGGGTCTATCAGGGCAGCACAAGTTTGAGGTGGGGACAACTTCGGTGTGGGCTCCATACTTCGATATAAGGATTTTTTGCAGTCAGGGCCAGGGGCCCCTGGGCACATCCATTTTCCATTTTCCCTGGGAAAGAAAACTCAGCAGTCCAGGTTCCTGATGTCAGTTTGTAGGGCTCCCTTGGGTCTATCAGGGCAGCACAAGTTTGAGGTGGGGACAACTTCGGTGTGGGCTCCATCCTTCGATATAAGGATTCTTTGCAGTCAGGGCCAGGGGCCCCTGGGTACATCCTTTTTCCATTTTCCCTGGGAAAGAAAACTCAGCAGTCCAGGTTCCTGATGTCAGTTTGTAGGGCTCCCTTGGGTCTATCAGGGCAGCACAAGTTTGAGGTGGGGACAATTTCGGTGTTGGGTCCGTCCTTCGATATAAGGATTTTTTGCAGTCAGGGCCCAGGGCCAGGGGCCCCTGGGCACATCCGTTTTCCATTTTCCCTGGGAAAGAAAACTCAGCAGTCCAGGTTCCTGATGTCAGTTTGTAGGGCTCCCTTGGGTCTATCAGGGCAGCACAAGTTTGAGGTGGGGACAACTTCGGTGTGGGGTCCATCCTTCGATATAAGGATTCTTTGCAGTGAGGCCCCAGCCCAGGGCCAGGGGCCCCTGGGCACATCCTTTATCCATTTTCCCTGGGAAAGAAAACTCAGCAGTCCAGGTTCCTGATGTCAGTTTGTAGGGCTCCCTTGGGTCTATCAGGGCAGCACAAGTTTGAGGTGGGGACAACTTCGGTGTGGGCTCCATCCTTCGATATAAGGATTCTTTGCAGTCAGGGCCAGGGGCCCCTGGGCACATCCTTTTTCCATTTTCCCTGGGAAAGAAAACTCAGCAGTCCAGGTTCCTGATGTCAGTTTGTAGGGCTCCCTTGGGTGTATCAGGGCAGCACAAGTTTGAGGTGGGGACATCTTCGGTGTGGGGTCCATCCTTCGATATAAGGTTTTTTTGCAGTGAGGCCCCAGCCCAGGGCCAGGGAACCCTGGGCACATCCTTTTTCCATTTTCCCTGGGAAAGAAAACTCAGCAGTCCAGTTTCCTGATGTCAGTTTGTAGGGTTCCCTTGGGTCTATCAGGGCAGCACTAGTTTGAGGTGGGGACAACTTCGGTGTGGGGTCCATCCTTCGATATAAGGATTCTTTGCAGTGAGGCCCCAGCCCAGGGCCAGGGGCCCCTGGGCACATCCTTTTTCCATTTTCCCTGGGAAAGAAAACTCAGCAGTCCAGGTTCCTGATGTCAGTTTGTAGGGCTCCCTTGGGTCTATCAGGGCAGCACAAGTTTGAGGTGGGGACAACTTCGGTGTGGGCTCCATCCTTCGATATAAGGATTCTTTGCAGTCAGGGCCAGGGGCCCCTGGGCACATCCTTTTTCCATTTTCCCTGGGAAAGAAAACTCAGCAGTCCAGGTTCCTGATGTCAGTTTGTAGGGCTCCCTTGGGTCTATCAGGGGAGCACAAGTTTGAGGTGGGGACAACTTCGGTGTGGGGTCCATCCTTCGTTATAAGGATTCTTTGCAGTCAGGGCCAGGGAACACTGGGCACATCCTTTTTCCATTTTCCCTGGGAAAGAAAACTCAGCAGTCCAGGTTCCTGATGTCAGTTTGTAGGGCTCCCTTGGGTCTATCAGGGCAGCACAATTTTGAGGTGGGGACATCTTCGGTGTGGGGTCCATCCTTCGATATAAGGATTCTTTGCAGTGAGTCCCCAGCCCAGGGCCAGGGGCCCCTGGGCACATCCTTTTTCCATTTTCCCTGGGAAAGAAAACTCAGCAGTCCAGGTTCCTGATGTCAGTTTGTAGGGCTCCCTTGGGTCTATCAGGGCAGCACAAGTTTGAGGTGGGGACAACTTCGGTGTGGGGTCCATCCTTCGATATAAGGATTTTTTGCAGTTAGGGCCAGGGGCCCCTGGGCACATCCTTTTTCCATTTTCCCTGGGAAAGAAAACTCAGCAGTCCAGGTTCCTGATGTCAGTTTGTAGGGCTCCCTTGGGTCTATCAGGGCAGCACAAGTTTGAGGTGGGGACATCTTCGGTGTGGGTTCCATCCTTCGATATAAGGATTCTTTGCAATGAGGCCCCAGCCCAGGGCCAGGGGCCCCTGGGCACTTCCTTTTTCCATTTTCCCTGGGAAAGAAAACTCAGTAATCCACGTTCCTGATGTCAGTTTGTAGGGCTCCCTTGGGTCTATCAGGGCAGCACAAGTTTGAGGTGGGGACAACTTCGGTGTGGGGTCCATATTTCGTTATAAGGATTCTTTGCAGTCAGGGCCAGGGGCCCCTGGGCACATCCTTTTTCCATTTTCCCTGGGAAAGAAAACTCAGCAGTCCAGGTTCCTGATGTCAGTTTGTAGGGCTCCCTTGGGTGTATCAGGGCAGCACAAGTTTGAGGTGGGGACAACTTCGGTGTGTGGTCCATCCTTCGATATAAGGATTTTTTGCAGTCAGGGCTAGGGGCCCCTGGGCACAACCTTTGGCCATTTTACCTGGGAAAGGAAACTCATCAGTCCAAGTTCCTGATGTCAGTTTGTAGGGCTCCCTTGGGTCCATCAGGGCAGCACAATTTTAAGGTGGGGACAACTTTGGTCTGGGGTCCATCCTTCGATATAAGGATTTTTTGCAGTCAGGGCCAGGCGCCCCTGGGCACATCCTTTTTCCATTTTCCCTGGGAAAGAAAACTCAGCAGTCCAGGTTCCTGATGTCAGTTTGTAGGGCTCCCTTGGGCCTTTCAGGGCAGCACAAGTTTGAGGTGGGGACAACATCGGTGTGGGGTCCATCCTTCGATATAAGGATTCTTTGCAGTGAGGCCCCAGCCCAGGGCCAGGGGCCCCTGGGCACATCCTTTATCCATTTTCCCTGGGAAAGAAAACTCAGCAGTCCAGGTTCCTGATGTCAGTTTGTAGGGCTCCCTTGGGTCTATCAGGGCAGCACAAGTTTGAGGTGGGGACAACTTCGGTGTGGGCTCCATCCTTCGATATAAGGATTCTTTGCAGTCAGGGCCAGGGGCCCCTGGGCACATCCTTTTTCCATTTTCCCTGGGAAAGAAAACTCAGCAGTCCAGGTTCCTGATGTCAGTTTGTAGGGCTCCCTTGGGTGTATCAGGGCAGCACAAGTTTGAGGTGGGGACATCTTCGGTGTGGGGTCCATCCTTCGATATAAGGTTTTTTTGCAGTGAGGCCCCAGCCCAGGGCCAGGGAACCCTGGGCACATCCTTTTTCCATTTTCCCTGGGAAAGAAAACTCAGCAGTCCAGTTTCCTGATGTCAGTTTGTAGGGTTCCCTTGGGTCTATCAGGGCAGCACTAGTTTGAGGTGGGGACAACTTCGGTGTGGGGTCCATCCTTCGATATAAGGATTCTTTGCAGTGAGGCCCCAGCCCAGGGCCAGGGGCCCCTGGGCACATCCTTTTTCCATTTTCCCTGGGAAAGAAAACTCAGCAGTCCAGGTTCCTGATGTCAGTTTGTAGGGCTCCCTTGGGTCTATCAGGGCAGCACAAGTTTGAGGTGGGGACAACTTCGGTGTGGGCTCCATCCTTCGATATAAGGATTCTTTGCAGTCAGGGCCAGGGGCCCCTGGGCACATCCTTTTTCCATTTTCCCTGGGAAAGAAAACTCAGCAGTCCAGGTTCCTGATGTCAGTTTGTAGGGCTCCCTTGGGTCTATCAGGGCAGCACAAGTTTGAGGTGGGGACAACTTCGGTGTGGGGTCCATCCTTCGATATAAGGATTCTTTGCAGTGGGGCCAAGCCCAGGGCCAGGGGCCCCTGGGCACATCCTTTTTCCATTTTCCCTGGGAAAGAAAACTCAGCAGTCCAGGTTCCTGATGTCAGTTTGTAGGGCTCCCTTGGGTCTATCAGGGCAGCACAAGTTTGAGGTGGGGACAACTTCGGTGTGGGGTCCATCCTTCGTTATAAGGATTCTTTGCAGTCAGGGCCAGGGAACACTGGGCACATCCTTTTTCCATTTTCCCTGGGAAAGAAAACTCAGCAGTCCAGGTTCCTGATGTCAGTTTGTAGGGCTCCCTTGGGTCTATCAGGGCAGCACAATTTTGAGGTGGGGACATCTTCGGTGTGGGGTCCATCCTTCGATATAAGGATTCTTTGCAGTGAGTCCCCAGCCCAGGGCCAGGGGCCCCTGGGCACATCCTTTTTCCATTTTCCCTGGGAAAGAAAACTCAGCAGTCCAGGTTCCTGATGTCAGTTTGTAGGGCTCCCTTGGGTCTATCAGGGCAGCACAAGTTTGAGGTGGGGACAACTTCGGTGTGGGGTCCATCCTTCGATATAAGGATTTTTTGCAGTTAGGGCCAGGGGCCCCTGGGCACATCCTTTTTCCATTTTCCCTGGGAAAGAAAACTCAGCAGTCCAGGTTCCTGATGTCAGTTTGTAGGGCTCCCTTGGGTCTATCAGGGCAGCACAAGTTTGAGGTGGGGACATCTTCGGTGTGGGTTCCATCCTTCGATATAAGGATTCTTTGCAATGAGGCCCCAGCCCAGGGCCAGGGGCCCCTGGGCACTTCCTTTTTCCATTTTCCCTGGGAAAGAAAACTCAGTAATCCACGTTCCTGATGTCAGTTTGTAGGGCTCCCTTGGGTCTATCAGGGCAGCACAAGTTTGAGGTGGGGACAACTTCGGTGTGGGGTCCATATTTCGTTATAAGGATTCTTTGCAGTCAGGGCCAGGGGCCCCTGGGCACATCCTTTTTCCATTTTCCCTGGGAAAGAAAACTCAGCAGTCCAGGTTCCTGATGTCAGTTTGTAGGGCTCCCTTGGGTGTATCAGGGCAGCACAAGTTTGAGGTGGGGACAACTTCGGTGTGTGGTCCATCCTTCGATATAAGGATTTTTTGCAGTCAGGGCTAGGGGCCCCTGGGCACAACCTTTGGCCATTTTACCTGGGAAAGGAAACTCATCAGTCCAAGTTCCTGATGTCAGTTTGTAGGGCTCCCTTGGGTCCATCAGGGCAGCACAATTTTAAGGTGGGGACAACTTTGGTCTGGGGTCCATCCTTCGATATAAGGATTTTTTGCAGTCAGGGCCAGGCGCCCCTGGGCACATCCTTTTTCCATTTTCCCTGGGAAAGAAAACTCAGCAGTCCAGGTTCCTGATGTCAGTTTGTAGGGCTCCCTTGGGCCTTTCAGGGCAGCACAAGTTTGAGGTGGGGACAACATCGGTGTGGGGTCCATCCTTCGATATAAGGATTCTTTGCAGTGAGGCCCCAGCCCAGGGCCAGGGGCCCCTGGGCACATCCTTTATCCATTTTCCCTGGGAAAGAAAACTCAGCAGTCCAGGTTCCTGATGTCAGTTTGTAGGGCTCCCTTGGGTCTATCAGGGCAGCACAAGTTTGAGGTGGGGACAACTTCGGTGTGGGCTCCATCCTTCGATATAAGGATTCTTTGCAGTCAGGGCCAGGGGCCCCTGGGCACATCCTTTTTCCATTTTCCCTGGGAAAGAAAACTCAGCAGTCCAGGTTCCTGATGTCAGTTTGTAGGGCTCCCTTGGGTGTATCAGGGCAGCACAAGTTTGAGGTGGGGACATCTTCGGTGTGGGGTCCATCCTTCGATATAAGGTTTTTTTGCAGTGAGGCCCCAGCCCAGGGCCAGGGAACCCTGGGCACATCCTTTTTCCATTTTCCCTGGGAAAGAAAACTCAGCAGTCCAGTTTCCTGATGTCAGTTTGTAGGGTTCCCTTGGGTCTATCAGGGCAGCACTAGTTTGAGGTGGGGACAACTTCGGTGTGGGGTCCATCCTTCGATATAAGGATTCTTTGCAGTGAGGCCCCAGCCCAGGGCCAGGGGCCCCTGGGCACATCCTTTTTCCATTTTCCCTGGGAAAGAAAACTCAGCAGTCCAGGTTCCTGATGTCAGTTTGTAGGGCTCCCTTGGGTCTATCAGGGCAGCACAAGTTTGAGGTGGGGACAACTTCGGTGTGGGCTCCATCCTTCGATATAAGGATTCTTTGCAGTCAGGGCCAGGGGCCCCTGGGCACATCCTTTTTCCATTTTCCCTGGGAAAGAAAACTCAGCAGTCCAGGTTCCTGATGTCAGTTTGTAGGGCTCCCTTGGGTCTATCAGGGCAGCACAAGTTTGAGGTGGGGACAACTTCGGTGTGGGGTCCATCCTTCGATATAAGGATTCTTTGCAGTGGGGCCAAGCCCAGGGCCAGGGGCCCCTGGGCACATCCTTTTTCCATTTTCCCTGGGAAAGAAAACTCAGCAGTCCAGGTTCCTGATGTCAGTTTGTAGGGCTCCCTTGGGTCTATCAGGGCAGCACAAGTTTGAGGTGGGGACAACTTCGGTGTGGGGTCCATCCTTCGTTATAAGGATTCTTTGCAGTCAGGGCCAGGGAACACTGGGCACATCCTTTTTCCATTTTCCCTGGGAAAGAAAACTCAGCAGTCCAGGTTCCTGATGTCAGTTTGTAGGGCTCCCTTGGGTGTATCAGGGCAGCACAATTTTGAGGTGGGGACATCTTCGGTGTGGGGTCCATCCTTCGATATAAGGATTCTTTGCAGTGAGTCCCCAGCCCAGGGCCAGGGGCCCCTGGGCACATCCTTTTTCCATTTTCCCTGGGAAAGAAAACTCAGCAGTCCAGGTTCCTGATGTCAGTTTGTAGGGCTCCCTTGGGTCTATCAGGGCAGCACAAGTTTGAGGTGGGGACAACTTCGGTGTGGGGTCCATCCTTCGATATAAGGATTTTTTGCAGTTAGGGCCAGGGGCCCCTGGGCACATCCTTTTTCCATTTTCCCTGGGAAAGAAAACTCAGCAGTCCAGGTTCCTGTTGTCAGTTTGTAGGGCTCCCTTGGGTCTATCAAGGCAGCACAAGTTTGAGGTGGGGACATCTTCGGTGTGGGTTCCATCCTTCGATATAAGGATTCTTTGCAATGAGGCCCCAGCCCAGGGCCAGGGGCCCCTGGGCACTTCCTTTTTCCATTTTCCCTGGGAAAGAAAACTCAGTAATCCACGTTCCTGATGTCAGTTTGTAGGGCTCCCTTGGGTCTATCAGGGCAGCACAAGTTTGAGGTGGGGACAACTTCGGTGTGGGGTCCATATTTCGTTATAAGGATTCTTTGCAGTCAGGGCCAGGGGCCCCTGGGCACATCCTTTTTCCATTTTCCCTGGGAAAGAAAACTCAGCAGTCCAGGTTCCTGATGTCAGTTTGTAGGGCTCCCTTGGGTCTATCAGGGCAGCACAAGTTTGAGGTGGGGACAACTTCGGTGTGTGGTCCATCCTTCGATATAAGGATTTTTTGCAGTCAGGGCTAGGGGCCCCTGGGCACAACCTTTGGCCATTTTACCTGGGAAAGGAAACTCATCAGTCCAAGTTCCTGATGTCAGTTTGTAGGGCTCCCTTGGGTCCATCAGGGCAGCACAATTTTAAGGTGGGGACAACTTTGGTCTGGGGTCCATCCTTCGTTATAAGGATTCTTTGCAGTGAGGCCCCAGCCCAGGGCCAGAGGCCCCTGGGCACATCCTTCTTCCATTTTCCCTGGGAAAGAAAACTCAGCAGTCCAGGTTCCTGATGTCAGTTTGTAGGGCTCCCTTGGGTGTATCAGGGCAGCACAAGTTTGAGGTGGGGACATCTTCGGTGTGGGGTCCATCCTTCGATATAAGGATTTTTTGCAGTCAGGGCCAGGGGCCCCTGGGCACATCCTTTTTCCATTTTCCCTGGGAAAGAAAACTCAGCAGTCCAAGTTCCTGATGTCAGTTTGTAGGGCTCCCTTGGGCCTATCAGGGCAGCACAAGTTTGAGGTGGGGACAACATCGGTGTGGGGTCCATCCTTCGATATAAGGATTCTTTGCAGTGAGGCCCCAGCCCATGTCCAGGGGCCCCTGGGCACATCCTTTTTCCATTTTCCCTGGGAAAGAAAACTCAGCAATCCAGGTTCCTGATGTCAGTTTGTAGGGCTCCCTTGGGTCTATCAGGGCAGCACAAGTTTGAGGTGGGGACAACTTCGGTCTGGGGTCCATCCTTCGATATAAGGATTCTTTGCAGTGAGGCCCCAGCCCAGGGCCAGGGGCCCCTGGGCACATCCTTCTTCCATTTTCCCTGGGAAAGAAAACTCAGCAGTCCAGGTTCCTGATGTCAGTTTGTAGGGCTCCCTTGGGTCTATCAGGGATGCACAAGTTTGAGGTGGGGACAACTTCGGTGTGGGGTCCATCATTCGTTATAAGGATTCTTTGCAGTGAGGCCCCAGCCCATGTCCAGGGGCCCATGGGCACATCCTTTTTCCATTTTCCCTGGGAAAGAAAACTCAGCAATCCAGGTTCCTGATGTCAGTTTGTAGGGCTCCCTTGGGTCTATCAGGGCAGCACAAGTTTGAGGTGGGGACAACTTCGGTGTGGGGTCCATCCTTCGATATAAGGATTTTTTGCAGTCAGGGCAAGGGGCCCCTGGGCACAACCTTTGGCCATTATACCTGGGAAAGGAAACTCATCAGTCCAAGTTCCTGATGTCAGTTTGTAGGGCTCCCTTGGGTCTATCAGGGCAGCACAATTTTAAGGTGGGGACAACTTCGGTGTGGGGTCCATCCTTCGATATAAGGATTCTTTGCAGTCAGGGCCAGGGGCCCCTGGGCACATCCTTTTTCCATTTTCCCTGGGAAAGAAAACTCAGCAATCCAGTTTCCTGATGTCAGTTTGTAGGGCTCCCTTGGGTCTATCAGGGCAGCACAAGTTTGAGGTGGGGACAACTTCGGTGTGGGGTCCATCCTTCGATATAAGGATTTTTTGCAGTCAGGGCAAGGGGCCCCTGGGCACAACCTTTGGCCATTATACCTGGGAAAGGAAACTCATCAGTCCAAGTTCCTGATGTCAGTTTGTAGGGCTCCCTTTGGGTCTATCAGGGCAGCACAATTTTAAGGTGGGGACAACTTCGGTGTGGGGTCCATCCTTCGATATAAGGATTCTTTGCAGTCAGGGCCAGGGGCCCCTGGGCACATCCTTTTTCCATTTTCCCTGGGAAAGAAAACTCAGCAGTCCAGGTTCCTGATGTCAGTTTGTAGGGCTCCCTTGGGTCTATCAGGGCAGCACAAGTTTGAGGTGGGGACAACTTTGGTGTGGGGTCCATCCTTCGATATAAGGATTTTTTGCAGTCAGGGCCAGGGGCCCCTGGGCACGTCCTTTTTCCATTTTCCCTGGGAAAGAAAACTCAGCAGTCCAGGTTCCTGATGTCAGTTTGTAGGGCTCCCTTGGGTCTATCAGGGCAGCACAAGTTTGAGGTGGGGACAACTTCGGTGTGGGGTCCATCCTTCGATATAAGGTTTTTTTGCAGTGAGGCCCCAGCCCAGGGCCAGGGAACCCTGGGCACATCCTTTTTCCATTTTCCCTGGGAAAGAAAACTCAGTAATCCACGTTCCTGATGTCAGTTTGTAGGGCTCCCTTGGGTCTATCAGGGCAGCACAAGTTTGAGGTGGGGACAACTTCGGTGTGGGGTCCATATTTCGTTATAAGGATTCTTTGCAGTCAGGGCCAGGGGCCCCTGGGCACATCCTTTTTCCATTTTCCCTGGGAAAGAAAACTCAGCAGTCCAGGTTCCTGATGTCAGTTTGTAGGGCTCCCTTGGGTCTATCAGGGCAGCACAAGTTTGAGGTGGGGACAACTTCGGTGTGTGGTCCATCCTTCGATATAAGGATTTTTTGCAGTCAGGGCTAGGGGCCCCTGGGCACAACCTTTGGCCATTTTACCTGGGAAAGGAAACTCATCAGTCCAAGTTCCTGATGTCAGTTTGTAGGGCTCCCTTGGGTCCATCAGGGCAGCACAATTTTAAGGTGGGGACAACTTTGGTCTGGGGTCCATCCTTCGTTATAAGGATTCTTTGCAGTGAGGCCCCAGCCCAGGGCCAGAGGCCCCTGGGCACATCCTTCTTCCATTTTCCCTGGGAAAGAAAACTCAGCAGTCCAGGTTCCTGATGTCAGTTTGTAGGGCTCCCTTGGGTGTATCAGGGCAGCACAAGTTTGAGGTGGGGACATCTTCGGTGTGGGGTCCATCCTTCGATATAAGGATTTTTTGCAGTCAGGGCCAGGGGCCCCTGGGCACATCCTTTTTCCATTTTCCCTGGGAAAGAAAACTCAGCAGTCCAAGTTCCTGATGTCAGTTTGTAGGGCTCCCTTGGGCCTATCAGGGCAGCACAAGTTTGAGGTGGGGACAACATCGGTGTGGGGTCCATCCTTCGATATAAGGATTCTTTGCAGTGAGGCCCCAGCCCATGTCCAGGGGCCCCTGGGCACATCCTTTTTCCATTTTCCCTGGGAAAGAAAACTCAGCAATCCAGGTTCCTGATGTCAGTTTGTAGGGCTCCCTTGGGTCTATCAGGGCAGCACAAGTTTGAGGTGGGGACAACTTCAGTCTGGGGTCCATCCTTCGATATAAGGATTCTTTGCAGTGAGGCCCCAGCCCAGGGCCAGGGGCCCCTGGGCACATCCTTCTTCCATTTTCCCTGGGAAAGAAAACTCAGCAGTCCAGGTTCCTGATGTCAGTTTGTAGGGCTCCCTTGGGTCTATCAGGGATGCACAAGTTTGAGGTGGGGACAACTTCGGTGTGGGGTCCATCATTCGTTATAAGGATTCTTTGCAGTGAGGCCCCAGCCCATGTCCAGGGGCCCATGGGCACATCCTTTTTCCATTTTCCCTGGGAAAGAAAACTCAGCAATCCAGGTTCCTGATGTCAGTTTGTAGGGCTCCCTTGGGTCTATCAGGGCAGCACAAGTTTGAGGTGGGGACAACTTCGGTGTGGGGTCCATCCTTCGATATAAGGATTTTTTGCAGTCAGGGCAAGGGGCCCCTGGGCACAACCTTTGGCCATTATACCTGGGAAAGGAAACTCATCAGTCCAAGTTCCTGATGTCAGTTTGTAGGGCTCCCTTGGGTCTATCAGGGCAGCACAATTTTAAGGTGGGGACAACTTCGGTGTGGGGTCCATCCTTCGATATAAGGATTCTTTGCAGTCAGGGCCAGGGGCCCCTGGGCACATCCTTTTTCCATTTTCCCTGGGAAAGAAAACTCAGCAATCCAGTTTCCTGATGTCAGTTTGTAGGGCTCCCTTGGGTCTATCAGGGCAGCACAAGTTTGAGGTGGGGACAACTTCGGTGTGGGGTCCATCCTTCGATATAAGGATTTTTTGCAGTCAGGGCAAGGGGCCCCTGGGCACAACCTTTGGCCATTATACCTGGGAAAGGAAACTCATCAGTCCAAGTTCCTGATGTCAGTTTGTAGGGCTCCCTTTGGGTCTATCAGGGCAGCACAATTTTAAGGTGGGGACAACTTCGGTGTGGGGTCCATCCTTCGATATAAGGATTCTTTGCAGTCAGGGCCAGGGGCCCCTGGGCACATCCTTTTTCCATTTTCCCTGGGAAAGAAAACTCAGCAGTCCAGGTTCCTGATGTCAGTTTGTAGGGCTCCCTTGGGTCTATCAGGGCAGCACAAGTTTGAGGTGGGGACAACTTTGGTGTGGGGTCCATCCTTCGATATAAGGATTTTTTGCAGTCAGGGCCAGGGGCCCCTGGGCACGTCCTTTTTCCATTTTCCCTGGGAAAGAAAACTCAGCAGTCCAGGTTCCTGATGTCAGTTTGTAGGGCTCCCTTGGGTCTATCAGGGCAGCACAAGTTTGAGGTGGGGACAACTTCGGTGTGGGGTCCATCCTTCGATATAAGGTTTTTTTGCAGTGAGGCCCCAGCCCAGGGCCAGGGAACCCTGGGCACATCCTTTTTCCATTTTCCCTGGGAAAGAAAACTCAGCAGTCCAGTTTCCTGATGTCAGTTTGTAGGGTTCCCTTGGGTCTATCAGGGCAGCACAAGTTTGAGGTGGGGAGAACTTCGGTGTGGGGTCCATCCTTCGATATAAGGATTCTTTGCAGTCAGGGCCAGGGGCCCCTGGGCACATCCTTTTTCCATTTTCCCTGGGAAAGAAAACTCAGCAGTCCAGGTTCCTGATGTCAGTTTGTAGGGCTCCCTTGGGTCTATCAGGGCAGCACAAGTTTGAGGTGGGGACAACTTCGGTGTGGGGTCCATCCTTCGATATAAGGATTCTTTGCAGTGAGGCCCCAGCCCATGTCCAGGGGCCCCTGGGCACATCCGTTTTCCATTTTCCCTGGGAAAGAAAACTCAGCAGTCCAGGTTCCTGATGTCAGTTTGTAGGGCTCCCTTGGGTCTATCAGGGCAGCACAAGTTTGAGGTGGGGACAACTTCGGTGTGGGGTCCATCCTTCGATATAAGGATTTTTTGCAGTCAGGGCAAGGGGCCCCTGGGCACAACCTTTGGCCATTTTACCTGGGAAAGGAAACTCATCAGTCCAAGTTCCTGATGTCAGTTTGTAGGGCTCCCTTGGGTCTATCAGGGCAGCACAATTTTAAGGTGGGGACAACTTCGGTCTGGGGTCCATCCTTCGATATAAGGATTCTTTGCAGTGAGGCCCCAGCCCAGGGCCAGGGGCCCCTGGGCACATCCTTCTTCCATTTTCCCTGGGAAAGAAAACTCAGCAGTCCAGGTTCCTGATGTCAGTTTGTAGGGCTCCCTTGGGTCTATCAGGGCAGCACAAGTTTGAGGTGGGGACAACTTCAGCGTGGGCTCCATCCTTCGATATAAGGATTTTTTTCTGTCAGGGCCAAGGGCCCCCGGGCACAACCTTTGGCCATTTTCCCTGGGAAAGAAAACTCAGCAGTCCAGGTTCCTGATGTCAGTTTGTAGGGCTCCCTTGGGTCTATCAGGGCAGCACAAGTTTGAGGTGGGGACAACTTCGGTGTGGGGTCCATCCTTCGATATAAGGATTTTTTGCAGTCAGGGCCAGGGTCCCAGGGCCAGGGGCCCCTGGGCACATCCTTTTTCCCTTTTCCCTGGGAAAGAAAACTCAGCAGTCCAGGTTCCTGATGTCTGTTTGTAGGGCTCCCTTGGGTCTATCAGGGCAGCACAAGTTTGAGGTGGGGACAACTTCGGTGTGGGGTCCATCCTTCGTTATAAGGATTCTTTGCAGTGAGGCCCCAGCCCATGTCCAGGGGCCCCTGGGCACATCCTTTTTCCATTTTCCCTGGGAAAGAAAACTCAGCAATCCAGGTTCCTGATGTCAGTTTGTAGGGCTCCCTTGGGTCTATCAGGGCAGCACAAGTTTGAGGTGGGGACAACTTCGGTGTGGGTTCCATCCTTCGTTATAAGGATTCTTCTCAGCCCAGGGCCAGGGAACCCTGGGCACATCCTTTTTCCATTTTCCCTGGGAAAGAAAACTCAGCAGTCCAGGTTCCTGATGTCAGTTTGTAGGGTTCCCTTGGGTGTATCAGGGCAGCACAAGTTTGAGGTGGGGACAACTTCGGTGTGGGGTCCATCCTTCGGTATAAGGATTCTTTGCAGTCAGGGCCAGGGGCCCCTGGGCACATCCTTTTTCCATTTTCCCTGGGAAAGAAAACTCAGCAGTCCAGGTTCCTGATGTCAGTTTGTAGTGTTCCCTTGGGTCTCTCAGGGCAGCACAAGTTTGAGGTGGGGACAACTTCGGTGTGGGGTCCATCCTTCGATATAAGGATGTTTTGCAGTCAGGGCCAGGGGCCCCTGGGCACATCCTTTTTCCATTTTCCCTGGGAAAGAAAACTCAGCAGTCCAGGTTCCTGATGTCAGTTTGTAGGGCTCCCTTGGGTCTATCAGGGCAGCACAAGTTTGAGGTGGGGACAACTTCGGTGTGGGCTCCATCCTTCGATATAAGGATTCTTTGCAGTCAGGGCCAGGGGCCCCTGGGCACATCCTTTTTCCATTTTCCCTGGGAAAGAAAACTCAGCAGTCCAGGTTCCTGATGTCAGTTTGTAGGGCTCCCTTGGGTCTATCAGGGCAGCACAAGTTTGAGGTGGGGACAACTTCGGTGTGGGGTCCATCCTTCGATATAAGGATTCTTTGCAGTGGGGCCAAGCCCAGGGCCAGGGGCCCCTGGGCACATCCTTTTTCCATTTTCCCTGGGAAAGAAAACTCAGCAGTCCAGGTTCCTGATGTCAGTTTGTAGGGCTCCCTTGGGTCTATCAGGGGAGCACAAGTTTGAGGTGGGGACAACTTCGGTCTGGGGTCCATCCTTCGATATAAGGATTCTTTGCAGTGAGGCCCCAGCCCAGGGCCAGGGGCCCCTGGGCACATCCTTCTTCCATTTTCCCTGGGAAAGAAAACTCAGCAGTCCAGGTTCCTGATGTCAGTTTGTAGGGCTCCCTTGGGTCTATCAGGGATGCACAAGTTTGAGGTGGGGACAACTTCGGTGTGGGGTCCATCATTCGTTATAAGGATTCTTTGCAGTGAGGCCCCAGCCCATGTCCAGGGGCCCATGGGCACATCCTTTTTCCATTTTCCCTGGGAAAGAAAACTCAGCAATCCAGGTTCCTGATGTCAGTTTGTAGGGCTCCCTTGGGTCTATCAGGGCAGCACAAGTTTGAGGTGGGGACAACTTCGGTGTGGGGTCCATCCTTCGATATAAGGATTTTTTGCAGTCAGGGCAAGGGGCCCCTGGGCACAACCTTTGGCCATTATACCTGGGAAAGGAAACTCATCAGTCCAAGTTCCTGATGTCAGTTTGTAGGGCTCCCTTGGGTCTATCAGGGCAGCACAATTTTAAGGTGGGGACAACTTCGGTGTGGGGTCCATCCTTCGATATAAGGATTCTTTGCAGTCAGGGCCAGGGGCCCCTGGGCACATCCTTTTTCCATTTTCCCTGGGAAAGAAAACTCAGCAATCCAGTTTCCTGATGTCAGTTTGTAGGGCTCCCTTGGGTCTATCAGGGCAGCACAAGTTTGAGGTGGGGACAACTTCGGTGTGGGGTCCATCCTTCGATATAAGGATTTTTTGCAGTCAGGGCAAGGGGCCCCTGGGCACAACCTTTGGCCATTATACCTGGGAAAGGAAACTCATCAGTCCAAGTTCCTGATGTCAGTTTGTAGGGCTCCCTTTGGGTCTATCAGGGCAGCACAATTTTAAGGTGGGGACAACTTCGGTGTGGGGTCCATCCTTCGATATAAGGATTCTTTGCAGTCAGGGCCAGGGGCCCCTGGGCACATCCTTTTTCCATTTTCCCTGGGAAAGAAAACTCAGCAGTCCAGGTTCCTGATGTCAGTTTGTAGGGCTCCCTTGGGTCTATCAGGGCAGCACAAGTTTGAGGTGGGGACAACTTTGGTGTGGGGTCCATCCTTCGATATAAGAATTTTTTGCAGTCAGGGCCAGGGGCCCCTGGGCACGTCCTTTTTCCATTTTCCCTGGGAAAGAAAACTCAGCAGTCCAGGTTCCTGATGTCAGTTTGTAGGGCTCCCTTGGGTCTATCAGGGCAGCACAAGTTTGAGGTGGGGACAACTTCGGTGTGGGGTCCATCCTTCGATATAAGGTTTTTTTGCAGTGAGGCCCCAGCCCAGGGCCAGGGAACCCTGGGCACATCCTTTTTCCATTTTCCCTGGGAAAGAAAACTCAGTAATCCACGTTCCTGATGTCAGTTTGTAGGGCTCCCTTGGGTCTATCAGGGCAGCACAAGTTTGAGGTGGGGAGAACTTCGGTGTGGGGTCCATATTTCGTTATAAGGATTCTTTGCAGTCAGGGCCAGGGGCCCCTGGGCACATCCTTTTTCCATTTTCCCTGGGAAAGAAAACTCAGCAGTCCAGGTTCCTGATGTCAGTTTGTAGGGCTCCCTTGGGTCTATTAGGGCAGCACAAGTTTGAGGTGGGGACAACTTCGGTGTGTGGTCCATCCTTCGATATAAGGATTTTTTGCAGTCAGGGCTAGGGGCCCCTGGGCACAACCTTTGGCCATTTTACCTGGGAAAGGAAACTCATCAGTCCAAGTTCCTGATGTCAGTTTGTAGGGCTCCCTTGGGTCCATCAGGGCAGCACAATTTTAAGGTGGGGACAACTTTGGTCTGGGGTCCATCCTTCGTTATAAGGATTCTTTGCAGTGAGGCCCCAGCCCAGGGCCAGAGGCCCCTGGGCACATCCTTTTTCCATTTTCCCTGGGAAAGAAAACTCAGCAGTCCAAGTTCCTGATGTCAGTTTGTAGGGCTCCCTTGGGCCTATCAGGGCAGCACAAGTTTGAGGTGGGGACAACATCGGTGTGGGGTCCATCCTTCGATATAAGGATTCTTTGCAGTGAGGCCCCAGCCCATGTCCAGGGGCCCCTGGGCACATCCTTTTTCCATTTTCCCTGGGAAAGAAAACTCAGCAATCCAGGTTCCTGATGTCAGTTTGTAGGGCTCCCTTGGGTCTATCAGGGCAGCACAAGTTTGAGGTGGGGACAACTTCAGTCTGGGGTCCATCCTTCGATATAAGGATTCTTTGCAGTGAGGCCCCAGCCCAGGGCCAGGGGCCCCTGGGCACATCCTTCTTCCATTTTCCCTGGGAAAGAAAACTCAGCAGTCCAGGTTCCTGATGTCAGTTTGTAGGGCTCCCTTGGGTCTATCAGGGATGCACAAGTTTGAGGTGGGGACAACTTCGGTGTGGGGTCCATCATTCGTTATAAGGATTCTTTGCAGTGAGGCCCCAGCCCATGTCCAGGGGCCCATGGGCACATCCTTTTTCCATTTTCCCTGGGAAAGAAAACTCAGCAATCCAGGTTCCTGATGTCAGTTTGTAGGGCTCCCTTGGGTCTATCAGGGCAGCACAAGTTTGAGGTGGGGACAACTTCGGTGTGGGGTCCATCCTTCGATATAAGGATTTTTTGCAGTCAGGGCAAGGGGCCCCTGGGCACAACCTTTGGCCATTATACCTGGGAAAGGAAACTCATCAGTCCAAGTTCCTGATGTCAGTTTGTAGGGCTCCCTTGGGTCTATCAGGGCAGCACAATTTTAAGGTGGGGACAACTTCGGTGTGGGGTCCATCCTTCGATATAAGGATTCTTTGCAGTCAGGGCCAGGGGCCCCTGGGCACATCCTTTTTCCATTTTCCCTGGGAAAGAAAACTCAGCAATCCAGTTTCCTGATGTCAGTTTGTAGGGCTCCCTTGGGTCTATCAGGGCAGCACAAGTTTGAGGTGGGGACAACTTCGGTGTGGGGTCCATCCTTCGATATAAGGATTTTTTGCAGTCAGGGCAAGGGGCCCCTGGGCACAACCTTTGGCCATTATACCTGGGAAAGGAAACTCATCAGTCCAAGTTCCTGATGTCAGTTTGTAGGGCTCCCTTTGGGTCTATCAGGGCAGCACAATTTTAAGGTGGGGACAACTTCGGTGTGGGGTCCATCCTTCGATATAAGGATTCTTTGCAGTCAGGGCCAGGGGCCCCTGGGCACATCCTTTTTCCATTTTCCCTGGGAAAGAAAACTCAGCAGTCCAGGTTCCTGATGTCAGTTTGTAGGGCTCCCTTGGGTCTATCAGGGCAGCACAAGTTTGAGGTGGGGACAACTTCGGTGTGGGGTCCATCCTTCGATATAAGGTTTTTTTGCAGTGAGGCCCCAGCCCAGGGCCAGGGAACCCTGGGCACATCCTTTTTCCATTTTCCCTGGGAAAGAAAACTCAGCAGTCCAGTTTCCTGATGTCAGTTTGTAGGGTTCCCTTGGGTCTATCAGGGCAGCACAAGTTTGAGGTGGGGAGAACTTCGGTGTGGGGTCCATCCTTCGATATAAGGATTCTTTGCAGTCAGGGCCAGGGGCCCCTGGGCACATCCTTTTTCCATTTTCCCTGGGAAAGAAAACTCAGCAGTCCAGGTTCCTGATGTCAGTTTGTAGGGCTCCCTTGGGTCTATCAGGGCAGCACAAGTTTGAGGTGGGGACAACTTCGGTGTGGGGTCCATCCTTCGATATAAGGATTCTTTGCAGTGAGGCCCCAGCCCATGTCCAGGGGCCCCTGGGCACATCCGTTTTCCATTTTCCCTGGGAAAGAAAACTCAGCAGTCCAGGTTCCTGATGTCAGTTTGTAGGGCTCCCTTGGGTCTATCAGGGCAGCACAAGTTTGAGGTGGGGACAACTTCGGTGTGGGGTCCATCCTTCGATATAAGGATTTTTTGCAGTCAGGGCAAGGGGCCCCTGGGCACAACCTTTGGCCATTTTACCTGGGAAAGGAAACTCATCAGTCCAAGTTCCTGATGTCAGTTTGTAGGGCTCCCTTGGGTCTATCAGGGCAGCACAATTTTAAGGTGGGGACAACTTCGGTCTGGGGTCCATCCTTCGATATAAGGATTCTTTGCAGTGAGGCCCCAGCCCAGGGCCAGGGGCCCCTGGGCACATCCTTCTTCCATTTTCCCTGGGAAAGAAAACTCAGCAGTCCAGGTTCCTGATGTCAGTTTGTAGGGCTCCCTTGGGTCTATCAGGGCAGCACAAGTTTGAGGTGGGGACAACTTCAGCGTGGGCTCCATCCTTCGATATAAGGATTTTTTTCTGTCAGGGCCAAGGGCCCCCGGGCACAACCTTTGGCCATTTTCCCTGGGAAAGAAAACTCAGCAGTCCAGGTTCCTGATGTCAGTTTGTAGGGCTCCCTTGGGTCTATCAGGGCAGCACAAGTTTGAGGTGGGGACAACTTCGGTGTGGGGTCCATCCTTCGATATAAGGATTTTTTGCAGTCAGGGCCAGGGTCCCAGGGCCAGGGGCCCCTGGGCACATCCTTTTTCCCTTTTCCCTGGGAAAGAAAACTCAGCAGTCCAGGTTCCTGATGTCTGTTTGTAGGGCTCCCTTGGGTCTATCAGGGCAGCACAAGTTTGAGGTGGGGACAACTTCGGTGTGGGGTCCATCCTTCGTTATAAGGATTCTTTGCAGTGAGGCCCCAGCCCATGTCCAGGGGCCCCATGGCACATCCTTTTTCCATTTTCCCTGGGAAAGAAAACTCAGCAATCCAGGTTCCTGATGTCAGTTTGTAGGGCTCCCTTGGGTCTATCAGGGCAGCACAAGTTTGAGGTGGGGACAACTTCGGTGTGGGTTCCATCCTTCGTTATAAGGATTCTTCTCAGCCCAGGGCCAGGGAACCCTGGGCACATCCTTTTTCCATTTTCCCTGGGAAAGAAAACTCAGCAGTCCAGGTTCCTGATGTCAGTTTGTAGGGTTCCCTTGGGTGTATCAGGGCAGCACAAGTTTGAGGTGGGGACAACTTCGGTGTGGGGTCCATCCTTCGGTATAAGGATTCTTTGCAGTCAGGGCCAGGGGCCCCTGGGCACATCCTTTTTCCATTTTCCCTGGGAAAGAAAACTCAGCAGTCCAGGTTCCTGATGTCAGTTTGTAGTGTTCCCTTGGGTCTCTCAGGGCAGCACAAGTTTGAGGTGGGGACAACTTCGGTGTGGGGTCCATCCTTCGATATAAGGATGTTTTGCAGTCAGGGCCAGGGGCCCCTGGGCACATCCTTTTTCCATTTTCCCTGGGAAAGAAAACTCAGCAGTCCAGGTTCCTGATGTCAGTTTGTAGGGCTCCCTTGGGTCTATCAGGGCAGCACAAGTTTGAGGTGGGGACAACTTCGGTGTGGGCTCCATCCTTCGATATAAGGATTCTTTGCAGTCAGGGCCAGGGGCCCCTGGGCACATCCTTTTTCCATTTTCCCTGGGAAAGAAAACTCAGCAGTCCAGGTTCCTGATGTCAGTTTGTAGGGCTCCCTTGGGTCTATCAGGGCAGCACAAGTTTGAGGTGGGGACAACTTCGGTGTGGGGTCCATCCTTCGATATAAGGATTCTTTGCAGTGGGGCCAAGCCCAGGGCCAGGGGCCCCTGGGCACATCCTTTTTCCATTTTCCCTGGGAAAGAAAACTCAGCAGTCCAGGTTCCTGATGTCAGTTTGTAGGGCTCCCTTGGGTCTATCAGGGATGCACAAGTTTGAGGTGGGGACAACTTCGGTGTGGGGTCCATCCTTCGTTATAAGGATTCTTTGCAGTCAGGGCCAGGGAACACTGGGCACATCCTTTTTCCATTTTCCCTGGGAAAGAAAACTCAGCAGTCCAGGTTCCTGATGTCAGTTTGTAGGGCTCCCTTGGGTCTATCAGGGCAGCACAATTTTGAGGTGGGGACATCTTCGGTGTGGGGTCCATCCTTCGATATAAGGATTCTTTGCAGTGAGTCCCCAGCCCAGGGCCAGGGGCCCCTGGGCACATCCTTTTTCCATTTTCCCTGGGAAAGAAAACTCAGCAGTCCAGGTTCCTGATGTCAGTTTGTAGGGCTCCCTTGGGTCTATCAGGGCAGCACAAGTTTGAGGTGGGGACAACTTCGGTGTGGGGTCCATCCTTCAATATAAGGATTTTTTGCAGTTAGGGCCAGGGGCCCCTGGGCACATCCTTTTTCCATTTTCCCTGGGAAAGAAAACTCAGCAGTCCAGGTTCCTGATGTCAGTTTGTAGGGCTCCCTTGGGTCTATCAGGGCAGCACAAGTTTGAGGTGGGGACATCTTCGGTGTGGGTTCCATCCTTCGATATAAGGATTCTTTGCAATGAGGCCCCAGCCCACGGCCAGGGGCCCCTGGGCACTTCCTTTTTCCATTTTCCCTGGGAAAGAAAACTCAGTAATCCACGTTCCTGATGTCAGTTTGTAGGGCTCCCTTGGGTCTATCAGGGCAGCACAAGTTTGAGGTGGGGACAACTTCGGTGTGGGGTCCATATTTCGTTATAAGGATTCTTTGCAGTCAGGGCCAGGGGCCCCTGGGCACATCCTTTTTCCATTTTCCCTGGGAAAGAAAACTCAGCAGTCCAGGTTCCTGATGTCAGTTTGTAGGGCTCCCTTGGGTCTATCAGGGCAGCACAAGTTTGAGGTGGGGACAACTTCGGTGTGTGGTCCATCCTTCGATATAAGGATTTTTTGCAGTCAGGGCTAGGGGCCCCTGGGCACAACCTTTGGCCATTTTACCTGGGAAAGGAAACTCATCAGTCCAAGTTCCTGATGTCAGTTTGTAGGGCTCCCTTGGGTCCATCAGGGCAGCACAATTTTAAGGTGGGGACAACTTTGGTCTGGGGTCCATCCTTCGTTATAAGGATTCTTTGCAGTGAGGCCCCAGCCCAGGGCCAGAGGCCCCATGGCACATCCTTCTTCCATTTTCCCTGGGAAAGAAAACTCAGCAGTCCAGGTTCCTGATGTCAGTTTGTAGGGCTCCCTTGGGTGTATCAGGGCAGGACAAGTTTGAGGTGGGGACATCTTCGGTGTGGGGTCCATCCTTCGATATAAGGATTTTTTGCAGTCAGGGCCAGGGGCCCCTGGGCACATCCTTTTTCCATTTTCCCTGGGAAAGAAAACTCAGCAGTCCAAGTTCCTGATGTCAGTTTGTAGGGCTCCCTTGGGCCTATCAGGGCAGCACAAGTTTGAGGTGGGGACAACATCGGTGTGGGGTCCATCCTTCGATATAAGGATTCTTTGCAGTGAGGCCCCAGCCCATGTCCAGGGGCCCCTGGGCACATCCTTCTTCCATTTTCCCTGGGAAAGAAAACTCAGCAGTCCAGGTTCCTGATGTCAGTTTGTAGGGCTCCCTTGGGTCTATCAGGGATGCACAAGTTTGAGGTGGGGACAACTTCGGTGTGGGGTCCATCATTCGTTATAAGGATTCTTTGCAGTGAGGCCCCAGCCCATGTCCAGGGGCCCATGGGCACATCCTTTTTCCATTTTCCCTGGGAAAGAAAACTCAGCAATCCAGGTTCCTGATGTCAGTTTGTAGGGCTCCCTTGGGTCTATCAGGGCAGCACAAGTTTGAGGTGGGGACAACTTCGGTGTGGGGTCCATCCTTCGATATAAGGATTTTTTGCAGTCAGGGCAAGGGGCCCCTGGGCACAACCTTTGGCCATTATACCTGGGAAAGGAAACTCATCAGTCCAAGTTCCTGATGTCAGTTTGTAGGGCTCCCTTGGGTCTATCAGGGCAGCACAATTTTAAGGTGGGGACAACTTCGGTGTGGGGTCCATCCTTCGATATAAGGATTCTTTGCAGTCAGGGCCAGGGGCCCCTGGGCACATCCTTTTTCCATTTTCCCTGGGAAAGAAAACTCAGCAATCCAGGTTCCTGATGTCAGTTTGTAGGGCTCCCTTGGGTCTATCAGGGGAGCACAAGTTTGAGGTGGGGACAACTTCGGTGTGGGGTCCATCCTTCGATATAAGGATTTTTTGCAGTCAGGGCAAGGGGCCCCTGGGCACAACCTTTGGCCATTATACCTGGGAAAGGAAACTCATCAGTCCAAGTTCCTGATGTCAGTTTGTAGGGCTCCCTTGGGTCTATCAGGGCAGCACAATTTTAAGGTGGGGACAACTTCGGTGTGGGGTCCATCCTTCGATATAAGGATTCTTTGCAGTCAGGGCCAGGGGCCCCTGGGCACATCCTTTTTCCATTTTCCCTGGGAAAGAAAACTCAGCAGTCCAGGTTCCTGATGTCAGTTTGTAGGGCTCCCTTGGGTCTATCAGGGCAGCACAAGTTTGAGGTGGGGACAACTTCGGTGTGGGGTCCATCCTTCGATATAAGGATTTTTTGCAGTCAGGGCCAGGGGCCCCTGGGCACGTCCTTTTTCCATTTTCCCTGGGAAAGAAAACTCAGCAGTCCAGGTTCCTGATGTCAGTTTGTAGGGCTCCCTTGGGTGTATCAGGGCAGCACAAGTTTGAGGTGGGGACAACTTCGGTGTGGGGTCCATCCTTCGATATAAGGTTTTTTTGCAGTGAGGCCCCAGCCCAGGGCCAGGGAACCCTGGGCACATCCTTTTTCCATTTTCCCTGGGAAAGAAAACTCAGCAGTCCAGGTTCCTGATGTCAGTTTGTAGGGTTCCCTTGGGTCTATCAGGGCAGCACAAGTTTGAGGTGGGGACAACTTCGGTGTGGGGTCCATCCTTCGATATAAGGATTTTTTGCAGTCAGGGCAAGGGGCCCCTGGGCACAACCTTTGGCCATTTTACCTGGGAAAGGAAACTCATCAGTCCAAGTTCCTGATGTCAGTTTGTAGGGCTCCCTTGGGTCTATCAGGGCAGCACAATTTTAAGGTGGGGACAACTTCGGTCTGGGGTCCATCCTTCGATATAAGGATTCTTTGCAGTGAGGCCCCAGCCCAGGGCCAGGGGCCCCTGGGCACATCCTTCTTCCATTTTCCCTGGGAAAGAAAACTCAGCAGTCCAGGTTCCTGATGTCAGTTTGTAGGGCTCCCTTGGGTCTATCAGGGCAGCACAAGTTTGAGGTGGGGACAACTTCAGCGTGGGCTCCATCCTTCGATATAAGGATTTTTTTCTGTCAGGGCCAAGGGCCCCCGGGCACAACCTTTGGCCATTTTCCCTGGGAAAGAAAACTCAGCAGTCCAGGTTCCTGATGTCAGTTTGTAGGGCTCCCTTGGGTCTATCAGGGCAGCACAAGTTTGAGGTGGGGACAACTTCGGTGTGGGGTCCATCCTTCGATATAAGGATTTTTTGCAGTCAGGGCCAGGGTCCCAGGGCCAGGGGCCCCTGGGCACATCCTTTTTCCCTTTTCCCTGGGAAAGAAAACTCAGCAGTCCAGGTTCCTGATGTCTGTTTGTAGGGCTCCCTTGGGTCTATCAGGGCAGCACAAGTTTGAGGTGGGGACAACTTCGGTGTGGGGTCCATCCTTCGTTATAAGGATTCTTTGCAGTGAGGCCCCAGCCCATGTCCAGGGGCCCCTGGGCACATCCTTTTTCCATTTTCCCTGGGAAAGAAAACTCAGCAATCCAGGTTCCTGATGTCAGTTTGTAGGGCTCCCTTGGGTCTATCAGGGCAGCACAAGTTTGAGGTGGGGACAACTTCGGTGTGGGTTCCATCCTTCGTTATAAGGATTCTTCTCAGCCCAGGGCCAGGGAACCCTGGGCACATCCTTTTTCCATTTTCCCTGGGAAAGAAAACTCAGCAGTCCAGGTTCCTGATGTCAGTTTGTAGGGTTCCCTTGGGTGTATCAGGGCAGCACAAGTTTGAGGTGGGGACAACTTCGGTGTGGGGTCCATCCTTCGATATAAGGATTCTTTGCAGTCAGGGCCAGGGGCCCCTGGGCACATCCTTTTTCCATTTTCCCTGGGAAAGAAAACTCAGCAGTCCAGGTTCCTGATGTCAGTTTGTAGGGTTCCCTTGGGTCTCTCAGGGCAGCACAAGTTTGAGGTGGGGACAACTTCGGTGTGGGGTCCATCCTTCGATATAAGGATGTTTTGCAGTCAGGGCCAGGGGCCCCTGGGCACATCCTTTTTCCATTTTCCCTGGGAAAGAAAACTCAGCAGTCCAGGTTCCTGATGTCAGTTTGTAGGGCTCCCTTGGGTCTATCAGGGCAGCACAAGTTTGAGGTGGGGACATCTTCGGTGTGGGGTCCATCCTTCGATATAAGGATTCTTTGCAGTGAGGCCCCAGCCCATGTCCAGGGGCCCCTGGGCACATCCTTTTTCCATTTTCCCTGGGAAAGAAAACTCAGCAGTCCAGGTTCCTGATGTCAGTTTGTAGGGCTCCCTTGGGTCTATCAGGGCAGCACAAGTTTGAGGTGGGGAGAACTTCGGTGTGGGGTCCATCCTTCGTTATAAGGATTCTTTGCAGTCAGGGCCAGGGGCCCCTGGGCACATCCATTTTCCATTTTCCCTGGGAAAGAAAACTCAGCAGTCCAGGTTCCTGATGTCAGTTTGTAGGGCTCCCTTGGGTCTATCAGGGCAGCACAAGTTTGAGGTGGGAACAACTTCGGTGTGGGGTCCATCCTTCGATATAAGGATTCTTCGCAGTCAGGGCCAGGGGCCCCTGGGCACATCCTTTTTCCATTTTCCCTGGGAAAGAAAACTCAGCAGTCCAGGTTCCTGATGTCAGTTTGTAGGGCTCCCTTGGGTCTATCAGGGCAGCACAAGTTTGAGGTGGGGAGAACTTCGGTGTGGGGTCCATCCTTCGATATAAGGATTCTTTGCAGTGAGTCCCCAGCCCAGGGCCAGGGGCCCCTGGGCACATCCTTTTTCCATTTTCCCTGGGAAAGAAAACTCAGCAGTCCAGGTTCCTGATGTCAGTTTGTAGGGCTCCCTTGGGTCTATCAGGGCAGCACAAGTTTGAGGTGGGGACAACTTCGGTGTGGGGTCCATCCTTCGATATAAGGGTTTTTTGCAGTCAGGGCCAGGGGCCCCTGGGCACATCCTTTTTCCATTTTCCCTGGGAAAGAAAACTCAGCAGTCCAGGTTCCTGATGTCAGTTTGTAGGGCTCCCTTGGGTCTATCAGGGCAGCACAAGTTTGAGGTGGGGACAACTTCGGTGTGGGGTCCATCCTTCGATATAAGGATTTTTTGCAGTCAGGGCCAGGGGCCCCTGGGCACATCCTTTTTCCATTTTCCCTAGGAAAGAAAACTCAGCAGTCCAGGTTCCTGATGTCTGTTTGTAGGGCTCCCTTGGGTCTATCAGGGCAGCACAAGTTTGAGGTGGGGACAACTTCGGTGTGGGGTCCATCCTTCGATATAAGGATTTTTTGCAGTGAGTCCCCAGCCCAGGGCCAGGGGCCCCTGGGCACATCCTTTTTCCATTTTCCCTGGGAAAGAAAACTCAGCAGTCCAGGTTCCTGATGTCAGTTTGTAGGGCTCCCTTGGGTCTATCAGGGCAGCACAAGTTTGAGGTGGGGACAACTTCGGTGTGGGGTCCATCCTTCGATATAAGGGTTTTTTGCAGTCAGGGCCAGGGGCCCCTGGGCACATCCTTTTTCCATTTTCCCTAGGAAAGAAAACTCAGCAGTCCAGGTTCCTGATGTCTGTTTGTAGGGCTCCCTTGGGTCTATCAGGGCAGCACAAGTTTGAGGTGGGGACAACTTCGGTGTGGGGTCCATCCTTCGATATAAGGATTCTTCGCAGTCAGGGCCAGGGGCCCCTGGGCACATCCTTTTTCCATTTTCCCTGGGAAAGAAAACTCAGCAGTCCAGGTTCCTGATGTCAGTTTGTAGGGCTCCCTTGGGTCTATCAGGGCAGCACAAGTTTGAGGTGGGGACAACTTCGGTGTGGGGTCCATCCTTCGACATAAGGATTCTTTGCAGTGAGGCCCCAGCCCAGGGCCAGGGGCCCCTGGGCACATCCTTTTTCCATTTTCCCTGGGAAAGAAAACTCAGCAGTCCAGTTTCCTGATGTCAGTTTGTAGGGTTCCCTTGGGTCTATCAGGGCAGCACAAGTTTGAGGTGGGGACAACTTCGGTGTGGGGTCCATCCTTCGATATAAGGATTCTTTGCAGTGAGGCCCCAGCCCATGTCCAGGGGCCCCTGGGCACATCCTTTTTCCATTTTCCCTTGGAAAGAAAACTCAGCAGTCCAGGTTCCTGATGTCAGTTTGTAGGGCTCCCTTGGGTCTATCAGGGCAGCACAAGTTTGAGGTGGGGACAACTTCGGTGTGGGGTCCATCCTTCGATATAAGGATTCTTTGCAGTCAGGGCCAGGGGCCCCTGGGCACATCCTTTTTCCATTTTCCCTGGGAAAGAAAACTCAGCAGTCCAGGTTCCTGATGTCAGTTTGTAGGGCTCCCTTGGGTCTATCAGGGCAGCACAAGTTTGAGGTGGGGACAACTTCGGTGTGGGGTCCATCCTTCGATATAAGGATTTTTTGCAGTCAGGCCAGGGGCCCCTGGGCACATCCTTTTTCCATTTTCCCTGGGAAAGAAAACTCAGCAGTCCAGGTTCCTGATGTCAGTTTGTAGGGCTCCCTTGGGTCTATCAGGGCAGCACAAGTTTGAGGTGGGGACATCTTCGGTGTGGGGTCCATCCTTCGATATAAGGATTCTTTGCAGTGAGGCCCCAGCCCAGGGCCAGGGGCCCCTGGGCACATCCTTTTTCCATTTTCCCTGGGAAAGAAAAGTCAGCAGTCCAGGTTCCTGATGTCAGTTTGTAGGGCTCCCTTGGGTCTATCAGGGCAGCACAAGTTTGAGGTGGGGACAACTTCGGTGTGGGGTCCATCCTTCGATATAAGGGCTTTTTGCAGTCAGGGCCAGGGGCCCCTGGGCACATCCTTTTTCCATTTTCCCTGGGAAAGAAAACTCAGCAGTCCAGATTCCTGATGTCAGTTTGTAGGGTTCCCTTGGGTCTATCAGGGCAGCACAAGTTTGAGGTGGGGACAACTTCGGTGTGGGGTCCATCCTTCGATATAAGGATTCTTTGCAGTGAGGCCCCACCCCATGTCCAGGGGCCCCTGGGCACATCCTTTTTCCATTTTCCCTGGGAGAGAAAACTCAGCAGTCCAGGTTCCTCATGTCAGTTTGTAGGGCTCCCTTGGGTCTATCAGGGCAGCACAAGTTTGAGGTGGGGACAACTTCGGTGTGGGGTCCATCCTTCGATATAAGGATTTTTTGCAGTCAGGGCCAGGGGCCCCTGGGCACATCCTTTTTCCATTTTCCCTGGGAAAGAAAACTCAGCAGTCCAGGTTCCTGATGTCAGTTTGTAGGGCTCCCTTGGGTCTATCAGGGCAGCACAAGTTTGAGGTGGGGACATCTTCGGTGTGGGGTCCATCCTTCGATATAAGGATTCTTTGCAGTGAGGCCCCAGCCCATGTCCAGGGGCCCCTGGGCACATCCTTTTTCCATTTTCCCTGGGAAAGAAAAGTCAGCAGTCCAGGTTCCTGATGTCAGTTTGTAGGGCTCCCTTGGGTGTATCAGGGCAGCACAATTTTGAGGTGGGGACATCTTCGGTGTGGGGTCCATCCTTCGATATAAGGATTCTTTGCAGTGAGGCCCCAGCCCAGGGCCAGGGGCCCCTGGGCACATCCTTTTTCCATTTTCCCTGGGAAAGAAAACTCAGTAATCCACGTTCCTGATATCAGTTTGTAGGGCTCCCTTGGGCCTATCAGGGCAGCACAATTTTAAGGTGGGGACAACTTCGGTCTGGGGTCCATCCTTCGATATAAGGATTCTTTGCAGTGAGGCCCCAGCCCATGTCCAGGGGCCCCTGGGCACATCCTTCTTCCATTTTCCCTGGGAAAGAAAACTCAGCAGTCCAGGTTCCTGATGTCAGTTTGTAGGGCTCCCTTGGGTCTATCAGGGCAGCACAAGTTTGAGGTGGGGACAACTTCGGTGTGGGGTCCATCCTTCGATATAAGGATTCTTTGCGGTGAAGCCCTGCGGCCCAGGGCCAGGGGCCCCTGGGCACATCCTTTTTCCATTTTCCCTGGGAAAGAAAACTCAGCAGTCCAGGTTCCTGATGTCAGTTTGTAGGGTTCGCTTGGGTCTATCAGGGCAGCACAAGTTTGAGGTGGGGACAACTTCGGTGTGGAGTCCATCCTTCGATATAAGGTTTTTTTGCAGTGTGGCCCCAGCCCAGGGCCAGGGAACCGTGGGCACATCCTTTTTCCATTTTTTCTGGGAAAGAAAACTCAGCAGTCCAGTTTCCTGATGTCAGTTTGTAGGGTTCCCTTGGGTCTATCAGGGCAGCACAAGTTTGAGGTGGGGACAACTTCGGTGTGGGGTCCATCCTTCGATATAAGGATTCTTTGCAGTCAGGGCCAGGGGCCCCTGGGCACATCCTTTTTCCATTTTCCCTGGGAAAGAAAACTCAGCAGTCCAGGTTCCTGATGTCAGTTTGTAGGGCTCCCTTGGGTCTATCAGGGCAGCACAAGTTTGAGGTGGGGACAACTTTGGTGTGGGGTCCATCCTTCGATATAAGGATTCTTTGCAGTGAGGCCCCAGCCCAGGGCCAGGGGCCCCTGGGCACATCCTTTTTCCATTTTCCCTGGGAAAGAAAACTCAGCAGTCCAGGTTCCTGATGTCAGTTTGTAGGGTTCCCTTGGGTCTATCAGGGCAGCACAAGTTTGAGGTGGGGACAACTTCGGTGTGGGGTCCATCCTTCGATATAAGGATTCTTTGCAGTGAGGCCCCAGCCCATGTCCAGGGGCCCCTGGGCACATCCTTTTTCCATTTTCCCTGGGAAAGAAAACCCAGCAGTCCAGGTTCCTGATGTCAGTTTGTAGGGCTCCCTTGGGTCTATCAGGGCAGCACAAGTTTGAGGTGGGGACAACTTCGGTGTGGGGTCCATCCTTCGATATAAGGATTTTTTGCAGTCAGGGCCAGGGGCCCCTGGGCACATCCTTTTTCCATTTTCCCTGGGAAAGAAAACTCAGCAGTCCAGGTTCCTGATGTCAGTTTGTAGGGCTCCCTTGGGTCTATCAGGGCAGCACAAGTTTGAGGTGGGGACATCTTCGGTGTGGGGTCCATCCTTCGATATAAGGATTCTTTGCAGTGAGGCCCCAGCCCATGTCCAGGGGCCCCTGGGCACATCCTTTTTCCATTTTCCCTGGGAAAGAAAACTCAGCAGTCCAGGTTCCTGATGTCAGTTTGTAGGGCTCCCTTGGGTCTATCAGGGCAGCACAAGTTTGAGGTGGGGACAACTTCGGTGTGGGGTCCATCCTTCGATATAAGGATTTTTTGCAGTCAGGGCCAGGGGCCCCTGGGCACATCCTTTTTCCATTTTCCCTGGGAAAGAAAACTCAGCAGTCCAGGTTCCTGATGTCAGTTTGTAGGGCTCCCTTGGGTCTATCAGGACAGCAGAAGTTTGAGGTGGGGACATCTTCGGTGTGGGGTCCATCCTTCGATATAAGGATTCTTTGCAGTGAGTCCCCAGCCCAGGGCCAGGGGCCCCTGGGCACATCCTTTTTCCATTTTCCCTGGGAAAGAAAAGTCAGCAGTCCAGGTTCCTGATGTCAGTTTGTAGGGCTCCCTTGGGTCTATCAGGGCAGCACAAGTTTGAGGTGGGGACAACTTCGGTGTGGGGTCCATCCTTCGATATAAGGGTTTTTTGCAGTCAGGGCCAGGGGCCCCTGGGCACATCCTTTTTCCATTTTCCCTGGGAAAGAAAACTCAGCAGTCCAGGTTCCTGATGTCAGTTTGTAGGGTTCGCTTGGGTCTATCAGGGCAGCACAAGTTTGAGGTGGGGACAACTTCGGTGTGGGGTCCATCCTTCGATATAAGGATTCTTTGCAGTGAGGCCCCAGCCCATGTCCAGGGGCCCCTGGGCACATCCTTTTTCCATTTTCCCTGGGAAAGAAAAGTCAGCAGTCCAGGTTCCTGATGTCAGTTTGTAGGGCTCCCTTGGGTCTATCAGGGCAGCACAAGTTTGAGGTGGAGACAACTTCGGTGTGGGGTCCATCCTTCGATATAAGGATTTTTTGCAGTCAGGGCCAGGGGCCCCTGGGCACATCCTTTTTCCATTTTCCCTGGGAAAGAAAACTCAGCAGTCCAGGTTCCTGATGTCAGTTTGTAGGGTTCCCTTGGGACTATCAGGGCAGCACAAGTTTGAGGTGGGGACAACTTTGCTGTGGGGTCCATCCTTCGATATAAGGATTCTTTGCAGTGAGGCCCCAGCCCATGTCCAGGGGCCCCTGGGCACATCCTTTTTCCATTTTCCCTGGGAAAGAAAACTCAGCAGTCCAGGTTCCTGATGTCAGTTTGTAGGGCTCCCTTGGGTCTATCAGGGCAGCACAAGTTTGAGGTGGGGACAACTTCGGTGTGGGGTCCATCCTTCGATATAAGGTTTTTTTGCAGTGAGGCCCCAGCCCAGGGCCGGGGAACCCTGGGCACATCCTTTTTCCATTTTCCCTGGGAAAGAAAACTCAGCAGTCCAGTTTCCTGATGTCAGTTTGTAGGGTTCCCTTGGGTCTATCAGGGCAGCACAAGTTTGAGGTGGGGACAACTTCGGTGTGGGGTCCATCCTTCGATATAAGGATTCTTTGCAGTGAGGCCCCAGCCCATGTCCAGGGGCCCCTGGGCACATCCTTTTTCCATTTTCCCTGGGAAAGAAAACTCAGCAGTCCAGGTTCCTGATGCCAGTTTGTAGGGCTCCCTTGGGTCTATCAGGGCAGCACAAGTTTGAGGTGGGGACAACTTTGGTGTGGGGTCCATCCTTCGATATAAGGATTCTTTGCAGTGAGGCCCCAGCCCAGGGCCAGGGGCCCCTGGGCACATCCTTTTTCCATTTTCCCTGGGAAAGAAAACTCAGCAGTCCAGGTTCCTGATGTCAGTTTGTAGGGTTCCCTTGGGTCTATCAGGGGAGCACAAGTTTGAGGTGGGGACAACTTCGGTGTGGGGTCCATCCTTCGATATAAGGATCCTTTGCAGTGAGGCCCCAGCCCATGTCCAGGGGCCCCTGGGCACATCCTTTTTCCATTTTCCCTTGGAAAGAAAACTCAGCAGTCCAGGTTCCTGATGTCAGTTTGTAGGGCTCCCTTGGGTCTATCAGGGCAGCACAAGTTTGAGGTGGGGACAACTTCGGTGTGGGGTCCATCCTTCGATATAAGGATTCTTTGCAGTCAGGGCCAGGGGCCCCTGGGCACATCCTTTTTCCATTTTCCCTGGGAAAGAAAACTCAGCAGTCCAGGTTCCTGATGTCAGTTTGTAGGGCTCCCTTGGGTCTATCAGGGCAGCACAAGTTTGAGGTGGGGACAACTTCGGTGTGGGGTCCATCCTTCGATATAAGGATTCTTTGCAGTGAGGCCCCAGCCCAGGTCCAGGGGCCCCTGGGCACATCCTTTTTCCATTTTCCCTGGGAAAGAAAACTCAGCAGTCCAGGTTCCTGATGTCAGTTTGTAGGGCTCCCTTGGGTCTATCAGGGCAGCACAAGTTTGAGGTGGGGACAACTTCGGTGTGGGGTCCATCCTTCGATATAAGGATTTTTTGCAGTCAGGCCAGGGGCCCCTGGGCACATCCTTTTTCCATTTTCCCTGGGAAAGAAAACTCAGCAGTCCAGGTTCCTGATGTCAGTTTGTAGGGCTCCCTTGGGTCTATCAGGGCAGCACAAGTTTGAGGTGGGGACAACTTCGGTGTGGGGTCCATCCTTCGATATAAGGATTCTTTGCAGTGAGGCCCCAGCCCAGGGCAAGGGGCCCCTGGGCACATCCTTTTTCCATTTTCCCTGGGAAAGAAAAGTCAGCAGTCCAGGTTCCTGATGTCAGTTTGTAGGGCTCCCTTGGGTCTATCAGGGCAGCACAAGTTTGAGGTGGGGACAACTTCGGTGTGGGGTCCATCCTTCGATATAAGGGTTTTTTGCAGTCAGGGCCAGGGGCCCCTGGGCACATCCTTTTTCCATTTTCCCTGGGAAAGAAAACTCAGCAGTCCAGGTTCCTGATGTCAGTTTGTAGGGCTCCCTTGGGTCTATCAGGGCAGCACAAGTTTGAGGTGGGGACATCTTCGGTGTGGGGTCCATCCTTCGATATAAGGATTCTTTGCAGTGAGGCCCCAGCCCATGTCCAGGGGCCCCTGGGCACATCCTTTTTCCATTTTCCCTGGGAAAGAAAACTCAGCAGTCCAGGTTCCTGATGTCAGTTTGTAGGGCTCCCTTGGGTGTATCAGGGCAGCACAAGTTTGAGGTGGGGACAACTTCGGTGTGGGGTCCATCCTTCGATATAAGGATTCTTTGCAGTGAGGCCCCAGCCCATGTCCAGGGGCCCCTGGGCACATCCTTTTTCCATTTTCCCTGGGAAAGAAAACTCAGCAGTCCAGGTTCCTGATGTCAGTTTGTAGGGCTCCCTTGGGTCTATCAGGGCAGCACAAGTTTGAGGTGGGGACAACTTCGGTGTGGGGTCCATCCTTCGATATAAGGATTTTTTGCAGTCAGGGCCAGGGGCCCCTGGGCACATCCTTTTTCCATTTTCCCTGGGAAAGAAAACTCAGCAGTCCAGGTTCCTGATGTCAGTTTGTAGGGTTCCCTTGGGACTATCAGGGCAGCACAAGTTTGAGGTGGGGACAACTTTGGTGTGGGGTCCATCCTTCGATATAAGGATTCTTTGCAGTGAGGCCCCAGCCCATGTCCAGGGGCCCCTGGGCACATCCTTTTTCCATTTTCCCTGGGAAAGAAAACTCAGCAGTCCAGGTTCCTGATGTCAGTTTGTAGGGCTCCCTTGGGTCTATCAGGGCAGCACAAGTTTGAGGTGGGGACAACTTCGGTGTGGGGTCCATCCTTCGATATAAGGTTTTTTTGCAGTGAGGCCCCAGCTCAGGGCCGGGGAACCCTGGGCACATCCTTTTTCCATTTTCCCTGGGAAAGAAAACTCAGCAGTCCAGTTTCCTGATGTCAGTTTGTAGGGTTCCCTTGGGTCTATCAGGGCAGCACAAGTTTGAGGTGGGGACAACTTCGGTGTGGGGTCCATCCTTCGATATAAGGATTCTTTGCAGTGAGGCCCCAGCCCATGTCCAGGGGCCCCTGGGCACATCCTTTTTCCATTTTCCCTGGGAAAGAAAACTCAGCAGTCCAGGTTCCTGATGTCAGTTTGTAGGGCTCCCTTGGGTCTATCAGGGCAGCACAAGTTTGAGGTGGGGACAACTTTGGTGTGGGGTCCATCCTTCGATATAAGGATTCTTTGCAGTGAGGCCCCAGCCCAGGGCCAGGGGCCCCTGGGCACATCCTTTTTCCATTTTCCCTGGGAAAGAAAACTCAGCAGTCCAGGTTCCTGATGTCAGTTTGTAGGGTTCCCTTGGGTCTATCAGGGCAGCACAAGTTTGAGGTGGGGACAACTTCGGTGTGGGGTCCATCCTTCGATATAAGGATCCTTTGCAGTGAGGCCCCAGCCCATGTCCAGGGGCCCCTGGGCACATCCTTTTTCCATTTTCCCTTGGAAAGAAAACTCAGCAGTCCAGGTTCCTGATGTCAGTTTGTAGGGCTCCCTTGGGTCTATCAGGGCAGCACAAGTTTGAGGTGGGGACAACTTCGGTGTGGGGTCCATCCTTCGATATAAGGATTCTTTGCAGTCAGGGCCAGGGGCCCCTGGGCACATCCTTTTTCCATTTTCCCTGGGAAAGAAAACTCAGCAGTCCAGGTTCCTGATGTCAGTTTGTAGGGCTCCCTTGGGTCTATCAGGGCAGCACAAGTTTGAGGTGGGGACAACTTCGGTGTGGGGTCCATCCTTCGATATAAGGATTCTTTGCAGTGAGGCCCCAGCCCAGGTCCAGGGGCCCCTGGGCACATCCTTTTTCCATTTTCCCTGGGAAAGAAAACTCAGCAGTCCAGGTTCCTGATGTCAGTTTGTAGGGCTCCCTTGGGTCTATCAGGGCAGCACAAGTTTGAGCTGGGGACAACTTCGGTGTGGGGTCCATCCTTCGATATAAGGATTTTTTGCAGTCAGGCCAGGGGCCCCTGGGCACATCCTTTTTCCATTTTCCCTGGGAAAGAAAACTCAGCAGTCCAGGTTCCTGATGTCAGTTTGTAGGGCTCCCTTGGGTCTATCAGGGCAGCACAAGTTTGAGGTGGGGACAACTTCGGTGTGGGGTCCATCCTTCGATATAAGGATTCTTTGCAGTGAGGCCCCAGCCCAGGGCAAGGGGCCCCTGGGCACATCCTTTTTCCATTTTCCCTGGGAAAGAAAAGTCAGCAGTCCAGGTTCCTGATGTCAGTTTGTAGGGCTCCCTTGGGTCTATCAGGGCAGCACAAGTTTGAGGTGGGGACAACTTTGGTGTGGGGTCCATCCTTCGATATAAGGGTTTTTTGCAGTCAGGGCCAGGGGCCCCTGGGCACATCCTTTTTCCATTTTCCCTGGGAAAGAAAACTCAGCAGTCCAGGTTCCTGATGTCAGTTTGTAGGGCTCCCTTGGGTCTATCAGGGCAGCACAAGTTTGAGGTGGGGACATCTTCGGTGTGGGGTCCATCCTTCGATATAAGGATTCTTTGCAGTGAGGCCCCAGCCCATGTCCAGGGGCCCCTGGGCACATCCTTTTTCCATTTTCCCTGGGAAAGAAAACTCAGCAGTCCAGGTTCCTGATGTCAGTTTGTAGGGCTCCCTTGGGTGTATCAGGGCAGCACAATTTTGAGGTGGGGATATCTTCGGTGTGGGGTCCATCCTTCGATATAAGGATTCTTTGCAGTGAGGCCCCAGCCCAGGGCCAGGGGCCCCTGGGCACATCCTTTTTCCATTTTCCCTGGGAAAGAAATCTCAGTAATCCACGTTCCTGATGTCAGTTTGTAGGGCTCCCTTGGGTCTATCAGGGCAGCACAAGTTTGAGGTGGGGACATCTTCGGTGTGGGTTCCATCCTTCGATATAAGGATTCTTTGCAATGAGGCCCCAGCCCAGGGCCAGGGGCCCCTGGGCACATCCTTTTTCCATTTTCCCTGGGAAAGAAAACTCAGTAATCCACGTTCCTGATGTCAGTTTGTAGGGCTCCCTTGGGTCTATCAGGGCAGCACAAGTTTGAGGTGGGGACAACTTCGGTGTGGGGTCCATCCTTCGATATAAGGATTTTTTGCAGTCAGGGCCAGGGGCCCCTGGGCACATCCTTTTTCCATTTTCCCTGGGAAAGAAAACTCAGCAGTCCAGGTTCCTGATGTCAGTTTGTAGGGCTCCCTTGGGTCTATCAGGGCAGCACAAGTTTGAGGTGGGGACAGCTTCGGTGTGTGGTCCATCCTTCGATATAAGGATTTTTTGCAGTCAGGACTAGGGGCCCCTGGGTACAACCTTTGGCCATTTTACCTGGGAAAGGAAACTCATCAGTCCAAGTTCCTGATGTCAGTTTGTAGGGCTCCCTTGGGTCCATCAGGGCAGCACAATTTTAAGGTGGGGACAACTTTGGTCTGGGGTCCATCCTTCGATATAAGGATTCTTTGCAGCGAGGCCCCAGCCCAGGGCCAGGGGCCCCTGGGCACATCCTTCTTCCATTTTCCCTGGGAAAGAAAACTCAGCAGTCCAGGTTCCTGATGTCAGTTTGTAGGGCTCCCTTGGGTCTATCTGGGCAGCACAAGTTTGAGGTGGGGACAACTTCAGTGTGGGGTCCATCCTTCGATATAAGGATTTTTTGCAGTCAGGGCCAGGGGCCCCTGTGCACATCCTTTTTCCATTTTCCCTGGGAAAGAAAACTCAGCAGTCCAGGTTCCTGATGTCAGTTTGTAGGGCTCCCTTGGGTCTATCAGGGCAGCACAAGTTTGAGGTGGGGACAACTTCGGTGTGGGGTCCATCCTTCGATATAAGGATTCTTTGCAGTCAGGGCCAGGGGCCCCTGGGCACATCCTTTTTCCATTTTCCCTGGGAAAGAAAACTCAGCAGTCCAGGTTCCTGATGTCAGTTTGTAGGGTTCCCTTGGGTCTATCAGGGCAGCACAAGTTTGAGGTGGGGACAACTTCGGTGTGGGGTCCATCCTTCGAAATATGGATTCTTTGCAGTCAGGGCCCTGCCCAGGGCCAGGGGCACCTGTGCACATCCTTTTTCCATTTTCCCTGGGAATGAAAACTCAGCAGTCCAGGTTCCTGATGTCAGTTTTTAGGGTTCCCTTGGGTCTATCAGGGCAGCACAAGTTTGAGGTGGGGGCAACTTCGGTGTGGGGTCCATCCTTCGATATAAGGATTTTTTGCAGTCAGGGCCAGGGGCCCCTGGGCACATCCTTTTTCCATTTTCCCTGGGAAAGAAAAGTCAGCAGTCCAGGTTCCTGATGTCAGTTTGTAGGGCTCCCTTGGGTCTATCAGGGCAGCTCAAGTTTGAGGTGGGGACAACTTCGGTGTGGGGTCCATTTTTCGATATAAGGATTTTTTGCAGTCAGGGCCAGGGGCCCAGGGCCAGGGGCCCCTGGGCACATCCTTTTTCCATTTTCCCTGGGAAAGAAAACTCAGCAGTCCAGGTTCCTGATGTCAGTTTGTAGGGCTCCCTTGGGTCTATCAGGGCAGCACAAGTGTGAGGTGGGGACAACTTTGGTGTGGGGTCCATCCTTCGATATAAGGATTTTTTGCAGTCAGGGCCAGGGGCCCCTGGGCACATCCTTTTTCCATTTTCCCTGGGAAAGAAAACTCAGCAGTCCAGGTTCCTGATGTCAGTTTGTAGGGCTCCCTTGGGCCTATCAGGGCAGCACAATTTTAAGGTGGGGACAACTTCGGTGTGGGGTCCATCCTTCGATATAAGGATTCTTTGCAGTGAGGCCCCAGCCCAGGGCCAGGGGCCCCTGGGCACATCCTTCATCCATTTTCCCTGGGAAAGAAAACTCAGCAGTCCAGGTTCCTGATGTCAGTTTGTAGGGCTCCCTTGGGTCTATCAGGGCAGCACAAGTTTGAGGTGGGGACAACTTCGGTGTGGGGTCCATCCTTCGATATAAGGATTCTTTGCGGTGAAGCCCTGCGGCCCAGGGCCAGGGGCCCCTGGGCACATCCTTTTTCCATTTTCCCTGGGAAAGAAAACTCAGCAGTCCAGGTTCCTGATGTCAGTTTGTAGGGCTCCCTTGGGTCTATCAGGGCAGCACAAGTTTGAGGTGGGGACAACTTCGGTGTGGGGTCCATCCTTCGATATAAGGATTTTTTGCAGTCAGGGCCAGGGTCCCAGGGCCAGGGGCCCCTGGGCACATCCTTTTTCCATTTTCCCTGGGAAAGAAAACTCAGCAGTCCAGGTTCCTGATGTCTGTTTGTAGGGCTCCCTTGGGTCTATCAGGGCAGCACAAGTTTGAGGTGGGGACAACTTCGGTGTGGGGTCCATCCTTCGTTATAAGGATTCTTTGCAGTGAGGCCCCAGCCCATGTCCAGGGGCCCCTGGCCACATCCTTTTTCCATTTTCCCTGGGAAAGAAAACTCAGCAATCCAGGTTCCTGATGTCAGTTTGTAGGGCTCCCTTGGGTCTATCAGGGCAGCACAAGTTTGAGGTGGGGACAACTTCGGTGTGGGTTCCATCCTTCTATATAAGGATTCTTTGCAGTCAGGGCCAGGGGCCCCTGGGCACATCCTTTTTCCATTTTCCCTGGGAAAGAAAACTCAGCAATCCAGGTTCCTGATGTCAGTTTGTAGGGCTCCCTTGGGTCTATCAGGGCAGCACAAGTTTGAGGTGGGGACAACTTCGGTGTGGGGTCCATCCTTCGATATAAGGATTCTTTGCAGTCAGGGCCAGGGGCCCCTGGGCACATCCTTTTTCCATTTTCCCTGGGAAAGAAAACTCAGCAGTCCAGGTTCCTGATGTCAGTTTGTAGGGCTCCCTTGGGTCTATCAGGGCAGCACAAGTTTGAGGTGGGGACAACTTTGGTGTGGGGTCCATCCTTCGATATAAGGATTCTTTGCAGTGAGGCCCCAGCCCAGGGCCAGGGGCCCCTGGGCACATCCTTTTTCCATTTTCCCTGGGAAAGAAAACTCAGCAGTCCAGGTTCCTGATGTCAGTTTGTAGGGCTCCCTTGGGTCTATCAGGGCAGCACAAGTTTGAGGTGGGGACATCTTCGGTGTGGGGTCCATCCTTCGATATAAGGATTCTTTGCAGTGAGGCCCCAGCCCATGTCCAGGGGCCCCTGGGCACATCCTTTTTCCATTTTCCCTGGGAAAGAAAACTCAGCAGTCCAGGTTCCTGATGTCAGTTTGTAGGGCTCCCTTGGGTCTATCAGGGCAGCACAAGTTTGAGGTGGGGACAACTTCGGTGTGGGGTCCATCCTTCGATATAAGGATTTTTTGCAGTCAGGGCCAGGGGCCCCTGGGCACATCCTTTTTCCATTTTCCCTGGGAAAGAAAACTCAGCAGTCCAGGTTCCTGATGTCAGTTTGTAGGGCTCCCTTGGGTCTATCAGGGCAGCACAAGTTTGAGGTGGGGACAACTTCGGTGTGGGGTCCATCCTTCGATATAAGGATTCTTTGCAGTCAGGGCCAGGGGCCCCTGGGCACATCCTTTTTCCATTTTCCCTGGGAAAGAAAACTCAGCAGTCCAGGTTCCTGATGTCAGTTTGTAGGGCTCCCTTGGGTCTATCAGGGCAGCACAATTTTAAGGTGGGGACAACTTCGGTGTGGGGTCCATTCTTCGATATAAGGATTCTTTGCAGCGAGGCCCCAGCCCAGGTCCAGGGGCCCCTGGGCACATCCTTTTTCCATTTTCCCTGGGAAAGAAAACTCAGCAGTCCAGGTTCCTGATGTCAGTTTGTAGGGCTCCCTTGGGTCTATCAGGGCAGCACAAGTTTGAGGTGGGGACAACTTTGGTGTGGGGTCCATCCTTCGATATAAGGATTTTTTGCAGTCAGGGCCAGGGGCCCCTGGGCACATCCTTTTTCCATTTTCCCTGGGAAAGAAAACTCAGCAGTCCAGGTTCCTGATGTCAGTTTGTAGGGCTCCCTTGGGTCTATCAGGGCAGCACAAGTTTGAGGTGGGGACATCTTCGGTGTGGGGTCCATCCTTCGATATAAGGATTCTTTGCAGTGAGTCCCCAGCCCAGGGCCAGGGGCCCCTGGGCACATCCTTTTTCCATTTTCCCTGGGAAAGAAAACTCAGCAGTCCAGGTTCCTGATGTCAGTTTGTAGGGCTCCCTTGGGTCTATCAGGGCAGCACAAGTTTGAGGTGGGGACAACTTCGGTGTGGGGTCCATCCTTCGATATAAGGGTTTTTTGCAGTCAGGGCCAGGGGCCCCTGGGCACATCCTTTTTCCATTTTCCCTGGGAAAGAAAACTCAGCAGTCCAGGTTCCTGATGTCAGTTTGTAGGGCTCCCTTGGGTCTATCAGGGCAGCACAAGTTTGAGGTGGGGACAACTTCGGTGTGGGGTCCATCCTTCGATATAAGGATTTTTTGCAGTCAGGGCCAGGGTCCCAGGGCCAGGGGCCCCTGGGCACATCCTTTTTCCATTTTCCCTGGGAAAGAAAACTCAGCAGTCCAGGTTCCTGATGTCTGTTTGTAGGGCTCCCTTGGGTCTATCAGGGCAGCACAAGTTTGAGGTGGGGACAACTTCGGTGTGGGTTCCATCCTTCTATATAAGGATTCTTTGCAGTCAGGGCCAGGGGCCCCTGGGCACATCCTTTTTCCATTTTCCCTGGGAAAGAAAACTCAGCAGTCCAGGTTCCTGATGTCAGTTTGTAGGGCTCCCTTGGGTCTATCAGGGCAGCACATGTTTGAGGTGGGGACAACTTTGGTGTGGGGTCCATCCTTCGATATAAGGATTTTTTGCAGTCAGGGCCAGGGGCCCCTGGGCACATCCTTTTTCCATTTTCCCTGGGAAAGAAAACTCAGCAGTCCAGGTTCCTGATGTCAGTTTGTAGGGCTCCCTTGGGTCTATCAGGGCAGCACAAGTTTGAGGTGGGGACAACTTTGGTGTGGGGTCCATCCTTCGATATAAGGATTCTTTGCAGTGAGGCCCCAGCCTAGGGCCAGGGGCCCCTGGGCACATCCTTTTTCCATTTTCCCTGGGAAAGAAAACTCAGCAGTCCAGGTTCCTGATGTCAGTTTGTAGGGCTCCCTTGGGTCTATCAGGGCAGCACAAGTTTGAGGTGGGGACATCTTCGGTGTGGGGTCCATCCTTCGATATAAGGATTCTTTGCAGTGAGGCCCCAGCCCATGTCCAGGGGCCCCTGGGCACATCCTTTTTCCATTTTCCCTGGGAAAGAAAACTCAGCAGTCCAGGTTCCTGATGTCAGTTTTTAGGGCTCCCTTGGGTCTATCAGGGCAGCACAAGTTTGAGGTGGGGACAACTTTGGTGTGGGGTCCATCCTTCGATATAAGGATTTTTTGCAGTCAGGGCCAGGGGCCCCTGGGCACATCCTTTTTCCATTTTCCCTGGGAAAGAAAACTCAGCAGTCCAGGTTCCTGATGTCAGTTTGTAGGGCTCCCTTGGGCCTATCAGGGCAGCACAATTTTAAGGTGGGGACAACTTCGGTGTGGGGTCCATCCTTCGATATAAGGATTCTTTGCAGTGAGGCCCCAGCCCAGGGCCAGGGGCCCCTGGGCACATCCTTCATCCATTTTCCCTGGGAAAGAAAACTCAGCAGTCCAGGTTCCTGATGTCAGTTTGTAGGGCTCCCTTGGGTCTATCAGGGCAGCACAAGTTTGAGGTGGGGACAACTTCGGTGTGGGGTCCATCCTTCGATATAAGGATTCTTTGCGGTGAAGCCCTGCGGCCCAGGGCCAGGGGCCCCTGGGCACATCCTTTTTCCATTTTCCCTGGGAAAGAAAACTCAGCAGTCCAGGTTCCTGATGTCAGTTTGTAGGGCTCCCTTGGGTCTATCAGGGCAGCACAAGTTTGAGGTGGGGACAACTTCGGTGTGGGGTCCATCCTTCGATATAAGGATTTTTTGCAGTCAGGGCCAGGGTCCCAGGGCCAGGGGCCCCTGGGCACATCCTTTTTCCATTTTCCCTGGGAAAGAAAACTCAGCAGTCCAGGTTCCTGATGTCTGTTTGTAGGGCTCCCTTGGGTCTATCAGGGCAGCACAAGTTTGAGGTGGGGACAACTTCGGTGTGGGGTCCATCCTTCGTTATAAGGATTCTTTGCAGTGAGGCCCCAGCCCATGTCCAGGGGCCCCTGGCCACATCCTTTTTCCATTTTCCCTGGGAAAGAAAACTCAGCAATCCAGGTTCCTGATGTCAGTTTGTAGGGCTCCCTTGGGTCTATCAGGGCAGCACAAGTTTGAGGTGGGGACAACTTCGGTGTGGGTTCCATCCTTCTATATAAGGATTCTTTGCAGTCAGGGCCAGGGGCCCCTGGGCACATCCTTTTTCCATTTTCCCTGGGAAAGAAAACTCAGCAATCCAGGTTCCTGATGTCAGTTTGTAGGGCTCCCTTGGGTCTATCAGGGCAGCACAAGTTTGAGGTGGGGACAACTTCGGTGTGGGGTCCATCCTTCGATATAAGGATTTTTTGCAGTCAGGGCCAGGGGCCCCTGGGCACATCCTTTTTCCATTTTCCCTGGGAAAGAAAACTCAGCAGTCCAGGTTCCTGATGTCAGTTTGTAGGGCTCCCTTGGGTCTATCAGGGCAGCCCAAGTTTGAGCTGGGGACAACTTCGGTGTGGGGTCCATCCTTCGATATAAGGATTTCTTGTAGTGGGGTCCCTGCCCAAGGCCAGCGGCCCCTGGGCACAACCTTTTTCCATTTTCCCTGGGAAAGAAAACTCAGCAGTCCAGGTTCCTGATGTCAGTTTGTAGGGCTCCCTTGGGTCTATCAGGGCAGCACAAGTTTGAGGTGGGGACAACTTCGGTGTGGGGTCCATCCTTCGATATAAGGATTTTTTGCAGTCAGGGCCAGGGTCCCAGGGCCAGGGGCCCCTGGGCACATCCTTTTTCCATTTTCCCTGGGAAAGAAAACTCAGCAGTCCAGGTTCCTGATGTCTGTTTGTAGGGCTCCCTTGGGTCTATCAGGGCAGCACAAGTTTGAGGTGGGGACAACTTCGGTGTGGGGTCCATCCTTCGTTATAAGGATTCTTTGCAGTGAGGCCCCAGCCCATGTCCAGGGGCCCCTGGGCACATCCTTTTTCCATTTTCCCTGGGAAAGAAAACTCAGCAATCCAGGTTCCTGATGTCAGTTTGTAGGGCTCCCTTGGGTCTATCAGGGCAGCACAAGTTTGAGGTGGGGACAACTTCGGTGTGGGTTCCATCCTTCTATATAAGGATTCTTTGCAGTCAGGGCCAGGGGCCCCTGGGCACATCCTTTTTCCATTTTCCCTGGGAAAGAAAACTCAGCAGTCCAGGTTCCTGATGTCAGTTTGTAGGGCTCCCTTGGGTCTATCAGGGCAGCACATGTTTGAGGTGGGGACAACTTTGGTGTGGGGTCCATCCTTCGATATAAGGATTTTTTGCAGTCAGGGCCAGGGGCCCCTGGGCACATCCTTTTTCCATTTTCCCTGGGAAAGAAAACTCAGCAGTCCAGGTTCCTGATGTCAGTTTGTAGGGCTCCCTTGGGTCTATCAGGGCAGCACAAGTTTGAGGTGGGGACAACTTTGGTGTGGGGTCCATCCTTCGATATAAGGATTCTTTGCAGTGAGGCCCCAGCCTAGGGCCAGGGGCCCCTGGGCACATCCTTTTTCCATTTTCCCTGGGAAAGAAAACTCAGCAGTCCAGGTTCCTGATGTCAGTTTGTAGGATTCCCTTGGGTCTATCAGGGCAGCACAAGTTTGAGGTGGGGACAACTTCGGTGTGGGGTCCATCCTTCGATATAAGGATTCTTTGCAGTGAGGCCCCAGCCCATGTCCAGGGGCCCCTGGGCACATCCTTTTTCCATTTTCCCTGGGAAAGAAAACTCAGCAGTCCAGGTTCCTGATGTCAGTTTTTAGGGCTCCCTTGGGTCTATCAGGGCAGCACAAGTTTGAGGTGGGGACAACTTCGGTGTGGGGTCCATCCTTCGATATAAGGATTTTTTGCAGTCAGGGCCAGGGGCCCCTGGGCACATCCTTTTTCCATTTTCCCTGGGAAAGAAAACTCAGCAGTCCAGGTTCCTGATGTCAGTTTGTAGGGCTCCCTTGGGTCTATCAGGGCAGCACAAGTTTGAGGTGGGGACATCTTCGGTGTGGGGTCCATCCTTCGATATAAGGATTCTTTGCAGTGAGGCCCCAGCCCATGTCCAGGGGCCCCTGGGCACATCCTTTTTCCATTTTCCCTGGGAAAGAAAAGTCAGCAGTCCAGGTTCCTGATGTCAGTTTGTAGGGCTCCCTTGGGTCTATCAGGGCAGCACAAGTGTGAGGTGGGGACAACTTTGGTGTGGGGTCCATCCTTCGATATAAGGATTTTTTGCAGTCAGGGCCAGGGGCCCCTGGGCACATCCTTTTTCCATTTTCCCTGGGAAAGAAAACTCAGCAGTCCAGGTTCCTGATGTCAGTTTGTAGGGCTCCCTTGGGCCTATCAGGGCAGCACAATTTTAAGGTGGGGACAACTTCGGTGTGGGGTCCATCCTTCGATATAAGGATTCTTTGCAGTGAGGCCCCAGCCCAGGGCCAGGGGCCCCTGGGCACATCCTTCATCCATTTTCCCTGGGAAAGAAAACTCAGCAGTCCAGGTTCCTGATGTCAGTTTGTAGGGCTCCCTTGGGTCTATCAGGGCAGCACAAGTTTGAGGTGGGGACAACTTCGGTGTGGGGTCCATCCTTCGATATAAGGATTCTTTGCGGTGAAGCCCTGCGGCCCAGGGCCAGGGGCCCCTGGGCACATCCTTTTTCCATTTTCCCTGGGAAAGAAAACTCAGCAGTCCAGGTTCCTGATGTCAGTTTGTAGGGCTCCCTTGGGTCTATCAGGGCAGCACAAGTTTGAGGTGGGGACAACTTCGGTGTGGGGTCCATCCTTCGATATAAGGATTTTTTGCAGTCAGGGCCAGGGTCCCAGGGCCAGGGGCCCCTGGGCACATCCTTTTTCCATTTTCCCTGGGAAAGAAAACTCAGCAGTCCAGGTTCCTGATGTCTGTTTGTAGGGCTCCCTTGGGTCTATCAGGGCAGCACAAGTTTGAGGTGGGGACAACTTCGGTGTGGGGTCCATCCTTCGTTATAAGGATTCTTTGCAGTGAGGCCCCAGCCCATGTCCAGGGGCCCCTGGCCACATCCTTTTTCCATTTTCCCTGGGAAAGAAAACTCAGCAATCCAGGTTCCTGATGTCAGTTTGTAGGGCTCCCTTGGGTCTATCAGGGCAGCACAAGTTTGAGGTGGGGACAACTTCGGTGTGGGTTCCATCCTTCTATATAAGGATTCTTTGCAGTCAGGGCCAGGGGCCCCTGGGCACATCCTTTTTCCATTTTCCCTGGGAAAGAAAACTCAGCAATCCAGGTTCCTGATGTCAGTTTGTAGGGCTCCCTTGGGTCTATCAGGGCAGCACAAGTTTGAGGTGGGGACAACTTCGGTGTGGGGTCCATCCTTCGATATAAGGATTTTTTGCAGTCAGGGCCAGGGGCCCCTGGGCACATCCTTTTTCCATTTTCCCTGGGAAAGAAAACTCAGCAGTCCAGGTTCCTGATGTCAGTTTGTAGGGCTCCCTTGGGTCTATCAGGGCAGCACAATTTTAAGGTGGGGACAACTTCGGTGTGGGGTCCATTCTTCGATATAAGGATTCTTTGCAGCGAGGCCCCAGCCCAGGTCCAGGGGCCCCTGGGCACATCCTTTTTCCATTTTCCCTGGGAAAGAAAACTCAGCAGTCCAGGTTCCTGATGTCAGTTTGTAGGGCTCCCTTGGGTCTATCAGGGCAGCACAAGTTTGAGGTGGGGACAACTTTGGTGTGGGGTCCATCCTTCGATATAAGGATTTTTTGCAGTCAGGGCCAGGGGCCCCTGGGCACATCCTTTTTCCATTTTCCCTGGGAAAGAAAACTCAGCAGTCCAGGTTCCTGATGTCAGTTTGTAGGGCTCCCTTGGGTCTATCAGGACAGCAGAAGTTTGAGGTGGGGACATCTTCGGTGTGGGGTCCATCCTTCGATATAAGGATTCTTTGCAGTGAGTCCCCAGCCCAGGGCCAGGGGCCCCTGGGCACATCCTTTTTCCATTTTCCCTGGGAAAGAAAAGTCAGCAGTCCAGGTTCCTGATGTCAGTTTGTAGGGCTCCCTTGGGTCTATCAGGGCAGCACAAGTTTGAGGTGGGGACAACTTCGGTGTGGGGTCCATCCTTCGATATAAGGGTTTTTTGCAGTCAGGGCCAGGGGCCCCTGGGCACATCCTTTTTCCATTTTCCCTGGGAAAGAAAACTCAGCAGTCCAGGTTCCTGATGTCAGTTTGTAGGGCTCCCTTGGGTCTATCAGGGCAGCACAAGTTTGAGGTGGGGACAACTTCGGTGTGGGGTCCATCCTTCGATATAAGGATTTTTTGCAGTCAGGGCCAGGGTCCCAGGGCCAGGGGCCCCTGGGCACATCCTTTTTCCATTTTCCCTGGGAAAGAAAACTCAGCAGTCCAGGTTCCTGATGTCTGTTTGTAGGGCTCCCTTGGGTCTATCAGGGCAGCACAAGTTTGAGGTGGGGACAACTTCGGTGTGGGGTCCATCCTTCGTTATAAGGATTCTTTGCAGTGAGGCCCCAGCCCATGTCCAGGGGCCCCTGGGCACATCCTTTTTCCATTTTCCCTGGGAAAGAAAACTCAGCAATCCAGGTTCCTGATGTCAGTTTGTAGGGCTCCCTTGGGTCTATCAGGGCAGCACAAGTTTGAGGTGGGGACAACTTCGGTGTGGGTTCCATCCTTCTATATAAGGATTCTTTGCAGTCAGGGCCAGGGGCCCCTGGGCACATCCTTTTTCCATTTTCCCTGGGAAAGAAAACTCAGCAGTCCAGGTTCCTGATGTCAGTTTGTAGGGCTCCCTTGGGTCTATCAGGGCAGCACATGTTTGAGGTGGGGACAACTTTGGTGTGGGGTCCATCCTTCGATATAAGGATTTTTTGCAGTCAGGGCCAGGGGCCCCTGGGCACATCCTTTTTCCATTTTCCCTGGGAAAGAAAACTCAGCAGTCCAGGTTCCTGATGTCAGTTTGTAGGGCTCCCTTGGGTCTATCAGGGCAGCACAAGTTTGAGGTGGGGACAACTTTGGTGTGGGGTCCATCCTTCGATATAAGGATTCTTTGCAGTGAGGCCCCAGCCTAGGGCCAGGGGCCCCTGGGCACATCCTTTTTCCATTTTCCCTGGGAAAGAAAACTCAGCAGTCCAGGTTCCTGATGTCAGTTTGTAGGGTTCCCTTGGGTCTATCAGGGCAGCACAAGTTTGAGGTGGGGACAACTTCGGTGTGGGGTCCATCCTTCGATATAAGGATTCTTTGCAGTGAGGCCCCAGCCCATGTCCAGGGGCCCCTGGGCACATCCTTTTTCCATTTTCCCTGGGAAAGAAAACTCAGCAGTCCAGGTTCCTGATGTCAGTTTTTAGGGCTCCCTTGGGTCTATCAGGGCAGCACAAGTTTGAGGTGGGGACAACTTCGGTGTGGGGTCCATCCTTCGATATAAGGATTTTTTGCAGTCAGGGCCAGGGGCCCCTGGGCACATCCTTTTTCCATTTTCCCTGGGAAAGAAAACTCAGCAGTCCAGGTTCCTGATGTCAGTTTGTAGGGCTCCCTTGGGTCTATCAGGGCAGCACAAGTTTGAGGTGGGGACATCTTCGGTGTGGGGTCCATCCTTCGATATAAGGATTCTTTGCAGTGAGGCCCCAGCCCATGTCCAGGGGCCCCTGGGCACATCCTTTTTCCATTTTCCCTGGGAAAGAAAACTCAGCAGTCCAGGTTCCTGATGTCAGTTTGTAGGGCTCCCTTGGGTCTATCAGGGCAGCACAAGTGTGAGGTGGGGACAACTTTGGTGTGGGGTCCATCCTTCGATATAAGGATTTTTTGCAGTCAGGGCCAGGGGCCCCTGGGCACATCCTTTTTCCATTTTCCCTGGGAAAGAAAACTCAGCAGTCCAGGTTCCTGATGTCAGTTTGTAGGGCTCCCTTGGGCCTATCAGGGCAGCACAATTTTAAGGTGGGGACAACTTCGGTGTGGGGTCCATCCTTCGATATAAGGATTCTTTGCAGTGAGGCCCCAGCCCAGGGCCAGGGGCCCCTGGGCACATCCTTCATCCATTTTCCCTGGGAAAGAAAACTCAGCAGTCCAGGTTCCTGATGTCAGTTTGTAGGGCTCCCTTGGGTCTATCAGGGCAGCACAAGTTTGAGGTGGGGACAACTTCGGTGTGGGGTCCATCCTTCGATATAAGGATTCTTTGCGGTGAAGCCCTGCGGCCCAGGGCCAGGGGCCCCTGGGCACATCCTTTTTCCATTTTCCCTGGGAAAGAAAACTCAGCAGTCCAGGTTCCTGATGTCAGTTTGTAGGGCTCCCTTGGGTCTATCAGGGCAGCACAAGTTTGAGGTGGGGACAACTTCGGTGTGGGGTCCATCCTTCGATATAAGGATTTTTTGCAGTCAGGGCCAGGGTCCCAGGGCCAGGGGCCCCTGGGCACATCCTTTTTCCATTTTCCCTGGGAAAGAAAACTCAGCAGTCCAGGTTCCTGATGTCTGTTTGTAGGGCTCCCTTGGGTCTATCAGGGCAGCACAAGTTTGAGGTGGGGACAACTTCGGTGTGGGGTCCATCCTTCGTTATAAGGATTCTTTGCAGTGAGGCCCCAGCCCATGTCCAGGGGCCCCTGGGCACATCCTTTTTCCATTTTCCCTGGGAAAGAAAACTCAGCAATCCAGGTTCCTGATGTCAGTTTGTAGGGCTCCCTTGGGTCTATCAGGGCAGCACAAGTTTGAGGTGGGGACAACTTCGGTGTGGGTTCCATCCTTCTATATAAGGATTCTTTGCAGTCAGGGCCAGGGGCCCCTGGGCACATCCTTTTTCCATTTTCCCTGGGAAAGAAAACTCAGCAATCCAGGTTCCTGATGTCAGTTTGTAGGGCTCCCTTGGGTCTATCAGGGCAGCACAAGTTTGAGGTGGGGACAACTTCGGTGTGGGGTCCATCCTTCGATATAAGGATTTTTTGCAGTCAGGGCCAGGGGCCCCTGGGCACATCCTTTTTCCATTTTCCCTGGGAAAGAAAACTCAGCAGTCCAGGTTCCTGATGTCAGTTTGTAGGGCTCCCTTGGGTCTATCAGGGCAGCACAAGTTTGAGGTGGGGACAACTTTGGTGTGGGGTCCATCCTTCGATATAAGGATTCTTTGCAGTGAGGCCCCAGCCCAGGGCCAGGGGCCCCTGGGCACATCCTTTTTCCATTTTCCCTGGGAAAGAAAACTCAGCAGTCCAGGTTCCTGATGTCAGTTTGTAGGGCTCCCTTGGGTCTATCAGGGCAGCACAAGTTTGAGGTGGGGACATCTTCGGTGTGGGGTCCATCCTTCGATATAAGGATTCTTTGCAGTGAGGCCCCAGCCCATGTCCAGGGGCCCCTGGGCACATCCTTTTTCCATTTTCCCTGGGAAAGAAAACTCAGCAGTCCAGGTTCCTGATGTCAGTTTGTAGGGCTCCCTTGGGTCTATCAGGGCAGCACAAGTTTGAGGTGGGGACAACTTCGGTGTGGGGTCCATCCTTCGATATAAGGATTTTTTGCAGTCAGGGCCAGGGGCCCCTGGGCACATCCTTTTTCCATTTTCCCTGGGAAAGAAAACTCAGCAGTCCAGGTTCCTGATGTCAGTTTGTAGGGCTCCCTTGGGTCTATCAGGGCAGCACAAGTTTGAGGTGGGGACAACTTCGGTGTGGGGTCCATCCTTCGATATAAGGATTCTTTGCAGTCAGGGCCAGGGGCCCCTGGGCACATCCTTTTTCCATTTTCCCTGGGAAAGAAAACTCAGCAGTCCAGGTTCCTGATGTCAGTTTGTAGGGCTCCCTTGGGTCTATCAGGGCAGCACAATTTTAAGGTGGGGACAACTTCGGTGTGGGGTCCATTCTTCGATATAAGGATTCTTTGCAGCGAGGCCCCAGCCCAGGTCCAGGGGCCCCTGGGCACATCCTTTTTCCATTTTCCCTGGGAAAGAAAACTCAGCAGTCCAGGTTCCTGATGTCAGTTTGTAGGGCTCCCTTGGGTCTATCAGGGCAGCACAAGTTTGAGGTGGGGACAACTTTGGTGTGGGGTCCATCCTTCGATATAAGGATTTTTTGCAGTCAGGGCCAGGGGCCCCTGGGCACATCCTTTTTCCATTTTCCCTGGGAAAGAAAACTCAGCAGTCCAGGTTCCTGATGTCAGTTTGTAGGGCTCCCTTGGGTCTATCAGGACAGCAGAAGTTTGAGGTGGGGACATCTTCGGTGTGGGGTCCATCCTTCGATATAAGGATTCTTTGCAGTGAGTCCCCAGCCCAGGGCCAGGGGCCCCTGGGCACATCCTTTTTCCATTTTCCCTGGGAAAGAAAAGTCAGCAGTCCAGGTTCCTGATGTCAGTTTGTAGGGCTCCCTTGGGTCTATCAGGGCAGCACAAGTTTGAGGTGGGGACAACTTCGGTGTGGGGTCCATCCTTCGATATAAGGGTTTTTTGCAGTCAGGGCCAGGGGCCCCTGGGCACATCCTTTTTCCATTTTCCCTGGGAAAGAAAACTCAGCAGTCCAGGTTCCTGATGTCAGTTTGTAGGGCTCCCTTGGGTCTATCAGGGCAGCACAAGTTTGAGGTGGGGACAACTTCGGTGTGGGGTCCATCCTTCGATATAAGGATTTTTTGTAGTCAGGGCCAGGGTCCCAGGGCCAGGGGCCCCTGGGCACATCCTTTTTCCATTTTCCCTGGGAAAGAAAACTCAGCAGTCCAGGTTCCTGATGTCTGTTTGTAGGGCTCCCTTGGGTCTATCAGGGCAGCACAAGTTTGAGGTGGGGACAACTTCGGTGTGGGGTCCATCCTTCGTTATAAGGATTCTTTGCAGTGAGGCCCCAGCCCATGTCCAGGGGCCCCTGGGCACATCCTTTTTCCATTTTCCCTGGGAAAGAAAACTCAGCAATCCAGGTTCCTGATGTCAGTTTGTAGGGCTCCCTTGGGTCTATCAGGGCAGCACAAGTTTGAGGTGGGGACAACTTCGGTGTGGGTTCCATCCTTCTATATAAGGATTCTTTGCAGTCAGGGCCAGGGGCCCCTGGGCACATCCTTTTTCCATTTTCCCTGGGAAAGAAAACTCAGCAGTCCAGGTTCCTGATGTCAGTTTGTAGGGCTCCCTTGGGTCTATCAGGGCAGCACATGTTTGAGGTGGGGACAACTTTGGTGTGGGGTCCATCCTTCGATATAAGGATTTTTTGCAGTCAGGGCCAGGGGCCCCTGGGCACATCCTTTTTCCATTTTCCCTGGGAAAGAAAACTCAGCAGTCCAGGTTCCTGATGTCAGTTTGTAGGGCTCCCTTGGGTCTATCAGGGCAGCACAAGTTTGAGGTGGGGACAACTTTGGTGTGGGGTCCATCCTTCGATATAAGGATTCTTTGCAGTGAGGCCCCAGCCTAGGGCCAGGGGCCCCTGGGCACATCCTTTTTCCATTTTCCCTGGGAAAGAAAACTCAGCAGTCCAGGTTCCTGATGTCAGTTTGTAGGGTTCCCTTGGGTCTATCAGGGCAGCACAAGTTTGAGGTGGGGACAACTTCGGTGTGGGGTCCATCCTTCGATATAAGGATTCTTTGCAGTGAGGCCCCAGCCCATGTCCAGGGGCCCCTGGGCACATCCTTTTTCCATTTTCCCTGGGAAAGAAAACTCAGCAGTCCAGGTTCCTGATGTCAGTTTTTAGGGCTCCCTTGGGTCTATCAGGGCAGCACAAGTTTGAGGTGGGGACAACTTCGGTGTGGGGTCCATCCTTCGATATAAGGATTTTTTGCAGTCAGGGCCAGGGGCCCCTGGGCACATCCTTTTTCCATTTTCCCTGGGAAAGAAAACTCAGCAGTCCAGGTTCCTGATGTCAGTTTGTAGGGCTCCCTTGGGTCTATCAGGGCAGCACAAGTTTGAGGTGGGGACATCTTCGGTGTGGGGTCCATCCTTCGATATAAGGATTCTTTGCAGTGAGGCCCCAGCCCATGTCCAGGGGCCCCTGGGCACATCCTTTTTCCATTTTCCCTGGGAAAGAAAACTCAGCAGTCCAGGTTCCTGATGTCAGTTTGTAGGGCTCCCTTGGGTCTATCAGGGCAGCACAAGTTTGAGGTGGGGACAACTTCGGTGTGGGGTCCATCCTTCGATATAAGGGTTTTTTGCAGTCAGGGCCAGGGGCCCCTGGGCACATCCTTTTTCCATTTTCCCTGGGAAAGAAAACTCAGCAGTCCAGGTTCCTGATGTCAGTTTGTAGGGTTCGCTTGGGTCTATCAGGGCAGCACAAGTTTGAGGTGGGGACAACTTCGGTGTGGGGTCCATCCTTCGATATAAGGATTCTTTGCAGTGAGGCCCCAGCCCATGTCCAGGGGCCCCTGGGCACATCCTTTTTCCATTTTCCCTGGGAAAGAAAACTCAGCAGTCCAGGTTCCTGATGTCAGTTTGTAGGGCTCCCTTGGGTCTATCAGGGCAGCACAAGTTTGAGGTGGGGACAACTTCGGTGTGGGGTCCATCCTTCGATATAAGGATTTTTTGCAGTCAGGGCCAGGGGCCCCTGGGCACATCCTTTTTCCATTTTCCCTGGGAAAGAAAACTCAGCAGTCCAGGTTCCTGATGTCAGTTTGTAGGGCTCCCTTGGGTCTATCAGGGCAGCACAAGTTTGAGGTGGGGACAACTTCAGTGTGGGGTCCATCCTTCGATATAAGGATTCTTTGCAGTGAGGCCCCAGCCCATGTCCAGGGGCCCCTGGGCACATCCTTTTTCCATTTTCCCTGGGAAAGAAAAGTCAGCAGTCCAGGTTCCTGATGTCAGTTTGTAGGGCTCCCTTGGGTCTATCAGGGCAGCACAAGTTTGAGGTGGGGACAACTTCGGTGTGGGGTCCATCCTTCGATATAAGGTTTTTTTGCAGTGAGGCCCCAGCCCAGGGCCAGGGAACCCTGGGCACATCCTTTTTCCATTTTCCCTGGGAAAGAAAACTCAGCAGTCCAGGTTCCTGATGTCAGTTTGTAGGGCTCCCTTGGGTCTATCAGGGCAGCACAAGTTTGAGGTGGGGACAACTTCGGTGTGGGGTCCATCCTTCGATATAAGGATTTTTTGCAGTCAGGGCCAGGGTCCCAGGGCCAGGGGCCCCTGGGCACATCCTTTTTCCATTTTCCCTGGGAAAGAAAACTCAGCAGTCCAGGTTCCTGATGTCAGTTTGTAGGGCTCCCTTGGGTCTATCAGGGCAGCACAAGTTTGAGGTGGGGACAACTTCGGTGTGGGGTCCATCCTTCGATATAAGGATTTTTTGCAGTCAGGGCCAGGGGCCCCTGGGCACATCCTTTTTCCATTTTCCCTGGGAAAGAAAACTCAGCAGTCCAGGTTCCTGATGTCAGTTTGTAGGGCTCCCTTGGGTCTATCAGGGCAGCACAAGTTTGAGGTGGGGACATCTTCGGTGTGGGGTCCATCCTTCGATATAAGGATTCTTTGCAGTGAGGCCCCAGACCATGTCCAGGGGCCCCTGGGCACATCCTTTTTCCATTTTCCCTGGGAAAGAAAACTCAGCAGTCCAGGTTCCTGATGTCAGTTTGTAGGGCTCCCTTGGGTCTATCAGGGCAGCACAAGTTTGAGGTGGGGACAACTTCGGTGTGGGGTCCATCCTTCGATATAAGGATTCTTTGCAGTCAGGGCCAGGGGCCCCTGGGCACATCCTTTTTCCATTTTCCCTGGGAAAGAAAACTCAGCACTCCAGGTTCCTGATGTCAGTTTGTAGGGCTCCCTTGGGTCTATCAGGGCAGCACAAGTTTGAGGTGGGGAAAACTTCGGTGTGGGGTCCATCCTTCGATATAAGGATTTTTTGCAGTCAGGGCCAGGGGCCCCAGGGCACATCCTTTTTCCATTTTCCCTGGGAAAGAAAACTCAGCAGTCCAGGTTCCTGATGTCAGTTTGTAGGGTTCCCTTGGGTCTATCAGGGCAGCACAAGTTTGAGGTGGGGACAACTTTGGTGTGGGGTCCATCCTTCGATATAAGGATTCTTTGCAGTGAGGCCCCAGCCCAGGGCCAGGGGCCCCTGGGCACATCCTTTTTCCATTTTCCCTTGGAAAGAAAACTCAGCAGTCCAGGTTCCTGATGTCAGTTTGTAGGGCTCCCTTGGGTCTATCAGGGCAGCACAAGTTTGAGGTGGGGACAACTTCGGTGTGGGGTCCATCCTTCGATATAAGGATTTTTTGCAGTCAGGGCCAGGGGCCCCTGGGCACATCCTTTTTCCATTTTCCCTGGGAAAGAAAACTCAGCAGTCCAGGTTCCTGATGTCAGTTTGTAGGGCTCCCTTGGGTCTATCAGGGCAGCACAAGTTTGAGGTGGGGACAACTTCGGTGTGGGGTCCATCCTTCGATATAAGGATTCTTTGCAGTGAGGCCCCAACCCAGGTCCAGGGGTCCCTGGGCACATCCTTTTTCCATTTTCCCTGGGAAAGAAAACTCAGCAGTCCAGGTTCCTGATGTCAGTTTGTAGGGCTCCCTTGGGTCTATCAGGGCAGCACAAGTTTGAGGTGGGGACAACTTCGGTGTGGGGTCCATCCTTCGATATAAGGATTTTTTGCAGTCAGGGCAAGGGGCCCCTGGGCACAACCTTTGGCCATTTTACCTGGGAAAGGAAACTCATCAGTCCAAGTTCCTGATGTCAGTTTGTAGGGCTCCCTTGGGTGTATCAGGGCAGCACAATTTTAAGGTGGGGACAACTTCTGTCTGGGGTCCATCCTTCGATATAAGGATTCTTTGCAGTGAGGTCCCAGCCCAGGGCCAGGGGCCCCTGGGCACACCCTTCTTCCATTTTCCCTGGGAAAGAAAACTCAGCAGTCCAGGTTCCTGATGTCAGTTTGTAGGGCTCCCTTGGGTCTATCAGGGCAGCACAAGTTTGAGGTGGGGACAACTTCGGTGTGGGGTCCATCCTTCGATATAAGGGTTCTTTGCAGTCAGGGCCAGGGGCCCAGGGCCAGGGGCCCCTGGGCACATCCTTTTTCCATTTTCCCTGGGAAAGAAAACTCAGCAGTCCAGGTTCCTGATGTCTGTTTGTAGGGCTCCCTTGGGTCTCTCAGGGCAGCACAAGTTTGAGGTGGGGACAACTTTGGTGTGGGGTCCATCCTTCGTTATAAGGATTCTTTGCAGTGAGGCCCCAGCCCATGTCCAGGGGCCCCTGGGCACATCCTTTTTCCATTTTCCCTGGGAAAGAAAACTCAGCAATCCAGGTTCCTGATGTCAGTTTGTAGGGCTCCCTTGGGTCTATCAGGGCAGCACAAGTTTGAGGTGGGGACATCTTCGGTGTGGGTTCCATCCTTCGTTATAAGGATTCTTTGCAGTCAGGGCCAGGGGCCCCTGGGCACATCCTTTTTCCATTTTCCCTGGGAAAGAAAACTCAGCAGTCCAGGTTCCTGATGTCAGTTTGTAGGGCTCCCTTGGGTCTATCAGGGCAGCACAAGTTTGAGGTGGGGACAACTTCGGTGTGGGGTCCATCCTTCGATATAAGGATTTTTTGCAGTCAGGGCCAGGGGCCCCTGGGCACATCCTTTTTCCATTTTCCCTGGGAAAGAAAACTCAGCAGTCCAGGTTCCTGATGTCAGTTTGTAGGGCTCCCTTGTGTCTATCAGGGCAGCACAAGTTTGAGGTGGGGACAACTTCGGTGTGGGGTCCATCCTTCGATATAAGGATTCTTTGCAGTGAGGCCCCAGCCCATGTCCAGGGGCCCCTGGGCACATCCTTTTTCCATTTTCCCTGGGAAAGAAAACTCAGCAGTCCAGGTTCCTGATGTCAGTTTGTAGGGCTCCCTTGGGTCTATCAGGGCAGCACAATTTTAAGGTGGGGACAACTTCGGTGTGGGGTCCATCCTTCGATATAAGGATTCTTTGCAGTGAGGTCCCAGCCCAGGGCCAGGGGCCCCTGGGCACATCCTTCATCCATTTTCCCTGGGAAAGAAAACTCAGCAGTCCAGGTTCCTGATGTCAGTTTGTAGGGCTCCCTTGGGTCTATCAGGGCAGCACAAGTTTGAGGTGGGGACAACTTCGGTGTGGGGTCCATCCTTCGATATAAGGATTCTTTGCGGTGAAGCCCTGCGGCCCAGGGCCAGGGGCCCCTGGGCACATCCTTTTTCCATTTTCCCTGGGAAAGAAAACTCAGCAGTCCAGGTTCCTGATGTCAGTTTGTAGGGTTCGCTTGGGTCTATCAGGGCAGCACAAGTTTGAGGTGGGGACAACTTCGGTGTGGGGTCCATCCTTCGATATAAGGATTTTTTGCAGTCAGGGCAAGGGGCCCCTGGGCACAACCTTTGGCCATTTTACCTGGGAAAGGAAACTCATCAGTCCAAGTTCCTGATGTCAGTTTGTAGGGCTCCCTTGGGTCTATCAGGGCAGCACAATTTTAAGGTGGGGACAACTTCGGTCTGGGGTCCATCCTTCGATATAAGGATTCTTTGCAGTGAGGCCCCAGCCCATGGCCAGGGGCCCCTGGGCACATCCTTCTTCCATTTTCCCTGGGAAAGAAAGCTCAGCAGTCCAGGTTCCTGATGTCAGTTTGTAGGGCTCCCTTGGGTCTATCAGGGCAGCACAAGTTTGAGGTGGGGACAACTTCGGTGTGGGGTCCATCCTTCGATATAAGGATTTTTTGCAGTCAGGGTCAGGGTCCCAGGGCCAGGGGCCCCTGGGCACATCCTTTTTCCATTTTCCCTGGGAAAGAAAACTCAGCAGTACAGGTTCCTGATGTCTGTTTGTAGGGCTCCCTTGGGTCTATCAGGGCAGCACAAGTTTGAGGTGGGGACAACTTCGGTGTGGGGTCCATCCTTCGATATAAGGGTTTTTTGCAGTCAGGGCCAGGGGCCCCTGGGCACATCCTTTTTCCATTTTCCCTGGGAAAGAAAACTCAGCAGTCCAGGTTCCTGATGTCAGTTTGTAGGGTTCGCTTGGGTCTATCAGGGCAGCACAAGTTTGAGGTGGGGACAACTTCGGTGTGGGGTCCATCCTTCGATATAAGGATTCTTTGCAGTGAGGCCCCAGCCCATGTCCAGGGCCCCCTGGGCACATCCTTTTTCCATTTTCCCTGGGAAAGAAAACTCAGCAGTCCAGGTTCCTGATGTCAGTTTGTAGGGCTCCCTTGGGTCTATCAGGGCAGCACAAGTTTGAGGTGGGGACAACTTCGGTGTGGGGTCCATCCTTCGATATAAGGATTTTTTGCAGTCAGGGCCAGGGGCCCCTGGGCACATCCTTTTTCCATTTTCCCTGGGAAAGAAAACTCAGCAGTCCAGGTTCCTGATGTCAGTTTGTAGGGCTCCCTTGTGTCTATCAGGGCAGCACAAGTTTGAGGTGGGGACAACTTCGGTGTGGGGTCCATCCTTCGATATAAGGATTCTTTGCAGTGAGGCCCCAGCCCATGTCCAGGGGCCCCTGGGCACATCCTTTTTCCATTTTCCCTGGGAAAGAAAACTCAGCAGTCCAGGTTCCTGATGTCAGTTTGTAGGGCTCCCTTGGGTCTATCAGGGCAGCACAAGTTTGAGGTGGGGACAACTTCGGTGTGGGGTCCATCCTTCGATATAAGGTTTTTTTGCAGTGAGGCCCCAGCCCAGGGTCAGGGAACCCTGGGCACATCCTTTTTCCATTTTCCCTGGGAAAGAAAACTCAGCAGTCCAGTTTCCTGATGTCAGTTTGTAGGGTTCCCTTGGGTCTATCAGGGCAGCACAAGTTTGAGGTGGGGACAACTTCGGTGTGGGGTCCATCCTTCGATATAAGGATTTTTTGCAGTCAGGGCCAGGGGCCCCTGGGCACATCCTTTTTCCATTTTCCCTGGGAAAGAAAACTCAGCAGTCCAGGTTCCTGATGTCAGTTTGTAGGGCTCCCTTGGGTCTATCAGGGCAGCACAAGTTTGAGGTGGGGACATCTTCGGTGTGGGGTCCATCCTTCGATATAAGGATTCTTTGCAGTGAGGCCCCAGACCATGTCCAGGGGCCCCTGGGCACATCCTTTTTCCATTTTCCCTGGGAAAGAAAACTCAGCAGTCCAGGTTCCTGATGTCAGTTTGTAGGGCTCCCTTGGGTCTATCAGGGCAGCACAAGTTTGAGGTGGGGACAACTTCGGTGTGGGGTCCATCCTTCGATATAAGGATTCTTTGCAGTCAGGGCCAGGGGCCCCTGGGCACATCCTTTTTCCATTTTCCCTGGGAAAGAAAACTCAGCACTCCAGGTTCCTGATGTCAGTTTGTAGGGCTCCCTTGGGTCTATCAGGGCAGCACAAGTTTGAGGTGGGGAAAACTTCGGTGTGGGGTCCATCCTTCGATATAAGGATTTTTTGCAGTCAGGGCCAGGGGCCCCTGGGCACATCCTTTTTCCATTTTCCCTGGGAAAGAAAACTCAGCAGTCCAGGTTCCTGATGTCAGTTTGTAGGGCTCCCTTGGGTCTATCAGGGCAGCACAAGTTTGAGGTGGGGACAACTTTGGTGTGGGGTCCATCCTTCGATATAAGGATTCTTTGCAGTGAGGCCCCAGCCCAGGGCCAGGGGCCCCTGGGCACATCCTTTTTCCATTTTCCCTTGGAAAGAAAACTCAGCAGTCCAGGTTCCTGATGTCAGTTTGTAGGGCTCCCTTGGGTCTATCAGGGCAGCACAAGTTTGAGGTGGGGACAACTTCGGTGTGGGGTCCATCCTTCGATATAAGGATTTTTTGCAGTCAGGGCCAGGGGCCCCTGGGCACATCCTTTTTCCATTTTCCCTGGGAAAGAAAACTCAGCAGTCCAGGTTCCTGATGTCAGTTTGTAGGGCTCCCTTGGGTCTATCAGGGCAGCACAAGTTTGAGGTGGGGACAACTTCGGTGTGGGGTCCATCCTTCGATATAAGGATTCTTTGCAGTGAGGCCCCAGCCCATGTCCAGGGGTCCCTGGGCACATCCTTTTTCCATTTTCCCTGGGAAAGAAAACTCAGCAGTCCAGGTTCCTGATGTCAGTTTGTAGGGCTCCCTTGGGTCTATCAGGGCAGCACAAGTTTGAGGTGGGGACAACTTCGGTGTGGGGTCCATCCTTCTATATAAGGATTTTTTGCAGTCAGGGCAAGGGGCCCCTGGGCACAACCTTTGGCCATTTTACCTGGGAAAGGAAACTCATCAGTCCAAGTTCCTGATGTCAGTTTGTAGGGCTCCCTTGGGTGTATCAGGGCAGCACAATTTTAAGGTGGGGACAACTTCGGTCTGGGGTCCATCCTTCGATATAAGGATTCTTTGCAGTGAGGCCCCAGCCCAGGGCCAGGGGCCCCTGGGCACACCCTTCTTCCATTTTCCCTGGGAAAGAAAACTCAGCAGTCCAGGTTCCTGATGTCAGTTTGTAGGGCTCCCTTGGGTCTATCAGGGCAGCACAAGTTTGAGGTGGGGACAACTTCGGTGTGGGGTCCATCCTTCGATATAAGGATTCTTTGCAGTCAGGGCCAGGGGCCCAGGGCCAGGGGCCCCTGGGCACATCCTTTTTCCATTTTCCCTGGGAAAGAAAACTCAGCAGTCCAGGTTCCTGATGTCTGTTTGTAGGGCTCCCTTGGGTCTCTCAGGGCAGCACAAGTTTGAGGTGGGGACAACTTTGGTGTGGGGTCCATCCTTCGTTAAAAGGATTCTTTGCAGTGAGGCCCCAGCCCATGTCCAGGGGCCCCTGGGCACATCCTTTTTCCATTTTCCCTGGGAAAGAAAACTCAGCAGTCCAGGTTCCTGATGTCAGTTTGTAGGGCTCCCTTGGGCCTATCAGGGCAGCAGAATTTTAAGGTGGGGACAACTTCGGTGTGTGGTCCATCCTTCGATATAAGGATTCTTTGCAGTGAGGCCCCAGCCCAGGGCCAGGGGCCCCTGGGCACATCCTTCATCCATTTTCCCTGGGAAAGAAAACTCAGCAGTCCAGGTTCCTGATGTCAGTTTGTAGGGCTCCCTTGGGTCTATCAGGGCAGCACAAGTTTGAGGTGGGGACAACTTCGGTGTGGGGTCCATCCTTCGATATAAGGATTTTTTGCAGTCAGGGCAAGGGGCCCCTGGGCACAACCTTTGGCCATTTTACCTGGGAAAGGAAACTCATCAGTCCAAGTTCCTGATGTCAGTTTGTAGGGCTCCCTTGGGTCTATCAGGGCAGCACAATTTTAAGGTGGGGACAACTTCGGTCTGGGGTCCATCCTTCGATATAAGGATTCTTTGCAGTGAGGCCCCAGCCCATGGCCAGGGGCCCCTGGGCACATCCTTCCATTTTCCCTGGGAAAGAAAGCTCAGCAGTCCAGGTTCCTGATGTCAGTTTGTAGGGCTCCCTTGGGTCTATCAGGGCAGCACAAGTTTGAGGTGGGGACAACTTCGGTGTGGGGTCCATCCTTCGATATAAGGATTTTTTGCAGTCAGGGCCAGGGTCCCAGGGCCAGGGGCCCCTGGGCACATCCTTTTTCCATTTTCCCTGGGAAAGAAAACTCAGCAGTCCAGGTTCCTGATGTCTGTTTGTAGGGCTCCCTTGGGTCTATCAGGGCAGCACAAGTTTGAGGTGGGGACAACTTCGGTGTGGGGTCCATCCTTCGTTATAAGGATTCTTTGCAGTCAGGGCCAGGGGCCCCTGGGCACATCCTTTTTCCATTTTCCCTGGGAAAGAAAAGTCAGCAGTCCAGGTTCCTGATGTCAGTTTGTAGGGCTCCCTTGGGTCTATCAGGGCAGCACAAGTTTGAGGTGGGGACAACTTCGGTGTGGGGTCCATCTTTCGATATAAGGATTTTTTGCAGTCAGGGCCAGGGGCCCCTGGGCACATCCTTTTTCCATTTTCCCTGGGAAAGAAAACTCAGCAGTCCAGGTTCCTGATGTCAGTTTGTAGGGCTCCCTTGGGTCTATCAGGGCAGCACAAGTTTGAGGTGGGGACAACTTTGGTGTGGGGTCCATCCTTCGATATAAGGATTCTTTGCAGTGAGGCCCCAGCCCAGGGCCAGGGGCCCCTGGGCACATCCTTTTTCCATTTTCCCTGGGAAAGAAAACTCAGCAGTCCAGGTTCCTGATGTCAGTTTGTAGGGTTCCCTTGGGTCTATCAGGGCAGCACAAGTTTGAGGTGGGGACAACTTCGGTGTGGGGTCCATCCTTCGATATAAGGATTCTTTGCAGTGAGGCCCCAGCCCATGTCCAGGGGCCCCTGGGCACATCCTTTTTCCATTTTCCCTGGGAAAGAAAACTCAGCATTCCTGGTTCCTGATGTCAGTTTTTAGGGCTCCCTTGGGTCTATCAGGGCAGCACAAGTTTGAGGTGGGGACAACTTCGGTGTGGGGTCCATCCTTCGATATAAGGATTTTTTGCAGTCAGGGCCAGGGGCCCCTGGGCACATCCTTTTTCCATTTTCCCTGGGAAAGAAAACTCAGCAGTCCAGGTTCCTGATGTCAGTTTGTAGGGCTCCCTTGGGTCTATCAGGGCAGCACAAGTTTGAGGTGGGGACATCTTCGGTGTGGGGTCCATCCTTCGATATAAGGATTCTTTGCAGTGAGGCCCCAGCCCATGTCCAGGGGCCCCTGGGCACATCCTTTTTCCATTTTCCCTGGGAAAGAAAACTCAGCAGTCCAGGTTCCTGATGTCAGTTTGTAGGGCTCCCTTGGGTCTATCAGGGCAGCACAAGTTTGAGGTGGGGACAACTTCGGTGTGGGGTCCATCCTTCGATATAAGGATTTTTTGCAGTCAGGGCCAGGGGCCCCTGGGCACATCCTTTTTCCATTTTCCCTGGGAAAGAAAACTCAGCAGTCCAGGTTCCTGATGTCAGTTTGTAGGGCTCCCTTGGGTCTATCAGGGCAGCACAAGTTTGAGGTGGGGACAACTTCGGTGTGGGGTCCATCCTTCGATATAAGGATTCTTTGCAGTCAGGGCCAGGGGCCCCTGGGCACATCCTTTTTCCATTTTCCCTGGGAAAGAAAACTCAGCAGTCCAGGTTCCTGATGTCAGTTTGTAGGGCTCCCTTGGGTCTATCAGGGCAGCACAATTTTAAGGTGGGGACAACTTCGGTGTGGGGTCCATTCTTCGATATAAGGATTCTTTGCAGTGAGGCCCCAGCCCAGGTCCAGGGGCCCCTGGGCACATCCTTTTTCCATTTTCCCTGGGAAAGAAAAGTCAGCAGTCCAGGTTCCTGATGTCAGTTTGTAGGGCTCCCTTGGGTCTATCAGGGCAGCACAAGTTTGAGGTGGGGACAACTTCGGTGTGGGGTCCATCCTTCGATATAAGGGTTTTTTGCAGTCAGGGCCAGGGGCCCCTGGGCACATCCTTTTTCCATTTTCCCTGGGAAAGAAAACTCAGCAGTCCAGGTTCCTGATGTCAGTTTGTAGGGCTCCCTTGGGTCTATCAGGGCAGCACAAGTTTGAGGTGGGGACAACTTCGGTGTGGGGTCCATCCTTCGATATAAGGATTTTTTGCAGTCAGGGCCAGGGTCCCAGGGCCAGGGGCCCCTGGGCACATACTTTTTCCATTTTCCCTGGGAAAGAAAACTCAGCAGTCCAGGTTCCTGATGTCTGTTTGTAGGGCTCCCTTGGGTCTATCAGGGCAGCACAAGTTTGAGGTGGGGACAACTTCGGTGTGGGGTCCATCCTTCGTTATAAGGATTCTTTGCAGTGAGGCCCCAGCCCATGTCCAGGGGCCCCTGGGCACATCCTTTTTCCATTTTCCCTGGGAAAGAAAACTCAGCAATCCAGGTTCCTGATGTCAGTTTGTAGGGCTCCCTTGGGTCTATCAGGGCAGCACAAGTTTGAGGTGGGGACAACTTCGGTGTGGGGTCCATCCTTCGTTATAAGGATTCTTTGCAGTCAGGGCCAGGGGCCCCTGGGCACATCCTTTTTCCATTTTCCCTGGGAAAGAAAACTCAGCAGTCCAGGTTCCTGATGTCAGTTTGTAGGGCTCCCTTGGGTCTATCAGGGCAGCACATGTTTGAGGTGGGGACAACTTCAGTGTGGGGTCCATCCTTCGATATAAGGATTTTTTGCAGTCAGGGCCAGGGGCCCTTGGGCACATCCTTTTTCCATTTTCCCTGGGAAAGAAAACTCAGCAGTCCAGGTTCCTGATGTCAGTTTGTAGGGCTCCCTTGGGTCTATCAGGGCAGCACAAGTTTGAGGTGGGGACAACTTTGGTGTGGGGTCCATCCTTCGATATAAGGATTCTTTGCAGTGAGGCCCCAGCCTAGGGCCAGGGGCCCCTGGGCACATCCTTTTTCCATTTTCCCTGGGAAAGAAAACTCAGCAGTCCAGGTTCCTGATGTCAGTTTGTAGGGTTCCCTTGGGTCTATCAGGGCAGCACAAGTTTGAGGTGGGGACAACTTCGGTGTGGGGTCCATCCTTCGATATAAGGATTCTTTGCAGTGAGGCCCCAGCCCATGTCCAGGGGCCCCTGGGCACATCCTTTTTCCATTTTCCCTGGGAAAGAAAACTCAGCAGTCCAGGTTCCTGATGTCAGTTTGTAGGGCTCCCTTGGGTCTATCAGGGCAGCACAAGTTTGAGGTGGGGACAACTTCGGTGTGGGGTCCATCCTTCGATATAAGGATTTTTTGCAGTCAGGGCCAGGGGCCCCTGGGCACATCCTTTTTCCATTTTCCCTGGGAAAGAAAACTCAGCAGTCCAGGTTCCTGATGTCAGTTTGTAGGGCTCCCTTGGGTCTATCAGGGCAGCACAAGTTTGAGGTGGGGACATCTTCGGTGTGGGGTCCATCCTTCGATATAAGGATTCTTTGCAGTGAGGCCCCAGCCCATGTCCAGGGGCCCCTGGGCACATCCTTTTTCCATTTTCCCTGGGAAAGAAAACTCAGCAGTCCAGGTTCCTGATGTCAGTTTGTAGGGCTCCCTTGGGTCTATCAGGGCAGCCCAAGTTTGAGCTGGGGACAACTTCGGTGTGGGGTCCATCCTTCGATATAAGGATTTTTTGCAGTCAGGGCCAGGGGCCCCTGGGCACATCCTTTTTCCATTTTCCCTGGGAAAGAAAACTCAGCAGTCCAGGTTCCTGATGTCAGTTTGTAGGGCTCCCTTGGGTCTATCAGGGCAGCACAAGTTTGAGGTGGGGACAACTTCGGTGTGGGGTCCATCCTTCGATATAAGGATTTTTTGCAGTGAGGCCCCAGCCCAGGGCCAGGGAACCCTGGGCACATCCTTTTTCCATTTTCCCTGGGAAAGAAAACTCAGCAGTCCAGTTTCCTGATGTCAGTTTGTAGGGTTCCCTTGGGTCTATCAGGGCAGCACAAGTTTGAGGTGGGGACAACTTCGGTGTGGGGTCCATCCTTCGATATAAGGATTCTTTGCAGTGAGGCCCCAGCCCATGTCCAGGGGCCCCTGGGCACATCCTTTTTCCATTTTCCCTGGGAAAGAAAACTCAGCAGTCCAGGTTCCTGATGTCAGTTTGTAGGGCTCCCTTGGGTCTATCAGGGCAGCACAAGTTTGAGGTGGGGACAACTTCGGTGTGGGGTCCATCCTTCGATATAAGGATTTTTTGCAGTCAGGGCCAGGGGCCCCTGGGCACATCCTTTTTCCATTTTCCCTGGGAAAGAAAACTCAGCAGTCCAGGTTCCTGATGTCAGTTTGTAGGGCTCCCTTGGGTCTATCAGGGCAGCAAAAGTTTGAGGTGGGGACATCTTCGGTGTGGGGTCCATCCTTCGATATAAGGATTCTTTGCAGTGAGGCCCCAGACCATGTCCAGGGGCCCCTGGGCACATCCTTTTTCCATTTTCCCTGGGAAAGAAAACTCAGCAGTCCAGGTTCCTGATGTCAGTTTGTAGGGCTCCCTTGGGTCTATCAGGGCAGCACAAGTTTGAGGTGGGGACAACTTCGGTGTGGGGTCCATCCTTCGATATAAGGATTCTTTGCAGTCAGGGCCAGGGGCCCCTGGGCACATCCTTTTTCCATTTTCCCTGGGAAAGAAAACTCAGCACTCCAGGTTCCTGATGTCAGTTTGTAGGGCTCCCTTGGGTCTATCAGGGCAGCACAAGTTTGAGGTGGGGAAAACTTCGGTGTGGGGTCCATCCTTCGATATAAGGATTTTTTGCAGTCAGGGCCAGGGGCCCCTGGGCACATCCTTTTTCCATTTTCCCTGGGAAAGAAAACTCAGCAGTCCAGGTTCCTGATGTCAGTTTGTAGGGCTCCCTTGGGTCTATCAGGGCAGCACAAGTTTGAGGTGGGGACAACTTTGGTGTGGGGTCCATCCTTCGATATAAGGATTCTTTGCAGTGAGGCCCCAGCCCAGGGCCAGGGGCCCCAGGGCACATCCTTTTTCCATTTTCCCTGGGAAAGAAAACTCAGCAGTCCAGGTTCCTGATGTCAGTTTGTAGGGTTCCCTTGGGTCTATCAGGGCAGCACAAGTTTGAGGTGGGGACAACTTCGGTGTGGGGTCCATCCTTCGATATAAGGATTCTTTGCAGTGAGGCCCCAGCCCAGGGCCAGGGGCCCCTGGGCACATCCTTTTTCCATTTTCCCTTGGAAAGAAAACTCAGCAGTACAGGTTCCTGATGTCAGTTTGTAGGGCTCCCTTGGGTCTATCAGGGCAGCACAAGTTTGAGGTGGGGACATCTTCGGTGTGGGTTCCATCCTTCGTTATAAGGATTCTTTGCAGTCAGGGCCAGGGGCCCCTGGGCACATCCTTTTTCCATTTTCCCTGGGAAAGAAAACTCAGCAGTCCAGGTTCCTGATGTCTGTTTGTAGGGCTCCCTTGGGTCTCTCAGGGCAGCAGAATTTTAAGGTGGGGACAACTTCGGTGTGGGGTCCATCCTTCGATATAAGGATTCTTTGCAGTGAGGCCCCAGCCCAGGGCCAGGGGCCCCTGGGCACATCCTTCATCCATTTTCCCTGGGAAAGAAAACTCAGCAGTCCAGGTTCCTGATGTCAGTTTGTAGGGCTCCCTTGGGTCTATCAGGGCAGCACAAGTTTGAGGTGGGGACAACTTCGGTGTGGGGTCCATCCTTCGATATAAGGATTTTTTGCAGTCAGGGCAAGGGGCCCCTGGGCACAACCTTTGGCCATTTTACCTGGGAAAGGAAACTCATCAGTCCAAGTTCCTGATGTCAGTTTGTAGGGCTCCCTTGGGTCTATCAGGGCAGCACAATTTTAAGGTGGGGACAACTTCGGTCTGGGGTCCATCCTTCGATATAAGGATTCTTTGCAGTGAGGCCCCAGCCCATGGCCAGGGGCCCCTGGGCACATCCTTCTTCCATTTTCCCTGGGAAAGAAAACTCAGCAGTCCAGGTTCCTGATGTCAGTTTGTAGGGCTCCCTTGGGTCTATCAGGGCAGCACAAGTTTGAGGTGGGGACAACTTCGGTGTGGGGTCCATCCTTCGATATAAGGATTTTTTGCAGTCAGGGCCAGGTTCCCAGGGCCAGGGGCCCCTGGGCACATCCTTTTTCCATTTTCCCTGGGAAAGAAAACTCAGCAGTCCAGGTTCCTGATGTCTGTTTGTAGGGCTCCCTTGGGTCTATCAGGGCAGCACAAGTTTGAGGTGGGGACAACTTCGGTGTGGGGTCCATCCTTCGTTATAAGGATTCTTTGCAGTGAGGCCCCAGCCCATGTCCAGGGGCCCCTGGGCACATCCTTTTTCCATTTTCCCTGGGAAAGAAAACTCAGCAATCCAGGTTCCTGATGTCAGTTTGTAGGGCTCCCTTGGGTCTATCAGGGCAGCACAAGTTTGAGGTGGGGACAACTTCGGTGTGGGTTCCATCCTTCGATATAAGGATTCTTTGCAGTCAGGGCCAGGGGCCCCTGGGCACATCCTTTTTCCATTTTCCCTGGGAAAGAAAAGTCAGCAGTCCAGGTTCCTGATGTCAGTTTGTAGGGCTCCCTTGGGTCTATCAGGGCAGCACAAGTTTGAGGTGGGGACAACTTCGGTGTGGGGTCCATCTTTCGATATAAGGATTTTTTGCAGTCAGGGCCAGGGGCCCCTGGGCACATCCTTTTTCCATTTTCCCTGGGAAAGAAAACTCAGCAGTCCAGGTTCCTGATGTCAGTTTGTAGGGCTCCCTTGGGTCTATCAGGGCAGCACAAGTTTGAGGTGGGGACAACTTTGGTGTGGGGTCCATCCTTCGATATAAGGATTCTTTGCAGTGAGGCCCCAGCCCATGTCCAGGGGCCCCTGGGCACATCCTTTTTCCATTTTCCCTGGGAAAGAAAACTCAGCAGTCCAGGTTCCTGATGTCAGTTTGTAGGGCTCCCTTGGGTCTATCAGGGCAGCACAAGTTTGAGGTGGGGACAACTTCGGTGTGGGGTCCATCCTTCGATATAAGGATTTTTTGCAGTCAGGGCCAGGGGCCCCTGGGCACATCCTTTTTCCATTTTCCCTGGGAAAGAAAACTCAGCAGTCCAGGTTCCTGATGTCAGTTTGTAGGGCTCCCTTGGGTCTATCAGGGCAGCACAAGTTTGAGGTGGGGACAACTTCGGTGTGGGGTCCATCCTTCGATATAAGGATTCTTTGCAGTCAGGGCCAGGGGCCCCTGGGCACATCCTTTTTCCATTTTCCCTGGGAAAGAAAACTCAGCAGTCCAGGTTCCTGATGTCAGTTTGTAGGGCTCCCTTGGGTCTATCAGGGCAGCACAATTTTAAGGTGGGGACAACTTCGGTGTGGGGTCCATTCTTCGATATAAGGATTCTTTGCAGTGAGGCCCCAGCCCAGGTCCAGGGGCCCCTGGGCACATCCTTTTTCCATTTTCCCTGGGAAAGAAAAGTCAGCAGTCCAGGTTCCTGATGTCAGTTTGTAGGGCTCCCTTGGGTCTATCAGGGCAGCACAAGTTTGAGGTGGGGACAACTTCGGTGTGGGGTCCATCCTTCGATATAAGGGTTTTTTGCAGTCAGGGCCAGGGGCCCCTGGGCACATCCTTTTTCCATTTTCCCTGGGAAAGAAAACTCAGCAGTCCAGGTTCCTGATGTCAGTTTGTAGGGCTCCCTTGGGTCTATCAGGGCAGCACAAGTTTGAGGTGGGGACAACTTCGGTGTGGGGTCCATCCTTCGATATAAGGATTTTTTGCAGTCAGGGCCAGGGTCCCAGGGCCAGGGGCCCCTGGGCACATCCTTTTTCCATTTTCCCTGGGAAAGAAAACTCAGCAGTCCAGGTTCCTGATGTCAGTTTGTAGGGCTCCCTTGGGTCTATCAGGGCAGCACAAGTTTGAGGTGGGGACATCTTCGGTGTGGGGTCCATCCTTCGATATAAGGATTCTTTGCAGTGAGGCCCCAGCCCATGTCCAGGGGCCCCTGGGCACATCCTTTTTCCATTTTCCCTGGGAAAGAAAACTCAGCAATCCAGGTTCCTGATGTCAGTTTGTAGGGCTCCCTTGGGTCTATCAGGGCAGCACAAGTTTGAGGTGGGGACAACTTCGGTGTGGGGTCCATCCTTCGATATAAGGGTTTTTTGCAGTCAGGGCCAGGGGCCCCTGGGCACATCCTTTTTCCATTTTCCCTGGGAAAGAAAACTCAGCAGTCCAGGTTCCTGATGTCAGTTTGTAGGGTTCGCTTGGGTCTATCAGGGCAGCACAAGTTTGAGGTGGGGACAACTTCGGTCTAGGCTCCATCCTTCGATATAAGGATTCTTTGCAGTGAGGCCCCAGCCCATGTCCAGGGGCCCCTGGGCACATCCTTTTTCCATTTTCCCTGGGAAAGAAAACTCAGCAGTCCAGGTTCCTGATGTCAGTTTGTAGGGCTCCCTTGGGTCTATCAGGGCAGCACAAGTTTGAGGTGGGGACAACTTCGGTGTGGGGTCCATCCTTCGATATAAGGATTTTTTGCAGTCAGGGCCAGGGGCCCCTGGGCACATCCTTTTTCCATTTTCCCTGGGAAAGAAAACTCAGCAGTCCAGGTTCCTGATGTCAGTTTGTAGGGCTCCCTTGGGTCTATCAGGGCAGCAAAAGTTTGAGGTGGGGACATCTTCGGTGTGGGGTCCATCCTTCGATATAAGGATTCTTTGCAGTGAGGCCCCAGACCATGTCCAGGGGCCCCTGGGCACATCCTTTTTCCATTTTCCCTGGGAAAGAAAACTCAGCAGTCCAGGTTCCTGATGTCAGTTTGTAGGGCTCCCTTGGGTCTATCAGGGCAGCACAAGTTTGAGGTGGGGACAACTTCGGTGTGGGGTCCATCCTTCGATATAAGGATTCTTTGCAGTCAGGGCCAGGGGCCCCTGGGCACATCCTTTTTCCATTTTCCCTGGGAAAGAAAACTCAGCACTCCAGGTTCCTGATGTCAGTTTGTAGGGCTCCCTTGGGTCTATCAGGGCAGCACAAGTTTGAGGTGGGGAAAACTTCGGTGTGGGGTCCATCCTTCGATATAAGGATTTTTTGCAGTCAGGGCCAGGGGCCCCTGGGCACATCCTTTTTCCATTTTCCCTGGGAAAGAAAACTCAGCAGTCCAGGTTCCTGATGTCAGTTTGTAGGGCTCCCTTGGGTCTATCAGGGCAGCACAAGTTTGAGGTGGGGACAACTTTGGTGTGGGGTCCATCCTTCGATATAAGGATTCTTTGCAGTGAGGCCCCAGCCCAGGGCCAGGGGCCCCAGGGCACATCCTTTTTCCATTTTCCCTGGGAAAGAAAACTCAGCAGTCCAGGTTCCTGATGTCAGTTTGTAGGGTTCCCTTGGGTCTATCAGGGCAGCACAAGTTTGAGGTGGGGACAACTTCGGTGTGGGGTCCATCCTTCGATATAAGGATTCTTTGCAGTGAGGCCCCAGCCCAGGGCCAGGGGCCCCTGGGCACATCCTTTTTCCATTTTCCCTTGGAAAGAAAACTCAGCAGTACAGGTTCCTGATGTCAGTTTGTAGGGCTCCCTTGGGTCTATCAGGGCAGCACAAGTTTGAGGTGGGGACATCTTCGGTGTGGGTTCCATCCTTCGTTATAAGGATTCTTTGCAGTCAGGGCCAGGGGCCCCTGGGCACATCCTTTTTCCATTTTCCCTGGGAAAGAAAACTCAGCAGTCCAGGTTCCTGATGTCAGTTTGTAGGGCTCCCTTGGGCCTATCAGGGCAGCAGAATTTTAAGGTGGGGACAACTTCGGTGTGGGGTCCATCCTTCGATATAAGGATTCTTTGCAGTGAGGCCCCAGCCCATGTCCAGGGGCCCCTGGGCACATCCTTTTTCCATTTTCCCTGGGAAAGAAAACTCAGCAATCCAGGTTCCTGATGTCAGTTTGTAGGGCTCCCTTGGGTCTATCAGGGCAGCACAAGTTTGAGGTGGGGACATCTTCGGTGTGGGTTCCATCCTTCGTTATAAGGATTCTTTGCAGTCAGGGCCAGGGGCCCCTGGGCACATCCTTTTTCCATTTTCCCTGGGAAAGAAAACTCAGCAGTCCAGGTTCCTGATGTCAGTTTGTAGGGCTCCCTTGGGCCTATCAGGGCAGCAGAATTTTAAGGTGGGGACAACTTCGGTGTGGGGTCCATCCTTCGATATAAGGTTTTTTTGCAGTGAGGCCCCAGCCCAGGGCCAGGGGCCCCTGGGCACATCCTTCATCCATTTTCCCTGGGAAAGAAAACTCAGCAGTCCAGGTTCCTGATGTCAGTTTGTAGGGCTCCCTTGGGTCTATCAGGGCAGCACAAGTTTGAGGTGGGGACAACTTCGGTGTGGGGTCCATCCTTCGATATAAGGATTTTTTGCAGTCAGGGCAAGGGGCCCCTGGGCACAACCTTTGGCCATTTTACCTGGGAAAGGAAACTCATCAGTCCAAGTTCCTGATGTCAGTTTGTAGGGCTCCCTTGGGTCTATCAGGGCAGCACAATTTTAAGGTGGGGACAACTTCGGTCTGGGGTCCATCCTTCGATATAAGGATTCTTTGCAGTGAGGCCCCAGCCCAGGGCCAGGGAACCCTGGGCACATCCTTCTTCCATTTTCCCTGGGAAAGAAAGCTCAGCAGTCCAGGTTCCTGATGTCAGTTTGTAGGGCTCCCTTGGGTCTATCAGGGCAGCACAAGTTTGAGGTGGGGACAACTTCGGTGTGGGTTCCATCCTTCGATATAAGGATTTTTTGCAGTCAGGGCCAGGGTCCCAGGGCCAGGGGCCCCTGGGCACATCCTTTTTCCATTTTCCCTGGGAAAGAAAACTCAGCAGTCCAGGTTCCTGATGTCTGTTTGTAGGGCTCCCTTGGGTCTATCAGGGCAGCACAAGTTTGAGGTGGGGACAACTTCGGTGTGGGGTCCATCCTTCGTTATAAGGATTCTTTGCAGTGAGGCCCCAGCCCATGTCCAGGGGCCCCTGGGCACATCCTTTTTCCATTTTCCCTGGGAAAGAAAACTCAGCAATCCAGGTTCCTGATGTCAGTTTGTAGGGCTCCCTTGGGTCTATCAGGGCAGCACAAGTTTGAGGTGGGGACAACTTCGGTGTGGGTTCCATCCTTCTATATAAGGATTCTTTGCAGTCAGGGCCAGGGGCCCCTGGGCACATCCTTTTTCCATTTTCCCTGGGAAAGAAAAGTCAGCAGTCCAGGTTCCTGATGTCAGTTTGTAGGGCTCCCTTGGGTCTATCAGGGCAGCACAAGTTTGAGGTGGGGACAACTTCGGTGTGGGGTCCATCTTTCGATATAAGGATTTTTTGCAGTCAGGGCCAGGGGCCCCTGGGCACATCCTTTTTCCATTTTCCCTGGGAAAGAAAACTCAGCAGTCCAGGTTCCTGATGTCAGTTTGTAGGGCTCCCTTGGGTCTATCAGGGCAGCACAAGTTTGAGGTGGGGACAACTTTGGTGTGGGGTCCATCCTTCGATATAAGGATTCTTTGCAGTGAGGCCCCAGCCCATGTCCAGGGGCCCCTGGGCACATCCTTTTTCCATTTTCCCTGGGAAAGAAAACTCAGCAGTCCAGGTTCCTGATGTCAGTTTTTAGGGTACCCTTGGGTCTATCAGGGCAGCACAAGTTTGAGGTGGGGACAACTTCGGTGTGGGGTCCATCCTTCGATATAAGGATTTTTTGCAGTCAGGGCCAGGGGCCCCTGGGCACATCCTTTTTCCATTTTCCCTGGGAAAGAAAACTCAGCAGTCCAGGTTCCTGATGTCAGTTTGTAGGGCTCCCTTGGGTCTATCAGGGCAGCACAAGTTTGAGGTGGGGACATCTTCGGTGTGGGGTCCATCCTTCGATATAAGGATTCTTTGCAGTGAGGCCCCAGCCCATGTCCAGGGGCCCCTGGGCACATCCTTTTTCCATTCTCCCTGGGAAAGAAAACTCAGCAGTCCAGGTTCCTGATGTCAGTTTGTAGGGCTCCCTTGGGTCTATCAGGGCAGCACAAGTTTGAGGTGGGGACAACTTCGGTGTGGGGTCCATCCTTCGATATAAGGATTTTTTGCAGTCAGGGCCAGGGGCCCCTGGGCACATCCTTTTTCCATTTTCCCTGGGAAAGAAAACTCAGCAGTCCAGGTTCCTGATGTCAGTTTGTAGGGCTCCCTTGGGTCTATCAGGGCAGCACAAGTTTGAGGTGGGGACAACTTCGGTGTGGGGTCCATCCTTCGATATAAGGATTCTTTGCAGTCAGGGCCAGGGGCCCCTGGGCACATCCTTTTTCCATTTTCCCTGGGAAAGAAAACTCAGCAGTCCAGGTTCCTGATGTCAGTTTGTAGGGCTCCCTTGGGTCTATCAGGGCAGCACAATTTTAAGGTGGGGACAACTTCGGTGTGGGGTCCATTCTTCGATATAAGGATTCTTTGCAGTGAGGCCCCAGCCCAGGTCCAGGGGCCCCTGGGCACATCCTTTTTCCATTTTCCCTGGGAAAGAAAAGTCAGCAGTCCAGGTTCCTGATGTCAGTTTGTAGGGCTCCCTTGGGTCTATCAGGGCAGCACAAGTTTGAGGTGGGGACAACTTCGGTGTGGGGTCCATCCTTCGATATAAGGGTTTTTTGCAGTCAGGGCCAGGGGCCCCTGGGCACATCCTTTTTCCATTTTCCCTGGGAAAGAAAACTCAGCAGTCCAGGTTCCTGATGTCAGTTTGTAGGGCTCCCTTGGGTCTATCAGGGCAGCACAAGTTTGAGGTGGGGACAACTTCGGTGTGGGGTCCATCCTTCGATATAAGGATTTTTTGCAGTCAGGGCCAGGGTCCCAGGGCCAGGGGCCCCTGGGCACATCCTTTTTCCATTTTCCCTGGGAAAGAAAACTCAGCAGTCCAGGTTCCTGATGTCTGTTTGTAGGGCTCCCTTGGGTCTATCAGGGCAGCACAAGTTTGAGGTGGGGACAACTTCGGTGTGGGGTCCATCCTTCGTTATAAGGATTCTTTGCAGTGAGGCCCCAGCCCATGTCCAGGGGCCCCTGGGCACATCCTTTTTCCATTTTCCCTGGGAAAGAAAACTCAGCAATCCAGGTTCCTGATGTCAGTTTGTAGGGCTCCCTTGGGTCTATCAGGGCAGCACAAGTTTGAGGTGGGGACAACTTCGGTGTGGGGTCCATCCTTCGTTATAAGGATTCTTTGCAGTCAGGGCCAGGGGCCCCTGGGCACATCCTTTTTCCATTTTCCCTGGGAAAGAAAACTCAGCAGTCCAGGTTCCTGATGTCAGTTTGTAGGGCTCCCTTGGGTCTATCAGGGCAGCACATGTTTGAGGTGGGGACAACTTTGGTGTGGGGTCCATCCTTCGATATAAGGATTTTTTGCAGTCAGGGCCAGGGGCCCTTGGGCACATCCTTTTTCCATTTTCCCTGGGAAAGAAAACTCAGCAGTCCAGGTTCCTGATGTCAGTTTGTAGGGCTCCCTTGGGTCTATCAGGGCAGCACAAGTTTGAGGTGGGGACAACTTTGGTGTGGGGTCCATCCTTCGATATAAGGATTCTTTGCAGTGAGGCCCCAGCCTAGGGCCAGGGGCCCCTGGGCACATCCTTTTTCCATTTTCCCTGGGAAAGAAAACTCAGCAGTCCAGGTTCCTGATGTCAGTTTGTAGGGTTCCCTTGGGTCTATCAGGGCAGCACAAGTTTGAGGTGGGGACAACTTCGGTGTGGGGTCCATCCTTCGATATAAGGATTCTTTGCAGTGAGGCCCCAGCCCATGTCCAGGGGCCCCTGGGCACATCCTTTTTCCATTTTCCCTGGGAAAGAAAACTCAGCAGTCCAGGTTCCTGATGTCAGTTTGTAGGGCTCCCTTGGGTCTATCAGGGCAGCACAAGTTTGAGGTGGGGACAACTTCGGTGTGGGGTCCATCCTTCGATATAAGGGTTTTTTGCAGTCAGGGCCAGGGGCCCCTGGGCACATCCTTTTTCCATTTTCCCTGGGAAAGAAAACTCAGCAGTCCAGGTTCCTGATGTCAGTTTGTAGGGTTCGCTTGGGTCTATCAGGGCAGCACAAGTTTGAGGTGGGGACAACTTCGGTGTGGGGTCCATCCTTCGATATAAGGATTCTTTGCAGTGAGGCCCCAGCCCATGTCCAGGGGCCCCTGGGCACATCCTTTTTCCATTTTCCCTGGGAAAGAAAACTCAGCAGTCCAGGTTCCTGATGTCAGTTTGTAGGGCTCCCTTGGGTCTATCAGGGCAGCACAAGTTTGAGGTGGGGACAACTTCGGTGTGGGGTCCATCCTTCGATATAAGGATTTTTTGCAGTCAGGGCCAGGGGCCCCTGGGCACATCCTTTTTCCATTTTCCCTGGGAAAGAAAACTCAGCAATCCAGGTTCCTGATGTCAGTTTGTAGGGCTCCCTTGGGTCTATCAGGGCAGCACAAGTTTGAGGTGGGGACAACTTCGGTGTGGGGTCCATCCTTCGATATAAGGATTCTTGGCAGTGAGGCCCCAGCCCATGTCCAGGGGCCCCTGGGCACATCCTTTTTCCATTTTCCCTGGGAAAGAAAACTCAGCAGTCCAGGTTCCTGATGTCAGTTTGTAGGGCTCCCTTGGGTCTATCAGGGCAGCACAAGTTTGAGGTGGGGACAACTTCGGTGTGGGGTCCATCCTTCGATATAAGGTTTTTTTGCAGTGAGGCCCCAGCCCAGGGCCAGGGAACCCTGGGCACATCCTTTTTCCATTTTCCCTGGGAAAGAAAACTCAGCAGTCCAGTTTCCTGATGTCAGTTTGTAGGGTTCCCTTGGGTCTATCAGGGCAGCACAAGTTTGAGGTGGGGACAACTTCGGTGTGGGGTCCATCCTTCGATATAAGGATTCTTTGCAGTGAGGCCCCAGCCCATGTCCAGGGGCCCCTGGGCACATCCTTTTTCCATTTTCCCTGGGAAAGAAAACTCAGCAGTCCAGGTTCCTGATGTCAGTTTGTAGGGCTCCCTTGGGTCTATCAGGGCAGCACAAGTTTGAGGTGGGGACAACTTCGGTGTGGGGTCCATCCTTCGATATAAGGATTTTTTGCAGTCAGGGCCAGGGGCCCCTGGGCACATCCTTTTTCCATTTTCCCTGGGAAAGAAAACTCAGCAGTCCAGGTTCCTGATGTCAGTTTGTAGGGCTCCCTTGGGTCTATCAGGGCAGCAAAAGTTTGAGGTGGGGACATCTTCGGTGTGGGGTCCATCCTTCGATATAAGGATTCTTTGCAGTGAGGCCCCAGACCATGTCCAGGGGCCCCTGGGCACATCCTTTTTCCATTTTCCCTGGGAAAGAAAACTCAGCAGTCCAGGTTCCTGATGTCAGTTTGTAGGGCTCCCTTGGGTCTATCAGGGCAGCACAAGTTTGAGGTGGGGACAACTTCGGTGTGGGGTCCATCCTTCGATATAAGGATTCTTTGCAGTCAGGGCCAGGGGCCCCTGGGCACATCCTTTTTCCATTTTCCCTGGGAAAGAAAACTCAGCACTCCAGGTTCCTGATGTCAGTTTGTAGGGCTCCCTTGGGTCTATCAGGGCAGCACAAGTTTGAGGTGGGGAAAACTTCGGTGTGGGGTCCATCCTTCGATATAAGGATTTTTTGCAGTCAGGGCCAGGGGCCCCTGGGCACATCCTTTTTCCATTTTCCCTGGGAAAGAAAACTCAGCAGTCCAGGTTCCTGATGTCAGTTTGTAGGGCTCCCTTGGGTCTATCAGGGCAGCACAAGTTTGAGGTGGGGACAACTTTGGTGTGGGGTCCATCCTTCGATATAAGGATTCTTTGCAGTGAGGCCCCAGCCCAGGGCCAGGGGCCCCAGGGCACATCCTTTTTCCATTTTCCCTGGGAAAGAAAACTCAGCAGTCCAGGTTCCTGATGTCAGTTTGTAGGGTTCCCTTGGGTCTATCAGGGCAGCACAAGTTTGAGGTGGGGACAACTTCGGTGTGGGGTCCATCCTTCGATATAAGGATTCTTTGCAGTGAGGCCCCAGCCCAGGGCCAGGGGCCCCTGGGCACATCCTTTTTCCATTTTCCCTTGGAAAGAAAACTCAGCAGTACAGGTTCCTGATGTCAGTTTGTAGGGCTCCCTTGGGTCTATCAGGGCAGCACAAGTTTGAGGTGGGGACAACTTCGGTGTGGGGTCCATCCTTCGATATAAGGATTTTTTGCAGTCAGGGCCAGGGGCCCCTGGGCACATCCTTTTTCCATTTTCCCTGGGAAAGAAAACTCAGCAATCCAGGTTCCTGATGTCAGTTTGTAGGGCTCCCTTGGGTCTATCAGGGCAGCACAAGTTTGAGGTGGGGACAACTTCGGTGTGGGGTCCATCCTTCGATATAAGGATTTTTTGCAGTCAGGGCAAGGGGCCCCTGGGCACAACCTTTGGCCATTTTACCTGGGAAAGGAAACTCATCAGTCCAAGTTCCTGATGTCAGTTTGTAGGGCTCCCTTGGGTGTATCAGGGCAGCACAATTTTAAGGTGGGGACAACTTCGGTCTGGGGTCCATCCTTCGATATAAGGATTCTTTGCAGTGAGGCCCCAGCCCAGGGCCAGGGGCCCCTGGGCACACCCTTCTTCCATTTTCCCTGGGAAAGAAAACTCAGCAGTCCAGGTTCCTGATGTCAGTTTGTAGGGCTCCCTTGGGTCTATCAGGGCAGCACAAGTTTGAGGTGGGGACAACTTCGGTGTGGGGTCCATCCTTCGATATAAGGATTCTTTGCAGTCAGGGCCAGGGGCCCAGGGCCAGGGGCCCCTGGGCACATCCTTTTTCCATTTTCCCTGGGAAAGAAAACTCAGCAGTCCAGGTTCCTGATGTCTGTTTGTAGGGCTCCCTTGGGTCTATCAGGGCAGCACAAGTTTGAGGTGGGGACAACTTTGGTGTGGGGTCCATCCTTCGTTATAAGGATTCTTTGCAGTGAGGCCCCAGCCCATGTCCAGGGGCCCCTGGGCACATCCTTTTTCCATTTTCCCTGGGAAAGAAAACTCAGCAATCCAGGTTCCTGATGTCAGTTTGTAGGGCTCCCTTGGGTCTATCAGGGCAGCACAAGTTTGAGGTGGGGACATCTTCGGTGTGGGTTCCATCCTTCGTTATAAGGATTCTTTGCAGTCAGGGCCAGGGGCCCCTGGGCACATCCTTTTTCCATTTTCCCTGGGAAAGAAAACTCAGCAGTCCAGGTTCCTGATGTCAGTTTGTAGGGCTCCCTTGGGTCTATCAGGGCAGCACAAGTTTGAGGTGGGGACAACTTCGGTGTGGGGTCCATCCTTCGATATAAGGATTCTTTGCAGTGAGGCCCCAGCCCATGTCCAGGGGCCCCTGGGCACATCCTTTTTCCATTTTCCCTGGGAAAGAAAAGTCAGCAGTCCAGGTTCCTGATGTCAGTTTGTAGGGCTCCCTTGGGTCTATCAGGGCAGCACAAGTTTGAGGTGGGGACAACTTCGGTGTGGGGTCCATCCTTCGATATAAGGATTTTTTGCAGTCAGGGCCAGGGGCCCCTGGGCACATCCTTTTTCCATTTTCCCTGGGAAAGAAAACTCAGCAGTCCAGGTTCCTGATGTCAGTTTGTAGGGCTCCCTTGGGTCTATCAGGGCAGCACAAGTTTGAGGTGGGGACAACTTTGGTGTGGGGTCCATCCTTTGATATAAGGATTCTTTGCAGTGAGGCCCCAGCCCAGGGCCAGGGGCCCCAGGGGACATCCTTTTTCCATTTTCCCTGGGAAAGAAAACTCAGCAGTCCAGGTTCCTGATGTCAGTTTGTAGGGCTCCCTTGGGTCTATCAGGGCAGCACAAGTTTGAGGTGGGGACAACTTCGGTGTGGGGTCCATCCTTCGATATAAGGATTCTTTGCAGTGAGGCCCCAGCCCATGTCCAGGGGCCCCTGGGCACATCCTTTTTCCATTTTCCCTGGGAAAGAAAACTCAGCAGTCCAGGTTCCTGATGTCAGTTTGTAGGGCTCCCTTGGGTCTATCAGGGCAGCACAAGTTTGAGGTGGGGACAACTTCGGTGTGGGGTCCATCCTTCGATATAAGGATTTTTTGCAGTCAGGGCCAGGGGCCCCTGGGCACATCCTTTTTCCATTTTCCCTGGGAAAGAAAACTCAGCAGTCCAGGTTCCTGATGTCAGTTTGTAGGGCTCCCTTGTGTCTATCAGGGCAGCACAAGTTTGAGGTGGGGACAACTTCGGTGTGGGGTCCATCCTTCGATATAAGGATTCTTTGCAGTGAGGCCCCAGCCCATGTCCAGGGGCCCCTGGGCACATCCTTTTTCCATTTTCCCTGGGAAAGAAAACTCAGCAGTCCAGGTTCCTGATGTCAGTTTGTAGGACTCCCTTGGGTCTATCAGGGCAGCACAAGTTTGAGGTGGGGACAACTTCGGTGTGGGGTCCATCCTTCGATATAAGGTTTTTTTGCAGTGAGGCCCCAGCCCAGGGCCAGGGAACCCTGGGCACATCCTTTTTCCATTTTCCCTGGGAAAGAAAACTCAGCAGTCCAGTTTCCTGATGTCAGTTTGTAGGGTTCCCTTGGGTCTATCAGGGCAGCACAAGTTTGAGGTGGGGACAACTTCGGTGTGGGGTCCATCCTTCGATATAAGGATTTTTTGCAGTCAGGGCCAGGGGCCCCTGGGCACATCCTTTTTCCATTTTCCCTGGGAAAGAAAACTCAGCAGTCCAGGTTCCTGATGTCAGTTTGTAGGGCTCCCTTGGGTCTATCAGGGCAGCACAAGTTTGAGGTGGGGACATCTTCGGTGTGGGGTCCATCCTTCGATATAAGGATTCTTTGCAGTGAGGCCCCAGACCATGTCCAGGGGCCCCTGGGCACATCCTTTTTCCATTTTCCCTGGGAAAGAAAACTCAGCAGTCCAGGTTCCTGATGTCAGTTTGTAGGGCTCCCTTGGGTCTATCAGGGCAGCACAAGTTTGAGGTGGGGACAACTTCGGTGTGGGGTCCATTCTTCGATATAAGGATTCTTTGCAGTCAGGGCCAGGGGCCCCTGGGCACATCCTTTTTCCATTTTCCCTGGGAAAGAAAACTCAGCACTCCAGGTTCCTGATGTCAGTTTGTAGGGCTCCCTTGGGTCTATCAGGGCAGCACAAGTTTGAGGTGGGGACAACTTCGGTGTGGGGTCCATCCTTCGATATAAGGATTTTTTGCAGTCAGGGCCAGGGGCCCCTGGGCACATCCTTTTTCCATTTTCCCTGGGAAAGAAAACTCAGCAGTCCAGGTTCCTGATGTCAGTTTGTAGGGCTTCCTTGGGTCTATCAGGGCAGCACAAGTTTGAGGTGGGGACAACTTTGGTGTGGGGTCCATCCTTCGATATAAGGATTCTTTGCAGTGAGGCCCCAGCCCAGGGCCAGGGGCCCCAGGGCACATCCTTTTTCCATTTTCCCTGGGAAAGAAAACTCAGCAGTCCAGGTTCCTGATGTCAGTTTGTAGGGTTCCCTTGGGTCTATCAGGGCAGCACAAGTTTGAGGTGGGGACAACTTCGGTGTGGGGTCCATCCTTCGATATAAGGATTCTTTGCAGTGAGGCCCCAGCCCAGGGCCAGGGGCCCCTGGGCACATCCTTTTTCCATTTTCCCTTGGAAAGAAAACTCAGCAGTCCAGGTTCCTGATGTCAGTTTGTAGGGCTCCCTTGGGTCTATCAGGGCAGCACAAGTTTGAGGTGGGGACAACTTCGGTGTGGGGTCCATCCTTCGATATAAGGATTTTTTGCAGTCAGGGCCAGGGGCCCCTGGGCACATCCTTTTTCCATTTTCCCTGGGAAAGAAAACTCAGCAGTCCAGGTTCCTGATGTCAGTTTGTAGGGCTCCCTTGGGTCTATCAGGGCAGCACAAGTTTGAGGTGGGGACAACTTCGGTGTGGGGTCCATCCTTCGATATAAGGATTCTTTGCAGTGAGGCCCCAGCCCAGGTCCAGGGGTCCCTGGGCACATCCTTTTTCCATTTTCCCTGGGAAAGAAAACTCAGCAGTCAAGGTTCCTGATGTCAGTTTGTAGGGCTCCCTTGGGTCTATCAGGGCAGCACAAGTTTGAGGTGGGGACAACTTCGGTGTGGGGTCCATCCTTCGATATAAGGATTTTTTGCAGTCAGGGCAAGGGGCCCCTGGGCACATCCTTTTTCCATTTTCCCTGGGAAAGAAAACTCAGCAGTCCAGGTTCCTGATGTCAGTTTGTAGGGCTCCCTTGGGTGTATCAGGGCAGCACAATTTTAAGGTGGGGACAACTTCGGTCTGGGGTCCATCCTTCGATATAAGGATTCTTTGCAGTGAGGCCCCAGCCCAGGGCCAGGGGCCCCTGGGCACACCCTTCTTCCATTTTCCCTGGGAAAGAAAACTCAGCAGTCCAGGTTCCTGATGTCAGTTTGTAGGGCTCCCTTGGGTCTATCAGGGCAGCACAAGTTTGAGGTGGGGACAACTTCGGTGTGGGGTCCATCCTTCGATATAAGGTTTTTTTGCAGTGAGGCCCCAGCCCAGAGCCAGGGAACCCTGGGCACATCCTTTTTCCATTTTCCCTGGGAAAGAAAACTCAGCAGTCCAGTTTCCTGATGTCAGTTTGTAGGGTTCCCTTGGGTCTATCAGGGCAGCACAAGTTTGAGGTGGGGACAACTTCGGTGTGGGGTCCATCCTTCGATATAAGGATTCTTTGCAGTGAGGCCCCAGCCCATGTCCAGGGGCCCCTGGGCACATCCTTTTTCCATTTTCCCTGGGAAAGAAAACTCAGCAGTCCAGGTTCCTGATGTCAGTTTGTAGGGCTCCCTTGGGTCTATCAGGGCAGCACAAGTTTGAGGTGGGGACAACTTCGGTGTGGGGTCCATTCTTCGATATAAGGATTCTTTGCAGTCAGGGCCAGGGGCCCCTGGGCACATCCTTTTTCCATTTTCCCTGGGAAAGAAAACTCAGCACTCCAGGTTCCTGATGTCAGTTTGTAGGGCTCCCTTGGGTCTATCAGGGCAGCACAAGTTTGAGGTGGGGACAACTTCGGTGTGGGGTCCATCCTTCGATATAAGGATTTTTTGCAGTCAGGGCCAGGGGCCCCTGGGCACATCCTTTTTCCATTTTCCCTGGGAAAGAAAACTCAGCAGTCCAGGTTCCTGATGTCAGTTTGTAGGGCTTCCTTGGGTCTATCAGGGCAGCACAAGTTTGAGGTGGGGACAACTTTGGTGTGGGGTCCATCCTTCGATATAAGGATTCTTTGCAGTGAGGCCCCAGCCCAGGGCCAGGGGCCCCAGGGCACATCCTTTTTCCATTTTCCCTGGGAAAGAAAACTCAGCAGTCCAGGTTCCTGATGTCAGTTTGTAGGGTTCCCTTGGGTCTATCAGGGCAGCACAAGTTTGAGGTGGGGACAACTTCGGTGTGGGGTCCATCCTTCGATATAAGGATTCTTTGCAGTGAGGCCCCAGCCCAGGGCCAGGGGCCCCTGGGCACATCCTTTTTCCATTTTCCCTTGGAAAGAAAACTCAGCAGTCCAGGTTCCTGATGTCAGTTTGTAGGGCTCCCTTGGGTCTATCAGGGCAGCACAAGTTTGAGGTGGGGACAACTTCGGTGTGGGGTCCATCCTTCGATATAAGGATTTTTTGCAGTCAGGGCCAGGGGCCCCTGGGCACATCCTTTTTCCATTTTCCCTGGGAAAGAAAACTCAGCAGTCCAGGTTCCTGATGTCAGTTTGTAGGGCTCCCTTGGGTCTATCAGGGCAGCACAAGTTTGAGGTGGGGACAACTTCGGTGTGGGGTCCATCCTTCGATATAAGGATTCTTTGCAGTGAGGCCCCAGCCCAGGTCCAGGGGTCCCTGGGCACATCCTTTTTCCATTTTCCCTGGGAAAGAAAACTCAGCAGTCAAGGTTCCTGATGTCAGTTTGTAGGGCTCCCTTGGGTCTATCAGGGCAGCACAAGTTTGAGGTGGGGACAACTTCGGTGTGGGGTCCATCCTTCGATATAAGGATTTTTTGCAGTCAGGGCAAGGGGCCCCTGGGCACATCCTTTTTCCATTTTCCCTGGGAAAGAAAACTCAGCAGTCCAGGTTCCTGATGTCAGTTTGTAGGGCTCCCTTGGGTGTATCAGGGCAGCACAATTTTAAGGTGGGGACAACTTCGGTCTGGGGTCCATCCTTCGATATAAGGATTCTTTGCAGTGAGGCCCCAGCCCAGGGCCAGGGGCCCCTGGGCACACCCTTCTTCCATTTTCCCTGGGAAAGAAAACTCAGCAGTCCAGGTTCCTGATGTCAGTTTGTAGGGCTCCCTTGGGTCTATCAGGGCAGCACAAGTTTGAGGTGGGGACAACTTCGGTGTGGGGTCCATCCTTCGATATAAGGTTTTTTTGCAGTGAGGCCCCAGCCCAGAGCCAGGGAACCCTGGGCACATCCTTTTTCCATTTTCCCTGGGAAAGAAAACTCAGCAGTCCAGTTTCCTGATGTCAGTTTGTAGGGTTCCCTTGGGTCTATCAGGGCAGCACAAGTTTGAGGTGGGGACAACTTCGGTGTGGGGTCCATCCTTCGATATAAGGATTCTTTGCAGTGAGGCCCCAGCCCATGTCCAGGGGCCCCTGGGCACATCCTTTTTCCATTTTCCCTGGGAAAGAAAACTCAGCAGTCCAGGTTCCTGATGTCAGTTTGTAGGGCTCCCTTGGGTCTATCAGGGCAGCACAAGTTTGAGGTGGGGACATCTTCGGTGTGGGGTCCATCCTTCGATATAAGGATTCTTTGCAGTGAGGCCCCAGCCCAGGGCCAGGGGCCCCTGGGCACATCCTTTTTCCATTTTCCCTGGGAAAGAAAACTCAGCAGTCCAGGTTCCTGATGTCAGTTTGTAGGGCTCCCTTGGGTCTATCAGGGCAGCACAAGTTTGAGGTGGGGACAACTTCGGTGTGGGGTCCATCCTTCGATATAAGGATTCTTTGCAGTCAGGGCCAGGGGCCCCTGGGCACATCCTTTTTCCATTTTCCCTGGGAAAGAAAACTCAGCACTCCAGGTTCCTGATGTCAGTTTGTAGGGCTCCCTTGGGTCTATCAGGGCAGCACAAGTTTGAGGTGGGGAAAACTTCGGTGTGGGGTCCATCCTTCGATATAAGGATTTTTTGCAGTCAGGGCCAGGGGCCCCTGGGCACATCCTTTTTCCATTTTCCCTGGGAAAGAAAACTCAGCAGTCCAGGTTCCTGATGTCAGTTTGTAGGGCTCCCTTGGGTCTATCAGGGCAGCACAAGTTTGAGGTGGGGACAACTTTGGTGTGGGGTCCATCCTTCGATATAAGGATTCTTTGCAGTGAGGCCCCAGCCCAGGGCCAGGGGCCCCAGGGCACATCCTTTTTCCATTTTCCCTGGGAAAGAAAACTCAGCAGTCCAGGTTCCTGATGTCAGTTTGTAGGGTTCCCTTGGGTCTATCAGGGCAGCACAAGTTTGAGGTGGGGACAACTTCGGTGTGGGGTCCATCCTTCGATATAAGGATTCTTTGCAGTGAGGCCCCAGCCCAGGGCCAGGGGCCCCTGGGCACATCCTTTTTCCATTTTCCCTTGGAAAGAAAACTCAGCAGTCCAGGTTCCTGATGTCAGTTTGTAGGGCTCCCTTGGGTCTATCAGGGCAGCACAAGTTTGAGGTGGGGACAACTTCGGTGTGGGGTCCATCCTTCGATATAAGGATTTTTTGCAGTCAGGGCCAGGGGCCCCTGGGCACATCCTTTGGCCATTTTACCTGGGAAAGGAAACTCATCAGTCCAAGTTCCTGATGTCAGTTTGTAGGGCTCCCTTGGGTGTATCAGGGCAGCACAATTTTAAGGTGGGGACAACTTCTGTCTGGGGTCCATCCTTCGATATAAGGATTCTTTGCAGTGAGGCCCCAGCCCAGGGCCAGGGGCCCCTGGGCACACCCTTCTTCCATTTTCCCTGGGAAAGAAAACTCAGCAGTCCAGGTTCCTGATGTCAGTTTGTAGGGCTCCCTTGGGTCTATCAGGGCAGCACAAGTTTGAGGTGGGGACAACTTCGGTGTGGGGTCCATCCTTCGATATAAGGATTCTTTGCAGTCAGGGCCAGGGGCCCAGGGCCAGGGGCCCCTGGGCACATCCTTTTTCCATTTTCCCTGGGAAAGAAAACTCAGCAGTCCAGGTTCCTGATGTCTGTTTGTAGGGCTCCCTTGGGTCTCTCAGGGCAGCACAAGTTTGAGGTGGGGACAACTTTGGTGTGGGGTCCATCCTTCGTTATAAGGATTCTTTGCAGTGAGGCCCCAGCCCATGTCCAGGGGCCCCTGGGCACATCCTTTTTCCATTTTCCCTGGGAAAGAAAACTCAGCAATCCAGGTTCCTGATGTCAGTTTGTAGGGCTCCCTTGGGTCTATCAGGGCAGCACAAGTTTGAGGTGGGGACATCTTCGGTGTGGGTTCCATCCTTCGTTATAAGGATTCTTTGCAGTCAGGGCCAGGGGCCCCTGGGCACATCCTTTTTCCATTTTCCCTGGGAAAGAAAACTCAGCAGTCCAGGTTCCTGATGTCAGTTTGTAGGGCTCCCTTGGGCCTATCAGGGCAGCACAATTTTAAGGTGGGGACAACTTCGGTGTGGGGTCCATCCTTCGATATAAGGATTCTTTGCAGTGAGGCCCCAGCCCAGGGCCAGGGGCCCCTGGGCACATCCTTCATCCATTTTCCCTGGGAAAGAAAACTCAGCAGTCCAGGTTCCTGATGTCAGTTTGTAGGGCTCCCTTGGGTCTATCAGGGCAGCACAAGTTTGAGGTGGGGACAACTTCGGTGTGGGGTCCATCCTTCGATATAAGGATTTTTTGCAGTCAGGGCAAGGGGCCCCTGGGCACAACCTTTGGCCATTTTACCTGGGAAAGGAAACTCATCAGTCCAAGTTCCTGATGTCAGTTTGTAGGGCTCCCTTGGGTCTATCAGGGCAGCACAATTTTAAGGTGGGGACAACTTCGGTCTGGGGTCCATCCTTCGATATAAGGATTCTTTGCAGTGAGGCCCCAGCCCATGGCCAGGGGCCCCTGGGCACATCCTTCTTCCATTTTCCCTGGGAAAGAAAGCTCAGCAGTCCAGGTTCCTGATGTCAGTTTGTAGGGCTCCCTTGGGTCTATCAGGGCAGCACAAGTTTGAGGTGGGGACAACTTCGGTGTGGGGTCCATCCTTCGATATAAGGATTTTTTGCAGTCAGGGCCAGGGTCCCAGGGCCAGGGGCCCCTGGGCACATCCTTTTTCCATTTTCCCTGGGAAAGAAAACTCAGCAGTCCAGGTTCCTGATGTCAGTTTGTAGGGCTCCCTTGGGTCTATCAGGGCAGCACAAGTTTGAGGTGGGGACATCTTCGGTGTGGGGTCCATCCTTCGATATAAGGATTCTTTGCAGTGAGGCCCCAGCCCATGTCCAGGGGCCCCTGGGCACATCCTTTTTCCATTTTCCCTGGGAAAGAAAACTCAGCAGTCCAGGTTCCTGATGTCAGTTTGTAGGGCTCCCTTGGGTCTATCAGGGCAGCACAAGTGTGAGGTGGGGACAACTTTGGTGTGGGGTCCATCCTTCGATATAAGGATTTTTTGCAGTCAGGGCCAGGGGCCCCTGGGCACATCCTTTTTCCATTTTCCCTGGGAAAGAAAACTCAGCAGTCCAGGTTCCTGATGTCAGTTTGTAGGGCTCCCTTGGGCCTATCAGGGCAGCACAATTTTAAGGTGGGGACAACTTCGGTGTGGGGTCCATCCTTCGATATAAGGATTCTTTGCAGTGAGGCCCCAGCCCAGGGCCAGGGGCCCCTGGGCACATCCTTCATCCATTTTCCCTGGGAAAGAAAACTCAGCAGTCCAGGTTCCTGATGTCAGTTTGTAGGGCTCCCTTGGGTCTATCAGGGCAGCACAAGTTTGAGGTGGGGACAACTTCGGTGTGGGGTCCATCCTTCGATATAAGGATTCTTTGCGGTGAAGCCCTGCGGCCCAGGGCCAGGGGCCCCTGGGCACATCCTTTTTCCATTTTCCCTGGGAAAGAAAACTCAGCAGTCCAGGTTCCTGATGTCAGTTTGTAGGGCTCCCTTGGGTCTATCAGGGCAGCACAAGTTTGAGGTGGGGACAACTTCGGTGTGGGGTCCATCCTTCGATATAAGGATTTTTTGCAGTCAGGGCCAGGGTCCCAGGGCCAGGGGCCCCTGGGCACATCCTTTTTCCATTTTCCCTGGGAAAGAAAACTCAGCAGTCCAGGTTCCTGATGTCTGTTTGTAGGGCTCCCTTGGGTCTATCAGGGCAGCACAAGTTTGAGGTGGGGACAACTTCGGTGTGGGGTCCATCCTTCGTTATAAGGATTCTTTGCAGTGAGGCCCCAGCCCATGTCCAGGGGCCCCTGGCCACATCCTTTTTCCATTTTCCCTGGGAAAGAAAACTCAGCAATCCAGGTTCCTGATGTCAGTTTGTAGGGCTCCCTTGGGTCTATCAGGGCAGCACAAGTTTGAGGTGGGGACAACTTCGGTGTGGGTTCCATCCTTCTATATAAGGATTCTTTGCAGTCAGGGCCAGGGGCCCCTGGGCACATCCTTTTTCCATTTTCCCTGGGAAAGAAAACTCAGCAATCCAGGTTCCTGATGTCAGTTTGTAGGGCTCCCTTGGGTCTATCAGGGCAGCACAAGTTTGAGGTGGGGACAACTTCGGTGTGGGGTCCATCCTTCGATATAAGGATTTTTTGCAGTCAGGGCCAGGGGCCCCTGGGCACATCCTTTTTCCATTTTCCCTGGGAAAGAAAACTCAGCAGTCCAGGTTCCTGATGTCAGTTTGTAGGGCTCCCTTGGGTCTATCAGGGCAGCACAAGTTTGAGGTGGGGACAACTTTGGTGTGGGGTCCATCCTTCGATATAAGGATTCTTTGCAGTGAGGCCCCAGCCCAGGGCCAGGGGCCCCTGGGCACATCCTTTTTCCATTTTCCCTGGGAAAGAAAACTCAGCAGTCCAGGTTCCTGATGTCAGTTTGTAGGGCTCCCTTGGGTCTATCAGGGCAGCACAAGTTTGAGGTGGGGACATCTTCGGTGTGGGGTCCATCCTTCGATATAAGGATTCTTTGCAGTGAGGCCCCAGCCCATGTCCAGGGGCCCCTGGGCACATCCTTTTTCCATTTTCCCTGGGAAAGAAAACTCAGCAGTCCAGGTTCCTGATGTCAGTTTGTAGGGCTCCCTTGGGTCTATCAGGGCAGCACAAGTTTGAGGTGGGGACAACTTTGGTGTGGGGTCCATCCTTCGATATAAGGATTTTTTGCAGTCAGGGCCAGGGGCCCCTGGGCACATCCTTTTTCCATTTTCCCTGGGAAAGAAAACTCAGCAGTCCAGGTTCCTGATGTCAGTTTGTAGGGCTCCCTTGGGTCTATCAGGGCAGCACAAGTTTGAGGTGGGGACAACTTCGGTGTGGGGTCCATCCTTCGATATAAGGATTTTTTGCAGTCAGGGCCAGGGGCCCCTGGGCACATCCTTTTTCCATTTTCCCTGGGAAAGAAAACTCAGCAGTCCAGGTTCCTGATGTCAGTTTGTAGGGCTCCCTTGGGTCTATCAGGACAGCAGAAGTTTGAGGTGGGGACATCTTCGGTGTGGGGTCCATCCTTCGATATAAGGATTCTTTGCAGTGAGTCCCCAGCCCAGGGCCAGGGGCCCCTGGGCACATCCTTTTTCCATTTTCCCTGGGAAAGAAAAGTCAGCAGTCCAGGTTCCTGATGTCAGTTTGTAGGGCTCCCTTGGGTCTATCAGGGCAGCACAAGTTTGAGGTGGGGACAACTTCGGTGTGGGGTCCATCCTTCGATATAAGGGTTTTTTGCAGTCAGGGCCAGGGGCCCCTGGGCACATCCTTTTTCCATTTTCCCTGGGAAAGAAAACTCAGCAGTCCAGGTTCCTGATGTCTGTTTGTAGGGCTCCCTTGGGTCTCTCAGGGCAGCACAAGTTTGAGGTGGGGACAACTTTGGTGTGGGGTCCATCCTTCGTTATAAGGATTCTTTGCAGTGAGGCCCCAGCCCATGTCCAGGGGCCCCTGGGCACATCCTTTTTCCATTTTCCCTGGGAAAGAAAACTCAGCAATCCAGGTTCCTGATGTCAGTTTGTAGGGCTCCCTTGGGTCTATCAGGGCAGCACAAGTTTGAGGTGGGGACATCTTCGGTGTGGGTTCCATCCTTCGTTATAAGGATTCTTTGCAGTCAGGGCCAGGGGCCCCTGGGCACATCCTTTTTCCATTTTCCCTGGGAAAGAAAACTCAGCAGTCCAGGTTCCTGATGTCAGTTTGTAGGGCTCCCTTGGGCCTATCAGGGCAGCACAATTTTAAGGTGGGGACAACTTCGGTGTGGGGTCCATCCTTCGATATAAGGATTCTTTGCAGTGAGGCCCCAGCCCAGGGCCAGGGGCCCCTGGGCACATCCTTCATCCATTTTCCCTGGGAAAGAAAACTCAGCAGTCCAGGTTCCTGATGTCAGTTTGTAGGGCTCCCTTGGGTCTATCAGGGCAGCACAAGTTTGAGGTGGGGACAACTTCGGTGTGGGGTCCATCCTTCGATATAAGGATTTTTTGCAGTCAGGGCAAGGGGCCCCTGGGCACAACCTTTGGCCATTTTACCTGGGAAAGGAAACTCATCAGTCCAAGTTCCTGATGTCAGTTTGTAGGGCTCCCTTGGGTCTATCAGGGCAGCACAATTTTAAGGTGGGGACAACTTCGGTCTGGGGTCCATCCTTCGATATAAGGATTCTTTGCAGTGAGGCCCCAGCCCATGGCCAGGGGCCCCTGGGCACATCCTTCTTCCATTTTCCCTGGGAAAGAAAGCTCAGCAGTCCAGGTTCCTGATGTCAGTTTGTAGGGCTCCCTTGGGTCTATCAGGGCAGCACAAGTTTGAGGTGGGGACAACTTCGGTGTGGGGTCCATCCTTCGATATAAGGATTTTTTGCAGTCAGGGCCAGGGTCCCAGGGCCAGGGGCCCCTGGGCACATCCTTTTTCCATTTTCCCTGGGAAAGAAAACTCAGCAGTCCAGGTTCCTGATGTCAGTTTGTAGGGCTCCCTTGGGTCTATCAGGGCAGCACAAGTTTGAGGTGGGGACATCTTCGGTGTGGGGTCCATCCTTCGATATAAGGATTCTTTGCAGTGAGGCCCCAGCCCATGTCCAGGGGCCCCTGGGCACATCCTTTTTCCATTTTCCCTGGGAAAGAAAACTCAGCAGTCCAGGTTCCTGATGTCAGTTTGTAGGGCTCCCTTGGGTCTATCAGGGCAGCACAAGTGTGAGGTGGGGACAACTTTGGTGTGGGGTCCATCCTTCGATATAAGGATTTTTTGCAGTCAGGGCCAGGGGCCCCTGGGCACATCCTTTTTCCATTTTCCCTGGGAAAGAAAACTCAGCAGTCCAGGTTCCTGATGTCAGTTTGTAGGGCTCCCTTGGGCCTATCAGGGCAGCACAATTTTAAGGTGGGGACAACTTCGGTGTGGGGTCCATCCTTCGATATAAGGATTCTTTGCAGTGAGGCCCCAGCCCAGGGCCAGGGGCCCCTGGGCACATCCTTCATCCATTTTCCCTGGGAAAGAAAACTCAGCAGTCCAGGTTCCTGATGTCAGTTTGTAGGGCTCCCTTGGGTCTATCAGGGCAGCACAAGTTTGAGGTGGGGACAACTTCGGTGTGGGGTCCATCCTTCGATATAAGGATTCTTTGCGGTGAAGCCCTGCGGCCCAGGGCCAGGGGCCCCTGGGCACATCCTTTTTCCATTTTCCCTGGGAAAGAAAACTCAGCAGTCCAGGTTCCTGATGTCAGTTTGTAGGGCTCCCTTGGGTCTATCAGGGATGCACAAGTTTGAGGTGGGGACAACTTCGGTGTGGGGTCCATCCTTCGATATAAGGATTTTTTGCAGTCAGGGCCAGGGTCCCAGGGCCAGGGGCCCCTGGGCACATCCTTTTTCCATTTTCCCTGGGAAAGAAAACTCAGCAGTCCAGGTTCCTGATGTCTGTTTGTAGGGCTCCCTTGGGTCTATCAGGGCAGCACAAGTTTGAGGTGGGGACAACTTCGGTGTGGGGTCCATCCTTCGTTATAAGGATTCTTTGCAGTGAGGCCCCAGCCCATGTCCAGGGGCCCCTGGCCACATCCTTTTTCCATTTTCCCTGGGAAAGAAAACTCAGCAATCCAGGTTCCTGATGTCAGTTTGTAGGGCTCCCTTGGGTCTATCAGGGCAGCACAAGTTTGAGGTGGGGACAACTTCGGTGTGGGTTCCATCCTTCTATATAAGGATTCTTTGCAGTCAGGGCCAGGGGCCCCTGGGCACATCCTTTTTCCATTTTCCCTGGGAAAGAAAACTCAGCAATCCAGGTTCCTGATGTCAGTTTGTAGGGCTCCCTTGGGTCTATCAGGGCAGCACAAGTTTGAGGTGGGGACAACTTCGGTGTGGGGTCCATCCTTCGATATAAGGATTTTTTGCAGTCAGGGCCAGGGGCCCCTGGGCACATCCTTTTTCCATTTTCCCTGGGAAAGAAAACTCAGCAGTCCAGGTTCCTGATGTCAGTTTGTAGGGCTCCCTTGGGTCTATCAGGGCAGCACAAGTTTGAGGTGGGGACAACTTTGGTGTGGGGTCCATCCTTCGATATAAGGATTCTTTGCAGTGAGGCCCCAGCCCAGGGCCAGGGGCCCCTGGGCACATCCTTTTTCCATTTTCCCTGGGAAAGAAAACTCAGCAGTCCAGGTTCCTGATGTCAGTTTGTAGGGCTCCCTTGGGTCTATCAGGGCAGCACAAGTTTGAGGTGGGGACATCTTCGGTGTGGGGTCCATCCTTCGATATAAGGATTCTTTGCAGTGAGGCCCCAGCCCATGTCCAGGGGCCCCTGGGCACATCCTTTTTCCATTTTCCCTGGGAAAGAAAACTCAGCAGTCCAGGTTCCTGATGTCAGTTTGTAGGGCTCCCTTGGGTCTATCAGGGCAGCACAAGTTTGAGGTGGGGACAACTTTGGTGTGGGGTCCATCCTTCGATATAAGGATTTTTTGCAGTCAGGGCCAGGGGCCCCTGGGCACATCCTTTTTCCATTTTCCCTGGGAAAGAAAACTCAGCAGTCCAGGTTCCTGATGTCAGTTTGTAGGGCTCCCTTGGGTCTATCAGGGCAGCACAAGTTTGAGGTGGGGACAACTTCGGTGTGGGGTCCATCCTTCGATATAAGGATTTTTTGCAGTCAGGGCCAGGGGCCCCTGGGCACATCCTTTTTCCATTTTCCCTGGGAAAGAAAACTCAGCAGTCCAGGTTCCTGATGTCAGTTTGTAGGGCTCCCTTGGGTCTATCAGGACAGCAGAAGTTTGAGGTGGGGACATCTTCGGTGTGGGGTCCATCCTTCGATATAAGGATTCTTTGCAGTGAGTCCCCAGCCCAGGGCCAGGGGCCCCTGGGCACATCCTTTTTCCATTTTCCCTGGGAAAGAAAAGTCAGCAGTCCAGGTTCCTGATGTCAGTTTGTAGGGCTCCCTTGGGTCTATCAGGGCAGCACAAGTTTGAGGTGGGGACAACTTCGGTGTGGGGTCCATCCTTCGATATAAGGGTTTTTTGCAGTCAGGGCCAGGGGCCCCTGGGCACATCCTTTTTCCATTTTCCCTGGGAAAGAAAACTCAGCAGTCCAGGTTCCTGATGTCAGTTTGTAGGGCTCCCTTGGGTCTATCAGGGCAGCACAAGTTTGAGGTGGGGACAACTTCGGTGTGGGGTCCATCCTTCGATATAAGGATTTTTTGCAGTCAGGGCCAGGGTCCCAGGGCCAGGGGCCCCTGGGCACATCCTTTTTCCATTTTCCCTGGGAAAGAAAACTCAGCAGTCCAGGTTCCTGATGTCTGTTTGTAGGGCTCCCTTGGGTCTATCAGGGCAGCACAAGTTTGAGGTGGGGACAACTTCGGTGTGGGGTCCATCCTTCGTTATAAGGATTCTTTGCAGTGAGGCCCCAGCCCATGTCCAGGGGCCCCTGGGCACATCCTTTTTCCATTTTCCCTGGGAAAGAAAACTCAGCAATCCAGGTTCCTGATGTCAGTTTGTAGGGCTCCCTTGGGTCTATCAGGGCAGCACAAGTTTGAGGTGGGGACAACTTCGGTGTGGGTTCCATCCTTCTATATAAGGATTCTTTGCAGTCAGGGCCAGGGGCCCCTGGGCACATCCTTTTTCCATTTTCCCTGGGAAAGAAAACTCAGCAGTCCAGGTTCCTGATGTCAGTTTGTAGGGCTCCCTTGGGTCTATCAGGGCAGCACATGTTTGAGGTGGGGACAACTTTGGTGTGGGGTCCATCCTTCGATATAAGGATTTTTTGCAGTCAGGGCCAGGGGCCCCTGGGCACATCCTTTTTCCATTTTCCCTGGGAAAGAAAACTCAGCAGTCCAGGTTCCTGATGTCAGTTTGTAGGGCTCCCTTGGGTCTATCAGGGCAGCACAAGTTTGAGGTGGGGACAACTTTGGTGTGGGGTCCATCCTTCGATATAAGGATTCTTTGCAGTGAGGCCCCAGCCTAGGGCCAGGGGCCCCTGGGCACATCCTTTTTCCATTTTCCCTGGGAAAGAAAACTCAGCAGTCCAGGTTCCTGATGTCAGTTTGTAGGGTTCCCTTGGGTCTATCAGGGCAGCACAAGTTTGAGGTGGGGACAACTTCGGTGTGGGGTCCATCCTTCGATATAAGGATTCTTTGCAGTGAGGCCCCAGCCCATGTCCAGGGGCCCCTGGGCACATCCTTTTTCCATTTTCCCTGGGAAAGAAAACTCAGCAGTCCAGGTTCCTGATGTCAGTTTTTAGGGCTCCCTTGGGTCTATCAGGGCAGCACAAGTTTGAGGTGGGGACAACTTCGGTGTGGGGTCCATCCTTCGATATAAGGATTTTTTGCAGTCAGGGCCAGGGGCCCCTGGGCACATCCTTTTTCCATTTTCCCTGGGAAAGAAAACTCAGCAGTCCAGGTTCCTGATGTCAGTTTGTAGGGCTCCCTTGGGTCTATCAGGGCAGCACAAGTTTGAGGTGGGGACATCTTCGGTGTGGGGTCCATCCTTCGATATAAGGATTCTTTGCAGTGAGGCCCCAGCCCATGTCCAGGGGCCCCTGGGCACATCCTTTTTCCATTTTCCCTGGGAAAGAAAACTCAGCAGTCCAGGTTCCTGATGTCAGTTTGTAGGGCTCCCTTGGGTCTATCAGGGCAGCACAAGTTTGAGGTGGGGACAACTTCGGTGTGGGGTCCATCCTTCGATATAAGGGTTTTTTGCAGTCAGGGCCAGGGGCCCCTGGGCACATCCTTTTTCCATTTTCCCTGGGAAAGAAAACTCAGCAGTCCAGGTTCCTGATGTCAGTTTGTAGGGTTCGCTTGGGTCTATCAGGGCAGCACAAGTTTGAGGTGGGGACAACTTCGGTGTGGGGTCCATCCTTCGATATAAGGATTCTTTGCAGTGAGGCCCCAGCCCATGTCCAGGGGCCCCTGGGCACATCCTTTTTCCATTTTCCCTGGGAAAGAAAACTCAGCAGTCCAGGTTCCTGATGTCAGTTTGTAGGGCTCCCTTGGGTCTATCAGGGCAGCACAAGTTTGAGGTGGGGACAACTTCGGTGTGGGGTCCATCCTTCGATATAAGGATTTTTTGCAGTCAGGGCCAGGGGCCCCTGGGCACATCCTTTTTCCATTTTCCCTGGGAAAGAAAACTCAGCAGTCCAGGTTCCTGATGTCAGTTTGTAGGGCTCCCTTGGGTCTATCAGGGCAGCACAAGTTTGAGGTGGGGACAACTTCAGTGTGGGGTCCATCCTTCGATATAAGGATTCTTTGCAGTGAGGCCCCAGCCCATGTCCAGGGGCCCCTGGGCACATCCTTTTTCCATTTTCCCTGGGAAAGAAAAGTCAGCAGTCCAGGTTCCTGATGTCAGTTTGTAGGGCTCCCTTGGGTCTATCAGGGCAGCACAAGTTTGAGGTGGGGACAACTTCGGTGTGGGGTCCATCCTTCGATATAAGGTTTTTTTGCAGTGAGGCCCCAGCCCAGGGCCAGGGAACCCTGGGCACATCCTTTTTCCATTTTCCCTGGGAAAGAAAACTCAGCAGTCCAGTTTCCTGATGTCAGTTTGTAGGGTTCCCTTGGGTCTATCAGGGCAGCACAAGTTTGAGGTGGGGACAACTTCGGTGTGGGGTCCATCCTTCGATATAAGGATTCTTTGCAGTGAGGCCCCAGCCCATGTCCAGGGGCCCCTGGGCACATCCTTTTTCCATTTTCCCTGGGAAAGAAAACTCAGCAGTCCAGGTTCCTGATGTCAGTTTGTAGGGCTCCCTTGGGTCTATCAGGGCAGCACAAGTTTGAGGTGGGGACAACTTCGGTGTGGGGTCCATCCTTCGATATAAGGATTTTTTGCAGTCAGGGCCAGGGGCCCCTGGGCACATCCTTTTTCCATTTTCCCTGGGAAAGAAAACTCAGCAGTCCAGGTTCCTGATGTCCGTTTGTAGGGCTCCCTTGGGTCTATCAGGGCAGCACAAGTTTGAGGTGGGGACATCTTCGGTGTGGGGTCCATCCTTCGATATAAGGATTCTTTGCAGTGAGGCCCCAGACCATGTCCAGGGGCCCCTGGGCACATCCTTTTTCCATTTTCCCTGGGAAAGAAAACTCAGCAGTCCAGGTTCCTGATGTCAGTTTGTAGGGCTCCCTTGGGTCTATCAGGGCAGCACAAGTTTGAGGTGGGGACAACTTCGGTGTGGGGTCCATCCTTCGATATAAGGATTCTTTGCAGTCAGGGCCAGGGGCCCCTGGGCACATCCTTTTTCCATTTTCCCTGGGAAAGAAAACTCAGCACTCCAGGTTCCTGATGTCAGTTTGTAGGGCTCCCTTGGGTCTATCAGGGCAGCACAAGTTTGAGGTGGGGAAAACTTCGGTGTGGGGTCCATCCTTCGATATAAGGATTTTTTGCAGTCAGGGCCAGGGGCCCCAGGGCACATCCTTTTTCCATTTTCCCTGGGAAAGAAAACTCAGCAGTCCAGGTTCCTGATGTCAGTTTGTAGGGTTCCCTTGGGTCTATCAGGGCAGCACAAGTTTGAGGTGGGGACAACTTTGGTGTGGGGTCCATCCTTCGATATAAGGATTCTTTGCAGTGAGGCCCCAGCCCAGGGCCAGGGGCCCCTGGGCACATCCTTTTTCCATTTTCCCTTGGAAAGAAAACTCAGCAGTCCAGGTTCCTGATGTCAGTTTGTAGGGCTCCCTTGGGTCTATCAGGGCAGCACAAGTTTGAGGTGGGGACAACTTCGGTGTGGGGTCCATCCTTCGATATAAGGATTTTTTGCAGTCAGGGCCAGGGGCCCCTGGGCACATCCTTTTTCCATTTTCCCTGGGAAAGAAAACTCAGCAGTCCAGGTTCCTGATGTCAGTTTGTAGGGCTCCCTTGGGTCTATCAGGGCAGCACAAGTTTGAGGTGGGGACAACTTCGGTGTGGGGTCCATCCTTCGATATAAGGATTCTTTGCAGTGAGGCCCCAACCCAGGTCCAGGGGTCCCTGGGCACATCCTTTTTCCATTTTCCCTGGGAAAGAAAACTCAGCAGTCCAGGTTCCTGATGTCAGTTTGTAGGGCTCCCTTGGGTCTATCAGGGCAGCACAAGTTTGAGGTGGGGACAACTTCGGTGTGGGGTCCATCCTTCGATATAAGGATTTTTTGCAGTCAGGGCAAGGGGCCCCTGGGCACAACCTTTGGCCATTTTACCTGGGAAAGGAAACTCATCAGTCCAAGTTCCTGATGTCAGTTTGTAGGGCTCCCTTGGGTGTATCAGGGCAGCACAATTTTAAGGTGGGGACAACTTCTGTCTGGGGTCCATCCTTCGATATAAGGATTCTTTGCAGTGAGGCCCCAGCCCAGGGCCAGGGGCCCCTGGGCACACCCTTCTTCCATTTTCCCTGGGAAAGAAAACTCAGCAGTCCAGGTTCCTGATGTCAGTTTGTAGGGCTCCCTTGGGTCTATCAGGGCAGCACAAGTTTGAGGTGGGGACAACTTCGGTGTGGGGTCCATCCTTCGATATAAGGATTCTTTGCAGTCAGGGCCAGGGGCCCAGGGCCAGGGGCCCCTGGGCACATCCTTTTTCCATTTTCCCTGGGAAAGAAAACTCAGCAGTCCAGGTTCCTGATGTCTGTTTGTAGGGCTCCCTTGGGTCTCTCAGGGCAGCACAAGTTTGAGGTGGGGACAACTTTGGTGTGGGGTCCATCCTTCGTTATAAGGATTCTTTGCAGTGAGGCCCCAGCCCATGTCCAGGGGCCCCTGGGCACATCCTTTTTCCATTTTCCCTGGGAAAGAAAACTCAGCAATCCAGGTTCCTGATGTCAGTTTGTAGGGCTCCCTTGGGTCTATCAGGGCAGCACAAGTTTGAGGTGGGGACATCTTCGGTGTGGGTTCCATCCTTCGTTATAAGGATTCTTTGCAGTCAGGGCCAGGGGCCCCTGGGCACATCCTTTTTCCATTTTCCCTGGGAAAGAAAACTCAGCAGTCCAGGTTCCTGATGTCAGTTTGTAGGGCTCCCTTGGGCCTATCAGGGCAGCACAATTTTAAGGTGGGGACAACTTCGGTGTGGGGTCCATCCTTCGATATAAGGATTCTTTGCAGTGAGGCCCCAGCCCAGGGCCAGGGGCCCCTGGGCACATCCTTCATCCATTTTCCCTGGGAAAGAAAACTCAGCAGTCCAGGTTCCTGATGTCAGTTTGTAGGGCTCCCTTGGGTCTATCAGGGCAGCACAAGTTTGAGGTGGGGACAACTTCGGTGTGGGGTCCATCCTTCGATATAAGGATTCTTTGCGGTGAAGCCCTGCGGCCCAGGGCCAGGGGCCCCTGGGCACATCCTTTTTCCATTTTCCCTGGGAAAGAAAACTCAGCAGTCCAGGTTCCTGATGTCAGTTTGTAGGGCTCCCTTGGGTCTATCAGGGCAGCACAAGTTTGAGGTGGGGACAACTTCGGTGTGGGGTCCATCCTTCGATATAAGGATTTTTTGCAGTCAGGGCCAGGGGCCCCTGGGCACATCCTTTTTCCATTTTCCCTGGGAAAGAAAACTCAGCAGTCCAGGTTCCTGATGTCAGTTTGTAGGGCTCCCTTGTGTCTATCAGGGCAGCACAAGTTTGAGGTGGGGACAACTTCGGTGTGGGGTCCATCCTTCGATATAAGGATTCTTTGCAGTGAGGCCCCAGCCCATGTCCAGGGGCCCCTGGGCACATCCTTTTTCCATTTTCCCTGGGAAAGAAAACTCAGCAGTCCAGGTTCCTGATGTCAGTTTGTAGGGCTCCCTTGGGTCTATCAGGGCAGCACAATTTTAAGGTGGGGACAACTTCGGTGTGGGGTCCATCCTTCGATATAAGGATTCTTTGCAGTGAGGTCCCAGCCCAGGGCCAGGGGCCCCTGGGCACATCCTTCATCCATTTTCCCTGGGAAAGAAAACTCAGCAGTCCAGGTTCCTGATGTCAGTTTGTAGGGCTCCCTTGGGTCTATCAGGGCAGCACAAGTTTGAGGTGGGGACAACTTCGGTGTGGGGTCCATCCTTCGATATAAGGATTCTTTGCGGTGAAGCCCTGCGGCCCAGGGCCAGGGGCCCCTGGGCACATCCTTTTTCCATTTTCCCTGGGAAAGAAAACTCAGCAGTCCAGGTTCCTGATGTCAGTTTGTAGGGTTCGCTTGGGTCTATCAGGGCAGCACAAGTTTGAGGTGGGGACAACTTCGGTGTGGGGTCCATCCTTCGATATAAGGATTTTTTGCAGTCAGGGCAAGGGGCCCCTGGGCACAACCTTTGGCCATTTTACCTGGGAAAGGAAACTCATCAGTCCAAGTTCCTGATGTCAGTTTGTAGGGCTCCCTTGGGTCTATCAGGGCAGCACAATTTTAAGGTGGGGACAACTTCGGTCTGGGGTCCATCCTTCGATATAAGGATTCTTTGCAGTGAGGCCCCAGCCCATGGCCAGGGGCCCCTGGGCACATCCTTCTTCCATTTTCCCTGGGAAAGAAAGCTCAGCAGTCCAGGTTCCTGATGTCAGTTTGTAGGGCTCCCTTGGGTCTATCAGGGCAGCACAAGTTTGAGGTGGGGACAACTTCGGTGTGGGGTCCATCCTTCGATATAAGGATTTTTTGCAGTCAGGGTCAGGGTCCCAGGGCCAGGGGCCCCTGGGCACATCCTTTTTCCATTTTCCCTGGGAAAGAAAACTCAGCAGTCCAGGTTCCTGATGTCTGTTTGTAGGGCTCCCTTGGGTCTATCAGGGCAGCACAAGTTTGAGGTGGGGACAACTTCGGTGTGGGGTCCATCCTTCGATATAAGGGTTTTTTGCAGTCAGGGCCAGGGGCCCCTGGGCACATCCTTTTTCCATTTTCCCTGGGAAAGAAAACTCAGCAGTCCAGGTTCCTGATGTCAGTTTGTAGGGTTCGCTTGGGTCTATCAGGGCAGCACAAGTTTGAGGTGGGGACAACTTCGGTGTGGGGTCCATCCTTCGATATAAGGATTCTTTGCAGTGAGGCCCCAGCCCATGTCCAGGGCCCCCTGGGCACATCCTTTTTCCATTTTCCCTGGGAAAGAAAACTCAGCAGTCCAGGTTCCTGATGTCAGTTTGTAGGGCTCCCTTGGGTCTATCAGGGCAGCACAAGTTTGAGGTGGGGACAACTTCGGTGTGGGGTCCATCCTTCGATATAAGGATTTTTTGCAGTCAGGGCCAGGGGCCCCTGGGCACATCCTTTTTCCATTTTCCCTGGGAAAGAAAACTCAGCAGTCCAGGTTCCTGATGTCAGTTTGTAGGGCTCCCTTGTGTCTATCAGGGCAGCACAAGTTTGAGGTGGGGACAACTTCGGTGTGGGGTCCATCCTTCGATATAAGGATTCTTTGCAGTGAGGCCCCAGCCCATGTCCAGGGGCCCCTGGGCACATCCTTTTTCCATTTTCCCTGGGAAAGAAAACTCAGCAGTCCAGGTTCCTGATGTCCGTTTGTAGGGCTCCCTTGGGTCTATCAGGGCAGCACAAGTTTGAGGTGGGGACAACTTCGGTGTGGGGTCCATCCTTCGATATAAGGTTTTTTTGCAGTGAGGCCCCAGCCCAGGGCCAGGGGCCCCTGGGCACATCCTTTTTCCATTTTCCCTGGGAAAGAAAACTCAGCAGTCCAGTTTCCTGATGTCAGTTTGTAGGGTTCCCTTGGGTCTATCAGGGCAGCACAAGTTTGAGGTGGGGACAACTTCGGTGTGGGGTCCATCCTTCGATATAAGGATTTTTTGCAGTCAGGGCCAGGGGCCCCTGGGCACATCCTTTTTCCATTTTCCCTGGGAAAGAAAACTCAGCAGTCCAGGTTCCTGATGTCAGTTTGTAGGGCTCCCTTGGGTCTATCAGGGCAGCACAAGTTTGAGGTGGGGACATCTTCGGTGTGGGGTCCATCCTTCGATATAAGGATTCTTTGCAGTGAGGCCCCAGACCATGTCCAGGGGCCCCTGGGCACATCCTTTTTCCATTTTCCCTGGGAAAGAAAACTCAGCAGTCCAGGTTCCTGATGTCAGTTTGTAGGGCTCCCTTGGGTCTATCAGGGCAGCACAAGTTTGAGGTGGGGACAACTTCGGTGTGGGGTCCATCCTTCGATATAAGGATTCTTTGCAGTCAGGGCCAGGGGCCCCTGGGCACATCCTTTTTCCATTTTCCCTGGGAAAGAAAACTCAGCACTCCAGGTTCCTGATGTCAGTTTGTAGGGCTCCCTTGGGTCTATCAGGGCAGCACAAGTTTGAGGTGGGGAAAACTTCGGTGTGGGGTCCATCCTTCGATATAAGGATTTTTTGCAGTCAGGGCCAGGGGCCCCTGGGCACATCCTTTTTCCATTTTCCCTGGGAAAGAAAACTCAGCAGTCCAGGTTCCTGATGTCAGTTTGTAGGGCTCCCTTGGGTCTATCAGGGCAGCACAAGTTTGAGGTGGGGACAACTTTGGTGTGGGGTCCATCCTTCGATATAAGGATTCTTTGCAGTGAGGCCCCAGCCCAGGGCCAGGGGCCCCTGGGCACATCCTTTTTCCATTTTCCCTTGGAAAGAAAACTCAGCAGTCCAGGTTCCTGATGTCAGTTTGTAGGGCTCCCTTGGGTCTATCAGGGCAGCACAAGTTTGAGGTGGGGACAACTTCGGTGTGGGGTCCATCCTTCGATATAAGGATTTTTTGCAGTCAGGGCCAGGGGCCCCTGGGCACATCCTTTTTCCATTTTCCCTGGGAAAGAAAACTCAGCAGTCCAGGTTCCTGATGTCAGTTTGTAGGGCTCCCTTGGGTCTATCAGGGCAGCACAAGTTTGAGGTGGGGACAACTTCGGTGTGGGGTCCATCCTTCGATATAAGGATTCTTTGCAGTGAGGCCCCAGCTCATGTCCAGGGGTCCCTGGGCACATCCTTTTTCCATTTTCCCTGGGAAAGAAAACTCAGCAGTCCAGGTTCCTGATGTCAGTTTGTAGGGCTCCCTTGGGTCTATCAGGGCAGCACAAGTTTGAGGTGGGGACAACTTCGGTGTGGGGTCCATCCTTCGATATAAGGATTCTTTGCAGTCAGGGCCAGGGGCCCAGGGCCAGGGGCCCCTGGGCACATCCTTTTTCCATTTTCCCTGGGAAAGAAAACTCAGCAGTCCAGGTTCCTGATGTCTGTTTGTAGGGCTCCCTTGGGTCTCTCAGGGCAGCACAAGTTTGAGGTGGGGACAACTTTGGTGTGGGGTCCATCCTTCGTTAAAAGGATTCTTTGCAGTGAGGCCCCAGCCCATGTCCAGGGGCCCCTGGGCACATCCTTTTTCCATTTTCCCTGGGAAAGAAAACTCAGCAATCCAGGTTCCTGATGTCAGTTTGTAGGGCTCCCTTGGGTCTATCAGGGCAGCACAAGTTTGAGGTGGGGACATCTTCGGTGTGGGTTCCATCCTTCGTTATAAGGATTCTTTGCAGTCAGGGCCAGGGGCCCCTGGGCACATCCTTTTTCCATTTTCCCTGGGAAAGAAAACTCAGCAGTCCAGGTTCCTGATGTCAGTTTGTAGGGCTCCCTTGGGCCTATCAGGGCAGCAGAATTTTAAGGTGGGGACAACTTCGGTGTGGGGTCCATCCTTCGATATAAGGATTCTTTGCAGTGAGGCCCCAGCCCAGGGCCAGGGGCCCCTGGGCACATCCTTCATCCATTTTCCCTGGGAAAGAAAACTCAGCAGTCCAGGTTCCTGATGTCAGTTTGTAGGGCTCCCTTGGGTCTATCAGGGCAGCACAAGTTTGAGGTGGGGACAACTTCGGTGTGGGGTCCATCCTTCGATATAAGGATTTTTTGCAGTCAGGGCAAGGGGCCCCTGGGCACAACCTTTGGCCATTTTACCTGGGAAAGGAAACTCATCAGTCCAAGTTCCTGATGTCAGTTTGTAGGGCTCCCTTGGGTCTATCAGGGCAGCACAATTTTAAGGTGGGGACAACTTCGGTCTGGGGTCCATCCTTCGATATAAGGATTCTTTGCAGTGAGGCCCCAGCCCATGGCCAGGGGCCCCTGGGCACATCCTTCCATTTTCCCTGGGAAAGAAAGCTCAGCAGTCCAGGTTCCTGATGTCAGTTTGTAGGGCTCCCTTGGGTCTATCAGGGCAGCACAAGTTTGAGGTGGGGACAACTTCGGTGTGGGGTCCATCCTTCGATATAAGGATTTTTTGCAGTCAGGGCCAGGGTCCCAGGGCCAGGGGCCCCTGGGCACATCCTTTTTCCATTTTCCCTGGGAAAGAAAACTCAGCAGTCCAGGTTCCTGATGTCTGTTTGTAGGGCTCCCTTGGGTCTATCAGGGCAGCACAAGTTTGAGGTGGGGACAACTTCGGTGTGGGGTCCATCCTTCGTTATAAGGATTCTTTGCAGTGAGGCCCCAGCCCATGTCCAGGGGCCCCTGGGCACATCCTTTTTCCATTTTCCCTGGGAAAGAAAACTCAGCAGTCCAGGTTCCTGATGTCAGTTTGTAGGGCTCCCTTGGGCCTATCAGGGCAGCACAATTTTAAGGTGGGGACAACTTCGGTGTGGGGTCCATCCTTCGATATAAGGATTCTTTGCAGTGAGGCCCCAGCCCAGGGCCAGGGGCCCCTGGGCACATCCTTCATCCATTTTCCCTGGGAAAGAAAACTCAGCAGTCCAGGTTCCTGATGTCAGTTTGTAGGGCTCCCTTGGGTCTATCAGGGCAGCACAAGTTTGAGGTGGGGACAACTTCGGTGTGGGGTCCATCCTTCGATATAAGGATTCTTTGCGGTGAAGCCCTGCGGCCCAGGGCCAGGGGCCCCTGGGCGCATCCTTTTTCCATTTTCCCTGGGAAAGAAAACTCAGCAGTCCAGGTTCCTGATGTCAGTTTGTAGGGCTCCCTTGGGTCTATCAGGGCAGCACAAGTTTGAGGTGGGGACAACTTCGGTGTGGGGTCCATCCTTCGATATAAGGATTTTTTGCAGTCAGGGCCAGGGGCCCCTGGGCACATCCTTTTTCCATTTTCCCTGGGAAAGAAAACTCAGCAGTCCAGGTTCCTGATGTCAGTTTGTAGGGCTCCCTTGTGTCTATCAGGGCAGCACAAGTTTGAGGTGGGGACAACTTCGGTGTGGGGTCCATCCTTCGATATAAGGATTCTTTGCAGTGAGGCCCCAGCCCATGTCCAGGGGCCCCTGGGCACATCCTTTTTCCATTTTCCCTGGGAAAGAAAACTCAGCAGTCCAGGTTCCTGATGTCAGTTTGTAGGGCTCCCTTGGGTCTATCAGGGCAGCACAATTTTAAGGTGGGGACAACTTCGGTGTGGGGTCCATCCTTCGATATAAGGATTCTTTGCAGTGAGGCCCCAGCCCAGGGCCAGGGGCCCCTGGGCACATCCTTCATCCATTTTCCCTGGGAAAGAAAACTCAGCAGTCCAGGTTCCTGATGTCAGTTTGTAGGGCTCCCTTGGGTCTATCAGGGCAGCACAAGTTTGAGGTGGGGACAACTTCGGTGTGGGGTCCATCCTTCGATATAAGGATTCTTTGCGGTGAAGCCCTGCGGCCCAGGGCCAGGGGCCCCTGGGCACATCCTTTTTCCATTTTCCCTGGGAAAGAAAACTCAGCAGTCCAGGTTCCTGATGTCAGTTTGTAGGGTTCGCTTGGGTCTATCAGGGCAGCACAAGTTTGAGGTGGGGACAACTTCGGTGTGGGGTCCATCCTTCGATATAAGGATTTTTTGCAGTCAGGGCAAGGGGCCCCTGGGCACAACCTTTGGCCATTTTACCTGGGAAAGGAAACTCATCAGTCCAAGTTCCTGATGTCAGTTTGTAGGGCTCCCTTGGGTCTATCAGGGCAGCACAATTTTAAGGTGGGGACAACTTCGGTCTGGGGTCCATCCTTCGATATAAGGATTCTTTGCAGTGAGGCCCCAGCCCATGGCCAGGGGCCCCTGGGCACATCCTTCTTCCATTTTCCCTGGGAAAGAAAGCTCAGCAGTCCAGGTTCCTGATGTCAGTTTGTAGGGCTCCCTTGGGTCTATCAGGGCAGCACAAGTTTGAGGTGGGGACAACTTCGGTGTGGGGTCCATCCTTCGATATAAGGATTTTTTGCAGTCAGGGTCAGGGTCCCAGGGCCAGGGGCCCCTGGGCACATCCTTTTTCCATTTTCCCTGGGAAAGAAAACTCAGCAGTCCAGGTTCCTGATGTCTGTTTGTAGGGCTCCCTTGGGTCTATCAGGGCAGCACAAGTTTGAGGTGGGGACAACTTCGGTGTGGGGTCCATCCTTCGATATAAGGGTTTTTTGCAGTCAGGGCCAGGGGCCCCTGGGCACATCCTTTTTCCATTTTCCCTGGGAAAGAAAACTCAGCAGTCCAGGTTCCTGATGTCAGTTTGTAGGGTTCGCTTGGGTCTATCAGGGCAGCACAAGTTTGAGGTGGGGACAACTTCGGTGTGGGGTCCATCCTTCGATATAAGGATTCTTTGCAGTGAGGCCCCAGCCCATGTCCAGGGCCCCCTGGGCACATCCTTTTTCCATTTTCCCTGGGAAAGAAAACTCAGCAGTCCAGGTTCCTGATGTCAGTTTGTAGGGCTCCCTTGGGTCTATCAGGGCAGCACAAGTTTGAGGTGGGGACAACTTCGGTGTGGGGTCCATCCTTCGATATAAGGATTTTTTGCAGTCAGGGCCAGGGGCCCCTGGGCACATCCTTTTTCCATTTTCCCTGGGAAAGAAAACTCAGCAGTCCAGGTTCCTGATGTCAGTTTGTAGGGCTCCCTTGTGTCTATCAGGGCAGCACAAGTTTGAGGTGGGGACAACTTCGGTGTGGGGTCCATCCTTCGATATAAGGATTCTTTGCAGTGAGGCCCCAGCCCATGTCCAGGGGCCCCTGGGCACATCCTTTTTCCATTTTCCCTGGGAAAGAAAACTCAGCAGTCCAGGTTCCTGATGTCCGTTTGTAGGGCTCCCTTGGGTCTATCAGGGCAGCACAAGTTTGAGGTGGGGACAACTTCGGTGTGGGGTCCATCCTTCGATATAAGGTTTTTTTGCAGTGAGGCCCCAGCCCAGGGCCAGGGGCCCCTGGGCACATCCTTTTTCCATTTTCCCTGGGAAAGAAAACTCAGCAGTCCAGTTTCCTGATGTCAGTTTGTAGGGTTCCCTTGGGTCTATCAGGGCAGCACAAGTTTGAGGTGGGGACAACTTCGGTGTGGGGTCCATCCTTCGATATAAGGATTTTTTGCAGTCAGGGCCAGGGGCCCCTGGGCACATCCTTTTTCCATTTTCCCTGGGAAAGAAAACTCAGCAGTCCAGGTTCCTGATGTCAGTTTGTAGGGCTCCCTTGGGTCTATCAGGGCAGCACAAGTTTGAGGTGGGGACATCTTCGGTGTGGGGTCCATCCTTCGATATAAGGATTCTTTGCAGTGAGGCCCCAGACCATGTCCAGGGGCCCCTGGGCACATCCTTTTTCCATTTTCCCTGGGAAAGAAAACTCAGCAGTCCAGGTTCCTGATGTCAGTTTGTAGGGCTCCCTTGGGTCTATCAGGGCAGCACAAGTTTGAGGTGGGGACAACTTCGGTGTGGGGTCCATCCTTCGATATAAGGATTCTTTGCAGTCAGGGCCAGGGGCCCCTGGGCACATCCTTTTTCCATTTTCCCTGGGAAAGAAAACTCAGCACTCCAGGTTCCTGATGTCAGTTTGTAGGGCTCCCTTGGGTCTATCAGGGCAGCACAAGTTTGAGGTGGGGAAAACTTCGGTGTGGGGTCCATCCTTCGATATAAGGATTTTTTGCAGTCAGGGCCAGGGGCCCCTGGGCACATCCTTTTTCCATTTTCCCTGGGAAAGAAAACTCAGCAGTCCAGGTTCCTGATGTCAGTTTGTAGGGCTCCCTTGGGTCTATCAGGGCAGCACAAGTTTGAGGTGGGGACAACTTTGGTGTGGGGTCCATCCTTCGATATAAGGATTCTTTGCAGTGAGGCCCCAGCCCAGGGCCAGGGGCCCCTGGGCACATCCTTTTTCCATTTTCCCTTGGAAAGAAAACTCAGCAGTCCAGGTTCCTGATGTCAGTTTGTAGGGCTCCCTTGGGTCTATCAGGGCAGCACAAGTTTGAGGTGGGGACAACTTCGGTGTGGGGTCCATCCTTCGATATAAGGATTTTTTGCAGTCAGGGCCAGGGGCCCCTGGGCACATCCTTTTTCCATTTTCCCTGGGAAAGAAAACTCAGCAGTCCAGGTTCCTGATGTCAGTTTGTAGGGCTCCCTTGGGTCTATCAGGGCAGCACAAGTTTGAGGTGGGGACAACTTCGGTGTGGGGTCCATCCTTCGATATAAGGATTCTTTGCAGTGAGGCCCCAGCTCATGTCCAGGGGTCCCTGGGCACATCCTTTTTCCATTTTCCCTGGGAAAGAAAACTCAGCAGTCCAGGTTCCTGATGTCAGTTTGTAGGGCTCCCTTGGGTCTATCAGGGCAGCACAAGTTTGAGGTGGGGACAACTTCGGTGTGGGGTCCATCCTTCGATATAAGGGTTTTTTGCAGTCAGGGCCAGGGGCCCCTGGGCACATCCTTTTTCCATTTTCCCTGGGAAAGAAAACTCAGCAGTCCAGGTTCCTGATGTCAGTTTGTAGGGCTCCCTTGGGTCTATCAGGGCAGCACAAGTTTGAGGTGGGGACAACTTCGGTGTGGGTTCCATCCTTCGATATAAGGATTCTTTGCAGTGAGGCCCCAGCCCAGGGCCAGGGGCCCCTGGGCACACCCTTCTTCCATTTTCCCTGGGAAAGAAAACTCAGCAGTCCAGGTTCCTGATGTCAGTTTGTAGGGCTCCCTTGGGTCTATCAGGGCAGCACAAGTTTGAGGTGGGGACAACTTCGGTGTGGGGTCCATCCTTCGATATAAGGATTCTTTGCAGTCAGGGCCAGGGGCCCAGGGCCAGGGGCCCCTGGGCACATCCTTTTTCCATTTTCCCTGGGAAAGAAAACTCAGCAGTCCAGGTTCCTGATGTCTGTTTGTAGGGCTCCCTTGGGTCTCTCAGGGCAGCACAAGTTTGAGGTGGGGACAACTTTGGTGTGGGGTCCATCCTTCGTTAAAAGGATTCTTTGCAGTGAGGCCCCAGCCCATGTCCAGGGGCCCCTGGGCACATCCTTTTTCCATTTTCCCTGGGAAAGAAAACTCAGCAATCCAGGTTCCTGATGTCAGTTTGTAGGGCTCCCTTGGGTCTATCAGGGCAGCACAAGTTTGAGGTGGGGACATCTTCGGTGTGGGTTCCATCCTTCGTTATAAGGATTCTTTGCAGTCAGGGCCAGGGGCCCCTGGGCACATCCTTTTTCCATTTTCCCTGGGAAAGAAAACTCAGCAGTCCAGGTTCCTGATGTCAGTTTGTAGGGCTCCCTTGGGCCTATCAGGGCAGCAGAATTTTAAGGTGGGGACAACTTCGGTGTGGGGTCCATCCTTCGATATAAGGATTCTTTGCAGTGAGGCCCCAGCCCAGGGCCAGGGGCCCCTGGGCACATCCTTCATCCATTTTCCCTGGGAAAGAAAACTCAGCAGTCCAGGTTCCTGATGTCAGTTTGTAGGGCTCCCTTGGGTCTATCAGGGCAGCACAAGTTTGAGGTGGGGACAACTTCGGTGTGGGGTCCATCCTTCGATATAAGGATTTTTTGCAGTCAGGGCAAGGGGCCCCTGGGCACAACCTTTGGCCATTTTACCTGGGAAAGGAAACTCATCAGTCCAAGTTCCTGATGTCAGTTTGTAGGGCTCCCTTGGGTCTATCAGGGCAGCACAATTTTAAGGTGGGGACAACTTCGGTCTGGGGTCCATCCTTCGATATAAGGATTCTTTGCAGTGAGGCCCCAGCCCATGGCCAGGGGCCCCTGGGCACATCCTTCTTCCATTTTCCCTGGGAAAGAAAGCTCAGCAGTCCAGGTTCCTGATGTCAGTTTGTAGGGCTCCCTTGGGTCTATCAGGGCAGCACAAGTTTGAGGTGGGGACAACTTCGGTGTGGGGTCCATCCTTCGATATAAGGATTTTTTGCAGTCAGGGCCAGGGTCCCAGGGCCAGGGGCCCCTGGGCACATCCTTTTTCCATTTTCCCTGGGAAAGAAAACTCAGCAGTCCAGGTTCCTGATGTCTGTTTGTAGGGCTCCCTTGGGTCTATCAGGGCAGCACAAGTTTGAGGTGGGGACAACTTCGGTGTGGGGTCCATCCTTCGTTATAAGGATTCTTTGCAGTGAGGCCCCAGCCCATGTCCAGGGGCCCCTGGGCACATCCTTTTTCCATTTTCCCTGGGAAAGAAAACTCAGCAATCCAGGTTCCTGATGTCAGTTTGTAGGGCTCCCTTGGGTCTATCAGGGCAGCACAAGTTTGAGGTGGGGACAACTTCGGTGTGGGTTCCATCCTTCTATATAAGGATTCTTTGCAGTCAGGGCCAGGGGCCCCTGGGCACATCCTTTTTCCATTTTCCCTGGGAAAGAAAAGTCAGCAGTCCAGGTTCCTGATGTCAGTTTGTAGGGCTCCCTTGGGTCTATCAGGGCAGCACAAGTTTGAGGTGGGGACAACTTCGGTGTGGGGTCCATCCTTCGATATAAGGATTTTTTGCAGTCAGGGCCAGGGGCCCCTGGGCACATCCTTTTTCCATTTTCCCTGGGAAAGAAAACTCAGCAGTCCAGGTTCCTGATGTCAGTTTGTAGGGCTCCCTTGGGTCTATCAGGGCAGCACAAGTTTGAGGTGGGGACAACTTCGGTGTGGGGTCCATCCTTCGATATAAGGATTCTTTGCAGTCAGGGCCAGGGGCCCCTGGGCACATCCTTTTTCCATTTTCCCTGGGAAAGAAAACTCAGCAGTCCAGGTTCCTGATGTCAGTTTGTAGGGCTCCCTTGGGTCTATCAGGGCAGCACAATTTTAAGGTGGGGACAACTTCGGTGTGGGGTCCATTCTTCGCTATAAGGATTCTTTGCAGTGAGGCCCCAGCCCAGGTCCAGGGGCCCCTGGGCACATCCTTTTTCCATTTTCCCTGGGAAAGAAAAGTCAGCAGTCCAGGTTCCTGATGTCAGTTTGTAGGGCTCCCTTGGGTCTATCAGGGCAGCACAAGTTTGAGGTGGGGACAACTTCGGTGTGGGGTCCATCCTTCGATATAAGGGTTTTTTGCAGTCAGGGCCAGGGGCCCCTGGGCACATCCTTTTTCCATTTTCCCTGGGAAAGAAAACTCAGCAGTCCAGGTTCCTGATGTCAGTTTGTAGGGCTCCCTTGGGTCTATCAGGGCAGCACAAGTTTGAGGTGGGGACAACTTCGGTGTGGGGTCCATCCTTCGATATAAGGATTTTTTGCAGTCAGGGCCAGGGTCCCAGGGCCAGGGGCCCCTGGGCACATCCTTTTTCCATTTTCCCTGGGAAAGAAAACTCAGCAGTCCAGGTTCCTGATGTCTGTTTGTAGGGCTCCCTTGGGTCTATCAGGGCAGCACAAGTTTGAGGTGGGGACAACTTCGGTGTGGGGTCCATCCTTCGTTATAAGGATTCTTTGCAGTGAGGCCCCAGCCCATGTCCAGGGGCCCCTGGGCACATCCTTTTTCCATTTTCCCTGGGAAAGAAAACTCAGCAATCCAGGTTCCTGATGTCAGTTTGTAGGGCTCCCTTGGGTCTATCAGGGCAGCACAAGTTTGAGGTGGGGACAACTTCGGTGTGGGGTCCATCCTTCGTTATAAGGATTCTTTGCAGTCAGGGCCAGGGGCCCCTGGGCACATCCTTTTTCCATTTTCCCTGGGAAAGAAAACTCAGCAGTCCAGGTTCCTGATGTCAGTTTGTAGGGCTCCCTTGGGTCTATCAGGGCAGCACAAGTTTGAGGTGGGGACAACTTCGGTGTGGGGTCCATCCTTCGTTATAAGGATTCTTTGCAGTCAGGGCCAGGGGCCCCTGGGCACATCCTTTTTCCATTTTCCCTGGGAAAGAAAACTCAGCAGTCCAGGTTCCTGATGTCAGTTTGTAGGGCTCCCTTGGGTCTATCAGGGCAGCACATGTTTGAGGTGGGGACAACTTTGGTGTGGGGTCCATCCTTCGATATAAGGATTTTTTGCAGTCAGGGCCAGGGGCCCTTGGGCACATCCTTTTTCCATTTTCCCTGGGAAAGAAAACTCAGCAGTCCAGGTTCCTGATGTCAGTTTGTAGGGCTCCCTTGGGTCTATCAGGGCAGCACAAGTTTGAGGTGGGGACAACTTTGGTGTGGGGTCCATCCTTCGATATAAGGATTCTTTGCAGTGAGGCCCCAGCCTAGGGCCAGGGGCCCCTGGGCACATCCTTTTTCCATTTTCCCTGGGAAAGAAAACTCAGCAGTCCAGGTTCCTGATGTCAGTTTGTAGGGTTCCCTTGGGTCTATCAGGGCAGCACAAGTTTGAGGTGGGGACAACTTCGGTGTGGGGTCCATCCTTCGATATAAGGATTCTTTGCAGTGAGGCCCCAGCCCATGTCCAGGGGCCCCTGGGCACATCCTTTTCCCATTTTCCCTGGGAAAGAAAACTCAGCAGTCCAGGTTCCTGATGTCAGTTTGTAGGGCTCCCTTGGGTCTATCAGGGCAGCACAAGTTTGAGGTGGGGACAACTTCGGTGTGGGGTCCATCCTTCGATATAAGGATTTTTTGCAGTCAGGGCCAGGGGCCCCTGGGCACATCCTTTTTCCATTTTCCCTGGGAAAGAAAACTCAGCAGTCCAGGTTCCTGATGTCAGTTTGTAGGGCTCCCTTGGGTCTATCAGGGCAGCACAAGTTTGAGGTGGGGACATCTTCGGTGTGGGGTCCATCCTTCGATATAAGGATTCTTTGCAGTGAGGCCCCAGCCCATGTCCAGGGGCCCCTGGGCACATCCTTTTTCCATTTTCCCTGGGAAAGAAAACTCAGCAGTCCAGGTTCCTGATGTCAGTTTGTAGGGCTCCCTTGGGTCTATCAGGGCAGCACAAGTTTGAGGTGGGGACAACTTCGGTGTGGGGTCCATCCTTCGATATAAGGGTTTTTTGCAGTCAGGGCCAGGGGCCCCTGGGCACATCCTTTTTCCATTTTCCCTGGGAAAGAAAACTCAGCAGTCCAGGTTCCTGATGTCAGTTTGTAGGGTTCGCTTGGGTCTATCAGGGCAGCACAAGTTTGAGGTGGGGACAACTTCGGTGTGGGGTCCATCCTTCGATATAAGGATTCTTTGCAGTGAGGCCCCAGCCCATGTCCAGGGGCCCCTGGGCACATCCTTTTTCCATTTTCCCTGGGAAAGAAAACTCAGCAGTCCAGGTTCCTGATGTCAGTTTGTAGGGCTCCCTTGGGTCTATCAGGGCAGCACAAGTTTGAGGTGGGGACAACTTCGGTGTGGGGTCCATCCTTCGATATAAGGATTTTTTGCAGTCAGGGCCAGGGGCCCCTGGGCACATCCTTTTTCCATTTTCCCTGGGAAAGAAAACTCAGCAGTCCAGGTTCCTGATGTCAGTTTGTAGGGCTCCCTTGGGTCTATCAGGGCAGCACAAGTTTGAGGTGGGGACAACTTCGGTGTGGGGTCCATCCTTCGATATAAGGATTCTTGGCAGTGAGGCCCCAGCCCATGTCCAGGGGCCCCTGGGCACATCCTTTTTCCATTTTCCCTGGGAAAGAAAACTCAGCAGTCCAGGTTCCTGATGTCAGTTTGTAGGGCTCCCTTGGGTCTATCAGGGCAGCACAAGTTTGAGGTGGGGACAACTTCGGTGTGGGGTCCATCCTTCGATATAAGGTTTTTTTGCAGTGAGGCCCCAGCCCAGGGCCAGGGAACCCTGGGCACATCCTTTTTCCATTTTCCCTGGGAAAGAAAACTCAGCAGTCCAGTTTCCTGATGTCAGTTTGTAGGGTTCCCTTGGGTCTATCAGGGCAGCACAAGTTTGAGGTGGGGACAACTTCGGTGTGGGGTCCATCCTTCGATATAAGGATTCTTTGCAGTGAGGCCCCAGCCCAGGGCCAGGGGCCCCAGGGCACATCCTTTTTCCATTTTCCCTGGGAAAGAAAACTCAGCAGTCCAGGTTCCTGATGTCAGTTTGTAGGGTTCCCTTGGGTCTATCAGGGCAGCACAAGTTTGAGGTGGGGACAACTTCGGTGTGGGGTCCATCCTTCGATATAAGGATTCTTTGCAGTGAGGCCCCAGCCCAGGGCCAGGGGCCCCTGGGCACATCCTTTTTCCATTTTCCCTTGGAAAGAAAACTCAGCAGTACAGGTTCCTGATGTCAGTTTGTAGGGCTCCCTTGGGTCTATCAGGGCAGCACAAGTTTGAGGTGGGGACATCTTCGGTGTGGGTTCCATCCTTCGTTATAAGGATTCTTTGCAGTCAGGGCCAGGGGCCCCTGGGCACATCCTTTTTCCATTTTCCCTGGGAAAGAAAACTCAGCAGTCCAGGTTCCTGATGTCAGTTTGTAGGGCTCCCTTGGGCCTATCAGGGCAGCAGAATTTTAAGGTGGGGACAACTTCGGTGTGGGGTCCATCCTTCGATATAAGGATTCTTTGCAGTGAGGCCCCAGCCCATGTCCAGGGGCCCCTGGGCACATCCTTTTTCCATTTTCCCTGGGAAAGAAAACTCAGCAATCCAGGTTCCTGATGTCAGTTTGTAGGGCTCCCTTGGGTCTATCAGGGCAGCACAAGTTTGAGGTGGGGACATCTTCGGTGTGGGTTCCATCCTTCGTTATAAGGATTCTTTGCAGTCAGGGCCAGGGGCCCCTGGGCACATCCTTTTTCCATTTTCCCTGGGAAAGAAAACTCAGCAGTCCAGGTTCCTGATGTCAGTTTGTAGGGCTCCCTTGGGCCTATCAGGGCAGCAGAATTTTAAGGTGGGGACAACTTCGGTGTGGGGTCCATCCTTCGATATAAGGATTCTTTGCAGTGAGGCCCCAGCCCAGGGCCAGGGGCCCCTGGGCACATCCTTCATCCATTTTCCCTGGGAAAGAAAACTCAGCAGTCCAGGTTCCTGATGTCAGTTTGTAGGGCTCCCTTGGGTCTATCAGGGCAGCACAAGTTTGAGGTGGGGACAACTTCGGTGTGGGGTCCATCCTTCGATATAAGGATTTTTTGCAGTCAGGGCAAGGGGCCCCTGGGCACAACCTTTGGCCATTTTACCTGGGAAAGGAAACTCATCAGTCCAAGTTCCTGATGTCAGTTTGTAGGGCTCCCTTGGGTCTATCAGGGCAGCACAATTTTAAGGTGGGGACAACTTCGGTCTGGGGTCCATCCTTCGATATAAGGATTCTTTGCAGTGAGGCCCCAGCCCATGGCCAGGGGCCCCTGGGCACATCCTTCTTCCATTTTCCCTGGGAAAGAAAGCTCAGCAGTCCAGGTTCCTGATGTCAGTTTGTAGGGCTCCCTTGGGTCTATCAGGGCAGCACAAGTTTGAGGTGGGGACAACTTCGGTGTGGGGTCCATCCTTCGATATAAGGATTTTTTGCAGTCAGGGCCAGGGTCCCAGGGCCAGGGGCCCCTGGGCACATCCTTTTTCCATTTTCCCTGGGAAAGAAAACTCAGCAGTCCAGGTTCCTGATGTCTGTTTGTAGGGCTCCCTTGGGTCTATCAGGGCAGCACAAGTTTGAGGTGGGGACAACTTCGGTGTGGGGTCCATCCTTTGTTATAAGGATTCTTTGCAGTGAGGCCCCAGCCCATGTCCAGGGGCCCCTGGGCACATCCTTTTTCCATTTTCCCTGGGAAAGAAAACTCAGCAATCCAGGTTCCTGATGTCAGTTTGTAGGGCTCCCTTGGGTCTATCAGGGCAGCACAAGTTTGAGGTGGGGACAACTTCGGTGTGGGGTCCATCCTTCGATATAAGGATTCTTTGCAGTGAGGCCCCAGCCCAGGGCCAGGGGCCCCTGGGCACATCCTTTTTCCATTTTCCCTTGGAAAGAAAACTCAGCAGTACAGGTTCCTGATGTCAGTTTGTAGGGCTCCCTTGGGTCTATCAGGGCAGCACAAGTTTGAGGTGGGGACATCTTCGGTGTGGGTTCCATCCTTCGTTATAAGGATCCTTTGCAGTCAGGGCCAGGGGCCCCTGGGCACATCCTTTTTCCATTTTCCCTGGGAAAGAAAACTCAGCAGTCCAGGTTCCTGATGTCAGTTTGTAGGGCTCCCTTGGGCCTATCAGGGCAGCAGAATTTTAAGGTGGGGACAACTTCGGTGTGGGGTCCATCCTTCGATATAAGGATTCTTTGCAGTGAGGCCCCAGCCCATGTCCAGGGGCCCCTGGGCACATCCTTTTTCCATTTTCCCTGGGAAAGAAAACTCAGCAATCCAGGTTCCTGATGTCAGTTTGTAGGGCTCCCTTGGGTCTATCAGGGCAGCACAAGTTTGAGGTGGGGACATCTTCGGTGTGGGTTCCATCCTTCGTTATAAGGATTCTTTGCAGTCAGGGCCAGGGGCCCCTGGGCACATCCTTTTTCCATTTTCCCTGGGAAAGAAAACTCAGCAGTCCAGGTTCCTGATGTCAGTTTGTAGGGCTCCCTTGGGCCTATCAGGGCAGCAGAATTTTAAGGTGGGGACAACTTCGGTGTGGGGTCCATCCTTCGATATAAGGATTCTTTGCAGTGAGGCCCCAGCCCAGGGCCAGGGGCCCCTGGGCACATCCTTCATCCATTTTCCCTGGGAAAGAAAACTCAGCAGTCCAGGTTCCTGATGTCAGTTTGTAGGGCTCCCTTGGGTCTATCAGGGCAGCACAAGTTTGAGGTGGGGACAACTTCGGTGTGGGGTCCATCCTTCGATATAAGGATTTTTTGCAGTCAGGGCAAGGGGCCCCTGGGCACAACCTTTGGCCATTTTACCTGGGAAAGGAAACTCATCAGTCCAAGTTCCTGATGTCAGTTTGTAGGGCTCCCTTGGGTCTATCAGGGCAGCACAATTTTAAGGTGGGGACAACTTCGGTCTGGGGTCCATCCTTCGATATAAGGATTCTTTGCAGTGAGGCCCCAGCCCATGGCCAGGGGCCCCTGGGCACATCCTTCTTCCATTTTCCCTGGGAAAGAAAGCTCAGCAGTCCAGGTTCCTGATGTCAGTTTGTAGGGCTCCCTTGGGTCTATCAGGGCAGCACAAGTTTGAGGTGGGGACAACTTCGGTGTGGGGTCCATCCTTCGATATAAGGATTTTTTGCAGTCAGGGCCAGGGTCCCAGGGCCAGGGGCCCCTGGGCACATCCTTTTTCCATTTTCCCTGGGAAAGAAAACTCAGCAGTCCAGGTTCCTGATGTCTGTTTGTAGGGCTCCCTTGGGTCTATCAGGGCAGCACAAGTTTGAGGTGGGGACAACTTCGGTGTGGGGTCCATCCTTTGTTATAAGGATTCTTTGCAGTGAGGCCCCAGCCCATGTCCAGGGGCCCCTGGGCACATCCTTTTTCCATTTTCCCTGGGAAAGAAAACTCAGCAATCCAGGTTCCTGATGTCAGTTTGTAGGGCTCCCTTGGGTCTATCAGGGCAGCACAAGTTTGAGGTGGGGACAACTTCGGTGTGGGTTCCATCCTTCTATATAAGGATTCTTTGCAGTCAGGGCCAGGGGCCCCTGGGCACATCCTTTTTCCATTTTCCCTGGGAAAGAAAAGTCAGCAGTCCAGGTTCCTGATGTCAGTTTGTAGGGCTCCCTTGGGTCTATCAGGGCAGCACAAGTTTGAGGTGGGGACAACTTCGGTGTGGGGTCCATCTTTCGATATAAGGATTTTTTGCAGTCAGGGCCAGGGGCCCCTGGGCACATCCTTTTTCCATTTTCCCTGGGAAAGAAAACTCAGCAGTCCAGGTTCCTGATGTCAGTTTGTAGGGCTCCCTTGGGTCTATCAGGGCAGCACAAGTTTGAGGTGGGGACAACTTTGGTGTGGGGTCCATCCTTCGATATAAGGATTCTTTGCAGTGAGGCCCCAGCCCATGTCCAGGGGCCCCTGGGCGCATCCTTTTTCCATTTTCCCTGGGAAAGAAAACTCAGCAGTCCAGGTTCCTGATGTCAGTTTTTAGGGCTCCCTTGGGTCTATCAGGGCAGCACAAGTTTGAGGTGGGGACAACTTCGGTGTGGGGTCCATCCTTCGATATAAGGATTTTTTGCAGTCAGGGCCAGGGGCCCCTGGGCACATCCTTTTTCCATTTTCCCTGGGAAAGAAAACTCAGCAGTCCAGGTTCCTGATGTCAGTTTGTAGGGCTCCCTTGGGTCTATCAGGGCAGCACAAGTTTGAGGTGGGGACATCTTCGGTGTGGGGTCCATCCTTCGATATAAGGATTCTTTGCAGTGAGGCCCCAGCCCATGTCCAGGGGCCCCTGGGCACATCCTTTTTCCATTCTCCCTGGGAAAGAAAACTCAGCAGTCCAGGTTCCTGATGTCAGTTTGTAGGGCTCCCTTGGGTCTATCAGGGCAGCACAAGTTTGAGGTGGGGACAACTTCGGTGTGGGGTCCATCCTTCGATATAAGGATTTTTTGCAGTCAGGGCCAGGGGCCCCTGGGCACATCCTTTTTCCATTTTCCCTGGGAAAGAAAACTCAGCAGTCCAGGTTCCTGATGTCAGTTTGTAGGGCTCCCTTGGGTCTATCAGGGCAGCACAAGTTTGAGGTGGGGACAACTTCGGTGTGGGGTCCATCCTTCGATATAAGGATTCTTTGCAGTCAGGGCCAGGGGCCCCTGGGCACATCCTTTTTCCATTTTCCCTGGGAAAGAAAACTCAGCAGTCCAGGTTCCTGATGTCAGTTTGTAGGGCTCCCTTGGGTCTATCAGGGCAGCACAATTTTAAGGTGGGGACAACTTCGGTGTGGGGTCCATTCTTCGATATAAGGATTCTTTGCAGTGAGGCCCCAGCCCAGGTCCAGGGGCCCCTGGGCACATCCTTTTTCCATTTTCCCTGGGAAAGAAAAGTCAGCAGTCCAGGTTCCTGATGTCAGTTTGTAGGGCTCCCTTGGGTCTATCAGGGCAGCACAAGTTTGAGGTGGGGACAACTTCGGTGTGGGGTCCATCCTTCGATATAAGGGTTTTTTGCAGTCAGGGCCAGGGGCCCCTGGGCACATCCTTTTTCCATTTTCCCTGGGAAAGAAAACTCAGCAGTCCAGGTTCCTGATGTCAGTTTGTAGGGCTCCCTTGGGTCTATCAGGGCAGCACAAGTTTGAGGTGGGGACAACTTCGGTGTGGGTTCCATCCTTCGATATAAGGATTTTTTGCAGTCAGGGCCAGGGTCCCAGGGCCAGGGGCCCCTGGGCACATCCTTTTTCCATTTTCCCTGGGAAAGAAAACTCAGCAGTCCAGGTTCCTGATGTCTGTTTGTAGGGCTCCCTTGGGTCTATCAGGGCAGCACAAGTTTGAGGTGGGGACAACTTCGGTGTGGGGTCCATCCTTCGTTATAAGGATTCTTTGCAGTGAGGCCCCAGCCCATGTCCAGGGGCCCCTGGGCACATCCTTTTTCCATTTTCCCTGGGAAAGAAAACTCAGCAATCCAGGTTCCTGATGTCAGTTTGTAGGGCTCCCTTGGGTCTATCAGGGCAGCACAAGTTTGAGGTGGGGACAACTTCGGTGTGGGGTCCATCCTTCGTTATAAGGATTCTTTGCAGTCAGGGCCAGGGGCCCCTGGGCACATCCTTTTTCCATTTTCCCTGGGAAAGAAAACTCAGCAGTCCAGGTTCCTGATGTCAGTTTGTAGGGCTCCCTTGGGTCTATCAGGGCAGCACATGTTTGAGGTGGGGACAACTTTGGTGTGGGGTCCATCCTTCGATATAAGGATTTTTTGCAGTCAGGGCCAGGGGCCCTTGGGCACATCCTTTTTCCATTTTCCCTGGGAAAGAAAACTCAGCAGTCCAGGTTCCTGATGTCAGTTTGTAGGGCTCCCTTGGGTCTATCAGGGCAGCACAAGTTTGAGGTGGGGACAACTTTGGTGTGGGGTCCATCCTTCGATATAAGGATTCTTTGCAGTGAGGCCCCAGCCTAGGGCCAGGGGCCCCTGGGCACATCCTTTTTCCATTTTCCCTGGGAAAGAAAACTCAGCAGTCCAGGTTCCTGATGTCAGTTTGTAGGGTTCCCTTGGGTCTATCAGGGCAGCACAAGTTTGAGGTGGGGACAACTTCGGTGTGGGGTCCATCCTTCGATATAAGGATTCTTTGCAGTGAGGCCCCAGCCCATGTCCAGGGGCCCCTGGGCACATCCTTTTTCCATTTTCCCTGGGAAAGAAAACTCAGCAGTCCAGGTTCCTGATGTCAGTTTTTAGGGCTCCCTTGGGTCTATCAGGGCAGCACAAGTTTGAGGTGGGGACAACTTCGGTGTGGGGTCCATCCTTCGATATAAGGATTTTTTGCAGTCAGGGCCAGGGGCCCCTGGGCACATCCTTTTTCCATTTTCCCTGGGAAAGAAAACTCAGCAGTCCAGGTTCCTGATGTCAGTTTGTAGGGCTCCCTTGGGTCTATCAGGGCAGCACAAGTTTGAGGTGGGGACATCTTCGGTGTGGGGTCCATCCTTCGATATAAGGATTCTTTGCAGTGAGGCCCCAGCCCATGTCCAGGGGCCCCTGGGCACATCCTTTTTCCATTTTCCCTGGGAAAGAAAACTCAGCAGTCCAGGTTCCTGATGTCAGTTTGTAGGGCTCCCTTGGGTCTATCAGGGCAGCACAAGTTTGAGGTGGGGACAACTTCGGTGTGGGGTCCATCCTTCGATATAAGGGTTTTTTGCAGTCAGGGCCAGGGGCCCCTGGGCACATCCTTTTTCCATTTTCCCTGGGAAAGAAAACTCAGCAGTCCAGGTTCCTGATGTCAGTTTGTAGGGTTCGCTTGGGTCTATCAGGGCAGCACAAGTTTGAGGTGGGGACAACTTCGGTGTGGGGTCCATCCTTCGATATAAGGATTCTTTGCAGTGAGGCCCCAGCCCATGTCCAGGGGCCCCTGGGCACATCCTTTTTCCATTTTCCCTGGGAAAGAAAACTCAGCAGTCCAGGTTCCTGATGTCAGTTTGTAGGGCTCCCTTGGGTCTATCAGGGCAGCACAAGTTTGAGGTGGGGACAACTTCGGTGTGGGGTCCATCCTTCGATATAAGGATTTTTTGCAGTCAGGGCCAGGGGCCCCTGGGCACATCCTTTTTCCATTTTCCCTGGGAAAGAAAACTCAGCAGTCCAGGTTCCTGATGTCAGTTTGTAGGGCTCCCTTGGGTCTATCAGGGCAGCACAAGTTTGAGGTGGGGACAACTTCGGTGTGGGGTCCATCCTTCGATATAAGGATTTTTTGCAGTCAGGGCCAGGGGCCCCTGGGCACATCCTTTTTCCATTTTCCCTGGGAAAGAAAACTCAGCAGTCCAGGTTCCTGATGTCAGTTTGTAGGGCTCCCTTGGGTCTATCAGGGCAGCAAAAGTTTGAGGTGGGGACATCTTCGGTGTGGGGTCCATCCTTCGATATAAGGATTCTTTGCAGTGAGGCCCCAGACCATGTCCAGGGGCCCCTGGGCACATCCTTTTTCCATTTTCCCTGGGAAAGAAAACTCAGCAGTCCAGGTTCCTGATGTCAGTTTGTAGGGCTCCCTTGGGTCTATCAGGGCAGCACAAGTTTGAGGTGGGGACAACTTCGGTGTGGGGTCCATCCTTCGATATAAGGATTCTTTGCAGTCAGGGCCAGGGGCCCCTGGGCACATCCTTTTTCCATTTTCCCTGGGAAAGAAAACTCAGCACTCCAGGTTCCTGATGTCAGTTTGTAGGGCTCCCTTGGGTCTATCAGGGCAGCACAAGTTTGAGGTGGGGAAAACTTCGGTGTGGGGTCCATCCTTTGATATAAGGATTTTTTGCAGTCAGGGCCAGGGGCCCCTGGGCACATCCTTTTTCCATTTTCCCTGGGAAAGAAAACTCAGCAGTCCAGGTTCCTGATGTCAGTTTGTAGGGCTCCCTTGGGTCTATCAGGGCAGCACAAGTTTGAGGTGGGGACAACTTTGGTGTGGGGTCCATCCTTCGATATAAGGATTCTTTGCAGTGAGGCCCCAGCCCAGGGCCAGGGGCCCCAGGGCACATCCTTTTTCCATTTTCCCTGGGAAAGAAAACTCAGCAGTCCAGGTTCCTGATGTCAGTTTGTAGGGTTCCCTTGGGTCTATCAGGGCAGCACAAGTTTGATGTGGGGACAACTTCGGTGTGGGGTCCATCCTTCGATATAAGGATTCTTTGCAGTGAGGCCCCAGCCCAGGGCCAGGGGCCCCTGGGCACATCCTTTTTCCATTTTCCCTTGGAAAGAAAACTCAGCAGTACAGGTTCCTGATGTCAGTTTGTAGGGCTCCCTTGGGTCTATCAGGGCAGCACAAGTTTGAGGTGGGGACAACTTCGGTGTGGGGTCCATCCTTCGATATAAGGATTTTTTGCAGTCAGGGCCAGGGGCCCCTGGGCACATCCTTTTTCCATTTTCCCTGGGAAAGAAAACTCAGCAGTCCAGGTTCCTGATGTCAGTTTGTAGGGCTCCCTTGGGTCTATCAGGGCAGCACAAGTTTGAGGTGGGGACAACTTCGGTGTGGGGTCCATCCTTCGATATAAGGATTCTTTGCAGTGAGGCCCCAGCCCAGGTCTAGGGGTCCCTGGGCACATCCTTTTTCCATTTTCCCTGGGAAAGAAAACTCAGCAGTCCAGGTTCCTGATGTCAGTTTGTAGGGCTCCCTTGGGTCTATCAGGGCAGCACAAGTTTGAGGTGGGGACAACTTCGGTGTGGGGTCCATCCTTCGATATAAGGATTTTTTGCAGTCAGGGCAAGGGGCCCCTGGGCACAACCTTTGGCCATTTTACCTGGGAAAGGAAACTCATCAGTCCAAGTTCCTGATGTCAGTTTGTAGGGCTCCCTTGGGTGTATCAGGGCAGCACAATTTTAAGGTGGGGACAACTTCGGTCTGGGGTCCATCCTTCGATATAAGGATTCTTTGCAGTGAGGCCCCAGCCCAGGGCCAGGGGCCCCTGGGCACACCCTTCTTCCATTTTCCCTGGGAAAGAAAACTCAGCAGTCCAGGTTCCTGATGTCAGTTTGTAGGGCTCCCTTGGGTCTATCAGGGCAGCACAAGTTTGAGGTGGGGACAACTTCGGTGTGGGGTCCATCCTTCGATATAAGGATTCTTTGCAGTCAGGGCCAGGGGCCCAGGGCCAGGGGCCCCTGGGCACATCCTTTTTCCATTTTCCCTGGGAAAGAAAACTCAGCAGTCCAGGTTCCTGATGTCTGTTTGTAGGGCTCCCTTGGGTCTCTCAGGGCAGCACAAGTTTGAGGTGGGGACAACTTTGGTGTGGGGTCCATCCTTCGTTATAAGGATTCTTTGCAGTGAGGCCCCAGCCCATGTCCAGGGGCCCCTGGGCACATCCTTTTTCCATTTTCCCTGGGAAAGAAAACTCAGCAATCCAGGTTCCTGATGTCAGTTTGTAGGGCTCCCTTGGGTCTATCAGGGCAGCACAAGTTTGAGGTGGGGACATCTTCGGTGTGGGTTCCATCCTTCGTTATAAGGATTCTTTGCAGTCAGGGCCAGGGGCCCCTGGGCACATCCTTTTTCCATTTTCCCTGGGAAAGAAAACTCAGCAGTCCAGGTTCCTGATGTCAGTTTGTAGGGCTCCCTTGGGTCTATCAGGGCAGCACAAGTTTGAGGTGGGGACAACTTCGGTGTGGGGTCCATCCTTCGATATAAGGATTCTTTGCAGTGAGGCCCCAGCCCATGTCCAGGGGCCCCTGGGCACATCCTTTTTCCATTTTCCCTGGGAAAGAAAAGTCAGCAGTCCAGGTTCCTGATGTCAGTTTGTAGGGCTCCCTTGGGTCTATCAGGGCAGCACAAGTTTGAGGTGGGGACAACTTCGGTGTGGGGTCCATCCTTCGATATAAGGATTTTTTGCAGTCAGGGCCAGGGGCCCCTGGGCACATCCTTTTTCCATTTTCCCTGGGAAAGAAAACTCAGCAGTCCAGGTTCCTGATGTCAGTTTGTAGGGCTCCCTTGGGTCTATCAGGGCAGCACAAGTTTGAGGTGGGGACAACTTTGGTGTGGGGTCCATCCTTTGATATAAGGATTCTTTGCAGTGAGGCCCCAGCCCAGGGCCAGGGGCCCCAGGGGACATCCTTTTTCCATTTTCCCTGGGAAAGAAAACTCAGCAGTCCAGGTTCCTGATGTCAGTTTGTAGGGCTCCCTTGGGTCTATCAGGGCAGCACAAGTTTGAGGTGGGGACAACTTCGGTGTGGGGTCCATCCTTCGATATAAGGATTCTTTGCAGTGAGGCCCCAGCCCATGTCCAGGGGCCCCTGGGCACATCCTTTTTCCATTTTCCCTGGGAAAGAAAACTCAGCAGTCCAGGTTCCTGATGTCAGTTTGTAGGGCTCCCTTGGGTCTATCAGGGCAGCACAAGTTTGAGGTGGGGACAACTTCGGTGTGGGGTCCATCCTTCGATATAAGGATTTTTTGCAGTCAGGGCCAGGGGCCCCTGGGCACATCCTTTTTCCATTTTCCCTGGGAAAGAAAACTCAGCAGTCCAGGTTCCTGATGTCAGTTTGTAGGGCTCCCTTGTGTCTATCAGGGCAGCACAAGTTTGAGGTGGGGACAACTTCGGTGTGGGGTCCATCCTTCGATATAAGGATTCTTTGCAGTGAGGCCCCAGCCCATGTCCAGGGGCCCCTGGGCACATCCTTTTTCCATTTTCCCTGGGAAAGAAAACTCAGCAGTCCAGTTTCCTGATGTCAGTTTGTAGGGTTCCCTTGGGTCTATCAGGGCAGCACAAGTTTGAGGTGGGGACAACTTCGGTGTGGGGTCCATCCTTCGATATAAGGATTTTTTGCAGTCAGGGCAAGGGGCCCCTGGGCACAACCTTTGGCCATTTTACCTGGGAAAGGAAACTCATCAGTCCAAGTTCCTGATGTCAGTTTGTAGGGCTCCCTTGGGTGTATCAGGGCAGCACAATTTTAAGGTGGGGACAACTTCGGTCTGGGGTCCATCCTTCGATATAAGGATTCTTTGCAGTGAGGCCCCAGCCCAGGGCCAGGGGCCCCTGGGCACACCCTTCTTCCATTTTCCCTGGGAAAGAAAACTCAGCAGTCCAGGTTCCTGATGTCAGTTTGTAGGGCTCCCTTGGGTCTATCAGGGCAGCACAAGTTTGAGGTGGGGACAACTTCGGTGTGGGGTCCATCCTTCGATATAAGGATTCTTTGCAGTCAGGGCCAGGGGCCCAGGGCCAGGGGCCCCTGGGCACATCCTTTTTCCATTTTCCCTGGGAAAGAAAACTCAGCAGTCCAGGTTCCTGATGTCTGTTTGTAGGGCTCCCTTGGGTCTATCAGGGCAGCACAAGTTTGAGGTGGGGACAACTTTGGTGTGGGGTCCATCCTTCGTTATAAGGATTCTTTGCAGTGAGGCCCCAGCCCATGTCCAGGGGCCCCTGGGCACATCCTTTTTCCATTTTCCCTGGGAAAGAAAACTCAGCAATCCAGGTTCCTGATGTCAGTTTGTAGGGCTCCCTTGGGTCTATCAGGGCAGCACAAGTTTGAGGTGGGGACATCTTCGGTGTGGGTTCCATCCTTCGTTATAAGGATTCTTTGCAGTCAGGGCCAGGGGCCCCTGGGCACATCCTTTTTCCATTTTCCCTGGGAAAGAAAACTCAGCAGTCCAGGTTCCTGATGTCAGTTTGTAGGGCTCCCTTGGGTCTATCAGGGCAGCACAAGTTTGAGGTGGGGACAACTTCGGTGTGGGGTCCATCCTTCGATATAAGGATTCTTTGCAGTGAGGCCCCAGCCCATGTCCAGGGGCCCCTGGGCACATCCTTTTTCCATTTTCCCTGGGAAAGAAAAGTCAGCAGTCCAGGTTCCTGATGTCAGTTTGTAGGGCTCCCTTGGGTCTATCAGGGCAGCACAAGTTTGAGGTGGGGACAACTTCGGTGTGGGGTCCATCCTTCGATATAAGGATTTTTTGCAGTCAGGGCCAGGGGCCCCTGGGCACATCCTTTTTCCATTTTCCCTGGGAAAGAAAACTCAGCAGTCCAGGTTCCTGATGTCAGTTTGTAGGGCTCCCTTGGGTCTATCAGGGCAGCACAAGTTTGAGGTGGGGACAACTTTGGTGTGGGGTCCATCCTTTGATATAAGGATTCTTTGCAGTGAGGCCCCAGCCCAGGGCCAGGGGCCCCAGGGGACATCCTTTTTCCATTTTCCCTGGGAAAGAAAACTCAGCAGTCCAGGTTCCTGATGTCAGTTTGTAGGGCTCCCTTGGGTCTATCAGGGCAGCACAAGTTTGAGGTGGGGACAACTTCGGTGTGGGGTCCATCCTTCGATATAAGGATTCTTTGCAGTGAGGCCCCAGCCCATGTCCAGGGGCCCCTGGGCACATCCTTTTTCCATTTTCCCTGGGAAAGAAAACTCAGCAGTCCAGGTTCCTGATGTCAGTTTGTAGGGCTCCCTTGGGTCTATCAGGGCAGCACAAGTTTGAGGTGGGGACAACTTCGGTGTGGGGTCCATCCTTCGATATAAGGATTTTTTGCAGTCACGGCCAGGGGCCCCTGGGCACATCCTTTTTCCATTTTCCCTGGGAAAGAAAACTCAGCAGTCCAGGTTCCTGATGTCAGTTTGTAGGGCTCCCTTGTGTCTATCAGGGCAGCACAAGTTTGAGGTGGGGACAACTTCGGTGTGGGGTCCATCCTTCGATATAAGGATTCTTTGCAGTGAGGCCCCAGCCCATGTCCAGGGGCCCCTGGGCACATCCTTTTTCCATTTTCCCTGGGAAAGAAAACTCAGCAGTCCAGGTTCCTGATGTCAGTTTGTAGGACTCCCTTGGGTCTATCAGGGCAGCACAAGTTTGAGGTGGGGACAACTTCGGTGTGGGGTCCATCCTTCGATATAAGGTTTTTTTGCAGTGAGGCCCCAGCCCAGGGCCAGGGAACCCTGGGCACATCCTTTTTCCATTTTCCCTGGGAAAGAAAACTCAGCAGTCCAGTTTCCTGATGTCAGTTTGTAGGGTTCCCTTGGGTCTATCAGGGCAGCACAAGTTTGAGGTGGGGACAACTTCGGTGTGGGGTCCATCCTTCGATATAAGGATTTTTTGCAGTCAGGGCCAGGGGCCCCTGGGCACATCCTTTTTCCATTTTCTCTGGGAAAGAAAACTCAGCAGTCCAGGTTCCTGATGTCAGTTTGTAGGGCTCCCTTGGGTCTATCAGGGCAGCACAAGTTTGAGGTGGGGACATCTTCGGTGTGGGGTCCATCCTTCGATATAAGGATTCTTTGCAGTGAGGCCCCAGACCATGTCCAGGGGCCCCTGGGCACATCCTTTTTCCATTTTCCCTGGGAAAGAAAACTCAGCAGTCCAGGTTCCTGATGTCAGTTTGTAGGGCTCCCTTGGGTCTATCAGGGCAGCACAAGTTTGAGGTGGGGACAACTTCGGTGTGGGGTCCATTCTTCGATATAAGGATTCTTTGCAGTCAGGGCCAGGGGCCCCTGGGCACATCCTTTTTCCATTTTCCCTGGGAAAGAAAACTCAGCACTCCAGGTTCCTGATGTCAGTTTGTAGGGCTCCCTTGGGTCTATCAGGGCAGCACAAGTTTGAGGTGGGGAAAACTTCGGTGTGGGGTCCATTCTTCGATATAAGGATTCTTTGCAGTCAGGGCCAGGGGCCCCTGGGCACATCCTTTTTCCATTTTCCCTGGGAAAGAAAACTCAGCACTCCAGGTTCCTGATGTCAGTTTGTAGGGCTCCCTTGGGTCTATCAGGGCAGCACAAGTTTGAGGTGGGGAAAACTTCGGTGTGGGGTCCATCCTTCGATATAAGGATTTTTTGCAGTCAGGGCCAGGGGCCCCTGGGCACATCCTTTTTCCATTTTCCCTGGGAAAGAAAACTCAGCAGTCCAGGTTCCTGATGTCAGTTTGTAGGGCTCCCTTGGGTCTATCAGGGCAGCACAAGTTTGAGGTGGGGACAACTTTGGTGTGGGGTCCATCCTTCGATATAAGGATTCTTTGCAGTGAGGCCCCAGCCCAGGGCCAGGGGCCCCAGGGCACATCCTTTTTCCATTTTCCCTGGGAAAGAAAACTCAGCAGTCCAGGTTCCTGATGTCAGTTTGTAGGGTTCCCTTGGGTCTATCAGGGCAGCACAAGTTTGAGGTGGGGACAACTTCGGTGTGGGGTCCATCCTTCGATATAAGGATTCTTTGCAGTGAGGCCCCAGCCCAGGGCCAGGGGCCCCTGGGCACATCCTTTTTCCATTTTCCCTTGGAAAGAAAACTCAGCAGTCCAGGTTCCTGATGTCAGTTTGTAGGGCTCCCTTGGGTCTATCAGGGCAGCACAAGTTTGAGGTGGGGACAACTTCGGTGTGGGGTCCATCCTTCGATATAAGGATTTTTTGCAGTCAGGGCCAGGGGCCCCTGGGCACATCCTTTTTCCATTTTCCCTGGGAAAGAAAACTCAGCAGTCCAGGTTCCTGATGTCAGTTTGTAGGGCTCCCTTGGGTCTATCAGGGCAGCACAAGTTTGAGGTGGGGACAACTTCGGTGTGGGGTCCATCCTTCGATATAAGGATTCTTTGCAGTGAGGCCCCAGCCCAGGTCCAGGGGTCCCTGGGCACATCCTTTTTCCATTTTCCCTGGGAAAGAAAACTCAGCAGTCAAGGTTCCTGATGTCAGTTTGTAGGGCTCCCTTGGGTCTATCAGGGCAGCACAAGTTTGAGGTGGGGACAACTTCGGTGTGGGGTCCATCCTTCGATATAAGGATTTTTTGCAGTCAGGGCAAGGGGCCCCTGGGCACAACCTTTGGCCATTTTACCTGGGAAAGGAAACTCATCAGTCCAAGTTCCTGATGTCAGTTTGTAGGGCTCCCTTGGGTGTATCAGGGCAGCACAATTTTAAGGTGGGGACAACTTCGGTCTGGGGTCCATCCTTCGATATAAGGATTCTTTGCAGTGAGGCCCCAGCCCAGGGCCAGGGGCCCCTGGGCACACCCTTCTTCCATTTTCCCTGGGAAAGAAAACTCAGCAGTCCAGGTTCCTGATGTCAGTTTGTAGGGCTCCCTTGGGTCTATCAGGGCAGCACAAGTTTGAGGTGGGGACAACTTCGGTGTGGGGTCCATCCTTCGATATAAGGTTTTTTTGCAGTGAGGCCCCAGCCCAGAGCCAGGGAACCCTGGGCACATCCTTTTTCCATTTTCCCTGGGAAAGAAAACTCAGCAGTCCAGTTTCCTGATGTCAGATTGTAGGGTTCCCTTGGGTCTATCAGGGCAGCACAAGTTTGAGGTGGGGACAACTTCGGTGTGGGGTCCATCCTTCGATATAAGGATTCTTTGCAGTGAGGCCCCAGCCCATGTCCAGGGGCCCCTGGGCACATCCTTTTTCCATTTTCCCTGGGAAAGAAAACTCAGCAGTCCAGGTTCCTGATGTCAGTTTGTAGGGCTCCCTTGGGTCTATCAGGGCAGCACAAGTTTGAGGTGGGGACATCTTCGGTGTGGGGTCCATCCTTCGATATAAGGATTCTTTGCAGTGAGGCCCCAGCCCAGGGCCAGGGGCCCCTGGGCACATCCTTTTTCCATTTTCCCTGGGAAAGAAAACTCAGCAGTCCAGGTTCCTGATGTCAGTTTGTAGGGCTCCCTTGGGTCTATCAGGGCAGCACAAGTTTGAGGTGGGGACAACTTCGGTGTGGGGTCCATCCTTCGATATAAGGATTCTTTGCAGTCAGGGCCAGGGGCCCCTGGGCACATCCTTTTTCCATTTTCCCTGGGAAAGAAAACTCAGCACTCCAGGTTCCTGATGTCAGTTTGTAGGGCTCCCTTGGGTCTATCAGGGCAGCACAAGTTTGAGGTGGGGAAAACTTCGGTGTGGGGTCCATCCTTCGATATAAGGATTTTTTGCAGTCAGGGCCAGGGGCCCCTGGGCACATCCTTTTTCCATTTTCCCTGGGAAAGAAAACTCAGCAGTCCAGGTTCCTGATGTCAGTTTGTAGGGCTCCCTTGGGTCTATCAGGGCAGCACAAGTTTGAGGTGGGGACAACTTTGGTGTGGGGTCCATCCTTCGATATAAGGATTCTTTGCAGTGAGGCCCCAGCCCAGGGCCAGGGGCCCCAGGGCACATCCTTTTTCCATTTTCCCTGGGAAAGAAAACTCAGCAGTCCAGGTTCCTGATGTCAGTTTGTAGGGTTCCCTTGGGTCTATCAGGGCAGCACAAGTTTGAGGTGGGGACAACTTCGGTGTGGGGTCCATCCTTCGATATAAGGATTCTTTGCAGTGAGGCCCCAGCCCAGGGCCAGGGGCCCCTGGGCACATCCTTTTTCCATTTTCCCTTGGAAAGAAAACTCAGCAGTCCAGGTTCCTGATGTCAGTTTGTAGGGCTCCCTTGGGTCTATCAGGGCAGCACAAGTTTGAGGTGGGGACAACTTCGGTGTGGGGTCCATCCTTCGATATAAGGATTTTTTGCAGTCAGGGCCAGGGGCCCCTGGGCACATCCTTTGGCCATTTTACCTGGGAAAGGAAACTCATCAGTCCAAGTTCCTGATGTCAGTTTGTAGGGCTCCCTTGGGTGTATCAGGGCAGCACAATTTTAAGGTGGGGACAACTTCTGTCTGGGGTCCATCCTTCGATATAAGGATTCTTTGCAGTGAGGCCCCAGCCCAGGGCCAGGGGCCCCTGGGCACACCCTTCTTCCATTTTCCCTGGGAAAGAAAACTCAGCAGTCCAGGTTCCTGATGTCAGTTTGTAGGGCTCCCTTGGGTCTATCAGGGCAGCACAAGTTTGAGGTGGGGACAACTTCGGTGTGGGGTCCATCCTTCGATATAAGGATTCTTTGCAGTCAGGGCCAGGGGCCCAGGGCCAGGGGCCCCTGGGCACATCCTTTTTCCATTTTCCCTGGGAAAGAAAACTCAGCAGTCCAGGTTCCTGATGTCTGTTTGTAGGGCTCCCTTGGGTCTCTCAGGGCAGCACAAGTTTGAGGTGGGGACAACTTTGGTGTGGGGTCCATCCTTCGTTATAAGGATTCTTTGCAGTGAGGCCCCAGCCCATGTCCAGGGGCCCCTGGGCACATCCTTTTTCCATTTTCCCTGGGAAAGAAAACTCAGCAATCCAGGTTCCTGATGTCAGTTTGTAGGGCTCCCTTGGGTCTATCAGGGCAGCACAAGTTTGAGGTGGGGACATCTTCGGTGTGGGTTCCATCCTTCGTTATAAGGATTCTTTGCAGTCAGGGCCAGGGGCCCCTGGGCACATCCTTTTTCCATTTTCCCTGGGAAAGAAAACTCAGCAGTCCAGGTTTCTGATGTCAGTTTGTAGGGCTCCCTTGGGTCTATCTGGGCAGCACAAGTTTGAGGTGGGGACAACTTCGGTGTGGGGTCCATCCTTCGATATAAGGATTCTTTGCAGTGAGGCCCCAGCCCAGGGCCAGGGGCCCCTGGGCACATCCTTCATCCATTTTCCCTGGGAAAGAAAACTCAGCAGTCCAGGTTCCTGATGTCAGTTTGTAGGGCTCCCTTGGGTCTATCAGGGCAGCACAAGTTTGAGGTGGGGACAACTTCGGTGTGGGGTCCATCCTTCGATATAAGGATTTTTTGCAGTCAGGGCAAGGGGCCCCTGGGCACAACCTTTGGCCATTTTACCTGGGAAAGGAAACTCATCAGTCCAAGTTCCTGATGTCAGTTTGTAGGGCTCCCTTGGGTCTATCAGGGCAGCACAATTTTAAGGTGGGGACAACTTCGGTCTGGGGTCCATCCTTCGATATAAGGATTCTTTGCAGTGAGGCCCCAGCCCATGGCCAGGGGCCCCTGGGCACATCCTTCTTCCATTTTCCCTGGGAAAGAAAGCTCAGCAGTCCAGGTTCCTGATGTCAGTTTGTAGGGCTCCCTTGGGTCTATCAGGGCAGCACAAGTTTGAGGTGGGGACAACTTCGGTGTGGGGTCCATCCTTCGATATAAGGATTTTTTGCAGTCAGGGCCAGGGTCCCAGGGCCAGGGGCCCCTGGGCACATCCTTTTTCCATTTTCCCTGGGAAAGAAAACTCAGCAGTCCAGGTTCCTGATGTCTGTTTGTAGGGCTCCCTTGGGTCTATCAGGGCAGCACAAGTTTGAGGTGGGGACAACTTCGGTGTGGGGTCCATCCTTCGATATAAGGGTTTTTTGCAGTCAGGGCCAGGGGCCCCTGGGCACATCCTTTTTCCATTTTCCCTGGGAAAGAAAACTCAGCAGTCCAGGTTCCTGATGTCAGTTTGTAGGGTTCGCTTGGGTCTATCAGGGCAGCACAAGTTTGAGGTGGGGACAACTTCGGTGCGGGGTCCATCCTTCGATATAAGGATTCTTTGCAGTGAGGCCCCAGCCCATGTCCAGGGGCCCCTGGGCACATCCTTTTTCCATTTTCCCTGGGAAAGAAAACTCAGCAGTCCAGGTTCCTGATGTCAGTTTGTAGGGCTCCCTTGGGTCTATCAGGGCAGCACAAGTTTGAGGTGGGGACAACTTCGGTGTGGGGTCCATCCTTCGATATAAGGATTTTTTGCAGTCAGGGCCAGGGGCCCCTGGGCACATCCTTTTTCCATTTTCCCTGGGAAAGAAAACTCAGCAGTCCAGGTTCCTGATGTCAGTTTGTAGGGCTCCCTTGTGTCTATCAGGGCAGCACAAGTTTGAGGTGGGGACAACTTCGGTGTGGGGTCCATCCTTCGATATAAGGATTCTTTGCAGTGAGGCCCCAGCCCATGTCCAGGGGCCCCTGGGCACATCCTTTTTCCATTTTCCCTGGGAAAGAAAACTCAGCAGTCCAGGTTCCTGATGTCAGTTTGTAGGGCTCCCTTGGGTCTATCAGGGCAGCACAATTTTAAGGTGGGGACAACTTCGGTGTGGGGTCCATCCTTCGATATAAGGATTCTTTGCAGTGAGGCCCCAGCCCAGGGCCAGGGGCCCCTGGGCACATCCTTCATCCATTTTCCCTGGGAAAGAAAACTCAGCAGTCCAGGTTCCTGATGTCAGTTTGTAGGGCTCCCTTGGGTCTATCAGGGCAGCACAAGTTTGAGGTGGGGACAACTTCGGTGTGGGGTCCATCCTTCGATATAAGGATTCTTTGCGGTGAAGCCCTGCGGCCCAGGGCCAGGGGCCCCTGGGCACATCCTTTTTCCATTTTCCCTGGGAAAGAAAACTCAGCAGTCCAGGTTCCTGATGTCAGTTTGTAGGGTTCGCTTGGGTCTATCAGGGCAGCACAAGTTTGAGGTGGGGACAACTTCGGTGTGGGGTCCATCCTTCGATATAAGGATTTTTTGCAGTCAGGGCAAGGGGCCCCTGGGCACAACCTTTGGCCATTTTACCTGGGAAAGGAAACTCATCAGTCCAAGTTCCTGATGTCAGTTTGTAGGGCTCCCTTGGGTCTATCAGGGCAGCACAATTTTAAGGTGGGGACAACTTCGGTCTGGGGTCCATCCTTCGATATAAGGATTCTTTGCAGTGAGGCCCCAGCCCATGGCCAGGGGCCCCTGGGCACATCCTTCTTCCATTTTCCCTGGGAAAGAAAGCTCAGCAGTCCAGGTTCCTGATGTCAGTTTTTAGGGCTCCCTTGGGTCTATCAGGGCAGCACAAGTTTGAGGTGGGGACAACTTCGGTGTGGGGTCCATCCTTCGATATAAGGATTTTTTGCAGTCAGGGCCAGGGTCCCAGGGCCAGGGGCCCCTGGGCACATCCTTTTTCCATTTTCCCTGGGAAAGAAAACTCAGCAGTCCAGGTTCCTGATGTCAGTTTGTAGGGCTCCCTTGTGTCTATCAGGGCAGCACAAGTTTGAGGTGGGGACAACTTCGGTGTGGGGTCCATCCTTCGATATAAGGATTCTTTGCAGTGAGGCCCCAGCCCATGTCCAGGGGCCCCTGGGCACATCCTTTTTCCATTTTCCCTGGGAAAGAAAACTCAGCAGTCCAGGTTCCTGATGTCAGTTTGTAGGGCTCCCTTGGGTCTATCAGGGCAGCACAATTTTAAGGTGGGGACAACTTCGGTGTGGGGTCCATCCTTCGATATAAGGATTCTTTGCAGTGAGGCCCCAGCCCAGGGCCAGGGGCCCCTGGGCACATCCTTCATCCATTTTCCCTGGGAAAGAAAACTCAGCAGTCCAGGTTCCTGATGTCAGTTTGTAGGGCTCCCTTGGGTCTATCAGGGCAGCACAAGTTTGAGGTGGGGACAACTTCGGTGTGGGGTCCATCCTTCGATATAATGATTCTTTGCGGTGAAGCCCTGCGGCCCAGGGCCAGGGGCCCCTGGGCACATCCTTTTTCCATTTTCCCTGGGAAAGAAAACTCAGCAGTCCAGGTTCCTGATGTCAGTTTGTAGGGCTCCCTTGGGTCTATCAGGGCAGCACAAGTTTGAGGTGGGGACAACTTCGGTGTGGGGTCCATCCTTCGATATAAGGATTTTTTGCAGTCAGGGCCAGGGGCCCCTGGGCACATCCTTTTTCCATTTTCCCTGGGAAAGAAAACTCAGCAGTCCAGGTTCCTGATGTCAGTTTGTAGGGCTCCCTTGGGTCTATCAGGGCAGCACAAGTTTGAGGTGGGGACAACTTCGGTGTGGGGTCCATCCTTCGATATAAGGATTCTTTGCAGTGAGGCCCCAACCCAGGTCCAGGGGTCCCTGGGCACATCCTTTTTCCATTTTCCCTGGGAAAGAAAACTCAGCAGTCCAGGTTCCTGATGTCAGTTTGTAGGGCTCCCTTGGGTCTATCAGGGCAGCACAAGTTTGAGGTGGGGACAACTTCGGTGTGGGGTCCATCCTTCGATATAAGGATTTTTTGCAGTCAGGGCAAGGGGCCCCTGGGCACAACCTTTGGCCATTTTACCTGGGAAAGGAAACTCATCAGTCCAAGTTCCTGATGTCAGTTTGTAGGGCTCCCTTGGGTGTATCAGGGCAGCACAATTTTAAGGTGGGGACAACTTCTGTCTGGGGTCCATCCTTCGATATAAGGATTCTTTGCAGTGAGGCCCCAGCCCAGGGCCAGGGGCCCCTGGGCACACCCTTCTTCCATTTTCCCTGGGAAAGAAAACTCAGCAGTCCAGGTTCCTGATGTCAGTTTGTAGGGCTCCCTTGGGTCTATCAGGGCAGCACAAGTTTGAGGTGGGGACAACTTCGGTGTGGGGTCCATCCTTCGATATAAGGATTCTTTGCAGTCAGGGCCAGGGGCCCAGGGCCAGGGGCCCCTGGGCACATCCTTTTTCCATTTTCCCTGGGAAAGAAAACTCAGCAGTCCAGGTTCCTGATGTCTGTTTGTAGGGCTCCCTTGGGTCTCTCAGGGCAGCACAAGTTTGAGGTGGGGACAACTTTGGTGTGGGGTCCATCCTTCGTTATAAGGATTCTTTGCAGTGAGGCCCCAGCCCATGTCCAGGGGCCCCTGGGCACATCCTTTTTCCATTTTCCCTGGGAAAGAAAACTCAGCAATCCAGGTTCCTGATGTCAGTTTGTAGGGCTCCCTTGGGTCTATCAGGGCAGCACAAGTTTGAGGTGGGGACATCTTCGGTGTGGGTTCCATCCTTCGTTATAAGGATTCTTTGCAGTCAGGGCCAGGGGCCCCTGGGCACATCCTTTTTCCATTTTCCCTGGGAAAGAAAACTCAGCAGTCCAGGTTCCTGATGTCAGTTTGTAGGGCTCCCTTGGGCCTATCAGGGCAGCACAATTTTAAGGTGGGGACAACTTCGGTGTGGGGTCCATCCTTCGATATAAGGATTCTTTGCAGTGAGGCCCCAGCCCAGGGCCAGGGGCCCCTGGGCACATCCTTCATCCATTTTCCCTGGGAAAGAAAACTCAGCAGTCCAGGTTCCTGATGTCAGTTTGTAGGGCTCCCTTGGGTCTATCAGGGCAGCACAAGTTTGAGGTGGGGACAACTTCGGTGTGGGGTCCATCCTTCGATATAAGGATTCTTTGCGGTGAAGCCCTGCGGCCCAGGGCCAGGGGCCCCTGGGCACATCCTTTTTCCATTTTCCCTGGGAAAGAAAACTCAGCAGTCCAGGTTCCTGATGTCAGTTTGTAGGGCTCCCTTGGGTCTATCAGGGCAGCACAAGTTTGAGGTGGGGACAACTTCGGTGTGGGGTCCATCCTTCGATATAAGGATTTTTTGCAGTCAGGGCCAGGGGCCCCTGGGCACATCCTTTTTCCATTTTCCCTGGGAAAGAAAACTCAGCAGTCCAGGTTCCTGATGTCAGTTTGTAGGGCTCCCTTGTGTCTATCAGGGCAGCACAAGTTTGAGGTGGGGACAACTTCGGTGTGGGGTCCATCCTTCGATATAAGGATTCTTTGCAGTGAGGCCCCAGCCCATGTCCAGGGGCCCCTGGGCACATCCTTTTTCCATTTTCCCTGGGAAAGAAAACTCAGCAGTCCAGGTTCCTGATGTCAGTTTGTAGGGCTCCCTTGGGTCTATCAGGGCAGCACAATTTTAAGGTGGGGACAACTTCGGTGTGGGGTCCATCCTTCGATATAAGGATTCTTTGCAGTGAGGTCCCAGCCCAGGGCCAGGGGCCCCTGGGCACATCCTTCATCCATTTTCCCTGGGAAAGAAAACTCAGCAGTCCAGGTTCCTGATGTCAGTTTGTAGGGCTCCCTTGGGTCTATCAGGGCAGCACAAGTTTGAGGTGGGGACAACTTCGGTGTGGGGTCCATCCTTCGATATAAGGATTCTTTGCGGTGAAGCCCTGTGGCCCAGGGCCAGGGGCCCCTGGGCACATCCTTTTTCCATTTTCCCTGGGAAAGAAAACTCAGCAGTCCAGGTTCCTGATGTCAGTTTGTAGGGTTCGCTTGGGTCTATCAGGGCAGCACAAGTTTGAGGTGGGGACAACTTCGGTGTGGGGTCCATCCTTCGATATAAGGATTTTTTGCAGTCAGGGCAAGGGGCCCCTGGGCACAACCTTTGGCCATTTTACCTGGGAAAGGAAACTCATCAGTCCAAGTTCCTGATGTCAGTTTGTAGGGCTCCCTTGGGTCTATCAGGGCAGCACAATTTTAAGGTGGGGACAACTTCGGTCTGGGGTCCATCCTTCGATATAAGGATTCTTTGCAGTGAGGCCCCAGCCCATGGCCAGGGGCCCCTGGGCACATCCTTCTTCCATTTTCCCTGGGAAAGAAAGCTCAGCAGTCCAGGTTCCTGATGTCAGTTTGTAGGGCTCCCTTGGGTCTATCAGGGCAGCACAAGTTTGAGGTGGGGACAACTTCGGTGTGGGGTCCATCCTTCGATATAAGGATTTTTTGCAGTCAGGGTCAGGGTCCCAGGGCCAGGGGCCCCTGGGCACATCCTTTTTCCATTTTCCCTGGGAAAGAAAACTCAGCAGTCCAGGTTCCTGATGTCTGTTTGTAGGGCTCCCTTGGGTCTATCAGGGCAGCACAAGTTTGAGGTGGGGACAACTTCGGTGTGGGGTCCATCCTTCGATATAAGGGTTTTTTGCAGTCAGGGCCAGGGGCCCCTGGGCACATCCTTTTTCCATTTTCCCTGGGAAAGAAAACTCAGCAGTCCAGGTTCCTGATGTCAGTTTGTAGGGTTCGCTTGGGTCTATCAGGGCAGCACAAGTTTGAGGTGGGGACAACTTCGGTGTGGGGTCCATCCTTCGATATAAGGATTCTTTGCAGTGAGGCCCCAGCCCATGTCCAGGGCCCCCTGGGCACATCCTTTTTCCATTTTCCCTGGGAAAGAAAACTCAGCAGTCCAGGTTCCTGATGTCAGTTTGTAGGGCTCCCTTGGGTCTATCAGGGCAGCACAAGTTTGAGGTGGGGACAACTTCGGTGTGGGGTCCATCCTTCGATATAAGGATTTTTTGCAGTCAGGGCCAGGGGCCCCTGGGCACATCCTTTTTCCATTTTCCCTGGGAAAGAAAACTCAGCAGTCCAGGTTCCTGATGTCAGTTTGTAGGGCTCCCTTGTGTCTATCAGGGCAGCACAAGTTTGAGGTGGGGACAACTTCGGTGTGGGGTCCATCCTTCGATATAAGGATTCTTTGCAGTGAGGCCCCAGCCCATGTCCAGGGGCCCCTGGGCACATCCTTTTTCCATTTTCCCTGGGAAAGAAAACTCAGCAGTCCAGGTTCCTGATGTCAGTTTGTAGGGCTCCCTTGGGTCTATCAGGGCAGCACAAGTTTGAGGTGGGGACAACTTCGGTGTGGGGTCCATCCTTCGATATAAGGTTTTTTTGCAGTGAGGCCCCAGCCCAGGGCCAGGGGCCCCTGGGCACATCCTTTTTCCATTTTCCCTGGGAAAGAAAACTCAGCAGTCCAGTTTCCTGATGTCAGTTTGTAGGGTTCCCTTGGGTCTATCAGGGCAGCACAAGTTTGAGGTGGGGACAACTTCGGTGTGGGGTCCATCCTTCGATATAAGGATTTTTTGCAGTCAGGGCGAGGGGCCCCTGGGCACATCCTTTTTCCATTTTCCCTGGGAAAGAAAACTCAGCAGTCCAGGTTCCTGATGTCAGTTTGTAGGGCTCCCTTGGGTCTATCAGGGCAGCACAAGTTTGAGGTGGGTACATCTTCGGTGTGGGGTCCATCCTTCGATATAAGGATTCTTTGCAGTGAGGCCCCAGACCATGTCCAGGGGCCCCTGGGCACATCCTTTTTCCATTTTCCCTGGGAAAGAAAACTCAGCAGTCCAGGTTCCTGATGTCAGTTTGTAGGGCTCCCTTGGGTCTATCAGGGCAGCACAAGTTTGAGGTGGGGACAACTTCGGTGTGGGGTCCATCCTTCGATATAAGGATTCTTTGCAGTCAGGGCCAGGGGCCCCTGGGCACATCCTTTTTCCATTTTCCCTGGGAAAGAAAACTCAGCACTCCAGGTTCCTGATGTCAGTTTGTAGGGCTCCCTTGGGTCTATCAGGGCAGCACAAGTTTGAGGTGGGGACAACTTTGGTGTGGGGTCCATCCTTCGATATAAGGATTCTTTGCAGTGAGGCCCCAGCCCAGGGCCAGGGGCCCCTGGGCACATCCTTTTTCCATTTTCCCTTGGAAAGAAAACTCAGCAGTCCAGGTTCCTGATGTCAGTTTGTAGGGCTCCCTTGGGTCTATCAGGGCAGCACAAGTTTGAGGTGGGGACAACTTCGGTGTGGGGTCCATCCTTCGATATAAGGATTTTTTGCAGTCAGGGCCAGGGGCCCCTGGGCACATCCTTTTTCCATTTTCCCTGGGAAAGAAAACTCAGCAGTCCAGGTTCCTGATGTCAGTTTGTAGGGCTCCCTTGGGTCTATCAGGGCAGCACAAGTTTGAGGTGGGGACAACTTCGGTGTGGGGTCCATCCTTCGATATAAGGATTCTTTGCAGTGAGGCCCCAGCCCATGTCCAGGGGTCCCTGGGCACATCCTTTTTCCATTTTCCCTGGGAAAGAAAACTCAGCAGTCCAGGTTCCTGATGTCAGTTTGTAGGGCTCCCTTGGGTCTATCAGGGCAGCACAAGTTTGAGGTGGGGACAACTTCGGTGTGGGGTCCATCCTTCTATATAAGGATTTTTTGCAGTCAGGGCAAGGGGCCCCTGGGCACAACCTTTGGCCATTTTACCTGGGAAAGGAAACTCATCAGTCCAAGTTCCTGATGTCAGTTTGTAGGGCTCCCTTGGGTGTATCAGGGCAGCACAATTTTAAGGTGGGGACAACTTCGGTCTGGGGTCCATCCTTCGATATAAGGATTCTTTGCAGTGAGGCCCCAGCCCAGGGCCAGGGTCCCCTGGGCACACCCTTCTTCCATTTTCCCTGGGAAAGAAAACTCAGCAGTCCAGGTTCCTGATGTCAGTTTGTAGGGCTCCCTTGGGTCTATCAGGGCAGCACAAGTTTGAGGTGGGGACAACTTCGGTGTGGGGTCCATCCTTCGATATAAGGATTCTTTGCAGTCAGGGCCAGGGGCCCAGGGCCAGGGGCCCCTGGGCACATCCTTTTTCCATTTTCCCTGGGAAAGAAAACTCAGCAGTCCAGGTTCCTGATGTCTGTTTGTAGGGCTCCCTTGGGTCTCTCAGGGCAGCACAAGTTTGAGGTGGGGACAACTTTGGTGTGGGGTCCATCCTTCGTTAAAAGGATTCTTTGCAGTGAGGCCCCAGCCCATGTCCAGGGGCCCCTGGGCACATCCTTTTTCCATTTTCCCTGGGAAAGAAAACTCAGCAATCCAGGTTCCTGATGTCAGTTTGTAGGGCTCCCTTGGGTCTATCAGGGCAGCACAAGTTTGAGGTGGGGACAACTTCGGTGTGGGTTCCATCCTTCGTTATAAGGATTCTTTGCAGTCAGGGCCAGGGGCCCCTGGGCACATCCTTTTTCCATTTTCCCTGGGAAAGAAAACTCAGCAGTCCAGGTTCCTGATGTCAGTTTGTAGGGCTCCCTTGGGCCTATCAGGGCAGCAGAATTTTAAGGTGGGGACAACTTCGGTGTGGGGTCCATCCTTCGATATAAGGATTCTTTGCAGTGAGGCCCCAGCCCAGGGCCAGGGGCCCCTGGGCACATCCTTCATCCATTTTCCCTGGGAAAGAAAACTCAGCAGTCCAGGTTCCTGATGTCAGTTTGTAGGGCTCCCTTGGGTCTATCAGGGCAGCACAAGTTTGAGGTGGGGACAACTTCGGTGTGGGGTCCATCCTTCGATATAAGGATTTTTTGCAGTCAGGGCAAGGGGCCCCTGGGCACAACCTTTGGCCATTTTACCTGGGAAAGGAAACTCATCAGTCCAAGTTCCTGATGTCAGTTTGTAGGGCTCCCTTGGGTCTATCAGGGCAGCACAATTTTAAGGTGGGGACAACTTCGGTCTGGGGTCCATCCTTCGATATAAGGATTCTTTGCAGTGAGGCCCCAGCCCATGGCCAGGGGCCCCTGGGCACATCCTTCCATTTTCCCTGGGAAAGAAAGCTCAGCAGTCCAGGTTCCTGATGTCAGTTTGTAGGGCTCCCTTGGGTCTATCAGGGCAGCACAAGTTTGAGGTGGGGACAACTTCGGTGTGGGGTCCATCCTTCGATATAAGGATTTTTTGCAGTCAGGGCCAGGGTCCCAGGGCCAGGGGCCCCTGGGCACATCCTTTTTCCATTTTCCCTGGGAAAGAAAACTCAGCAGTCCAGGTTCCTGATGTCTGTTTGTAGGGCTCCCTTGGGTCTATCAGGGCAGCACAAGTTTGAGGTGGGGACAACTTCGGTGTGGGGTCCATCCTTCGTTAAAAGGATTCTTTGCAGTGAGGCCCCAGCCCATGTCCAGGGGCCCCTGGGCACATCCTTTTTCCATTTTCCCTGGGAAAGAAAACTCAGCAATCCAGGTTCCTGATGTCAGTTTGTAGGGCTCCCTTGGGTCTATCAGGGCAGCACAAGTTTGAGGTGGGGACAACTTCGGTGTGGGTTCCATCCTTCTATATAAGGATTCTTTGCAGTCAGGGCCAGGGGCCCCTGGGCACATCCTTTTTCCATTTTCCCTGGGAAAGAAAAGTCAGCAGTCCAGGTTCCTGATGTCAGTTTGTAGGGCTCCCTTGGGTCTATCAGGGCAGCACAAGTTTGAGGTGGGGACAACTTCGGTGTGGGGTCCATCTTTCGATATAAGGATTTTTTGCAGTCAGGGCCAGGGGCCCCTGGGCACATCCTTTTTCCATTTTCCCTGGGAAAGAAAACTCAGCAGTCCAGGTTCCTGATGTCAGTTTGTAGGGCTCCCTTGGGTCTATCAGGGCAGCACAAGTTTGAGGTGGGGACAACTTTGGTGTGGGGTCCATCCTTCGATATAAGGATTCTTTGCAGTGAGGCCCCAGCCCAGGGCCAGGGGCCCCTGGGCACATCCTTTTTCCATTTTCCCTGGGAAAGAAAACTCAGCAGTCCAGGTTCCTGATGTCAGTTTGTAGGGTTCGCTTGGGTCTATCAGGGCAGCACAAGTTTGAGGTGGGGACAACTTCGGTGTGGGGTCCATCCTTCGATATAAGGATTCTTTGCAGTGAGGCCCCAGCCCATGTCCAGGGGCCCCTGGGCACATCCTTTTTCCATTTTCCCTGGGAAAGAAAACTCAGCAGTCCAGGTTCCTGATGTCAGTTTTTAGGGCTCCCTTGGGTCTATCAGGGCAGCACAAGTTTGAGGTGGGGACAACTTCGGTGTGGGGTCCATCCTTCGATATAAGGATTTTTTGCAGTCAGGGCCAGGGGCCCCTGGGCACATCCTTTTTCCATTTTCCCTGGGAAAGAAAACTCAGCAGTCCAGGTTCCTGATGTCAGTTTGTAGGGCTCCCTTGGGTCTATCAGGGCAGCACAAGTTTGAGGTGGGGACATCTTCGGTGTGGGGTCCATCCTTCGATATAAGGATTCTTTGCAGTGAGGCCCCAGCCCATGTCCAGGGGCCCCTGGGCACATCCTTTTTCCATTTTCCCTGGGAAAGAAAACTCAGCAGTCCAGGTTCCTGATGTCAGTTTGTAGGGCTCCCTTGGGTCTATCAGGGCAGCACAAGTTTGAGGTGGGGACAACTTCGGTGTGGGGTCCATCCTTCGATATAAGGATTTTTTGCAGTCAGGGCCAGGGGCCCCTGGGCACATCCTTTTTCCATTTTCCCTGGGAAAGAAAACTCAGCAGTCCAGGTTCCTGATGTCAGTTTGTAGGGCTCCCTTGGGTCTATCAGGGCAGCACAAGTTTGAGGTGGGGACAACTTCGGTGTGGGGTCCATCCTTCGATATAAGGATTCTTTGCAGTCAGGGCCAGGGGCCCCTGGGCACATCCTTTTTCCATTTTCCCTGGGAAAGAAAACTCAGCAGTCCAGGTTCCTGATGTCAGTTTGTAGGGCTCCCTTGGGTCTATCAGGGCAGCACAATTTTAAGGTGGGGACAACTTCGGTGTGGGGTCCATCCTTCGTTAAAAGGATTCTTTGCAGTGAGGCCCCAGCCCAGGTCCAGGGGCCCCTGGGCACATCCTTTTTCCATTTTCCCTGGGAAAGAAAAGTCAGCAGTCCAGGTTCCTGATGTCAGTTTGTAGGGCTCCCTTGGGTCTATCAGGGCAGCACAAGTTTGAGGTGGGGACAACTTCGGTGTGGGGTCCATCCTTCGATATAAGGGTTTTTTGCAGTCAGGGCCAGGGGCCCCTGGGCACATCCTTTTTCCATTTTCCCTGGGAAAGAAAACTCAGCAGTCCAGGTTCCTGATGTCAGTTTGTAGGGCTCCCTTGGGTCTATCAGGGCAGCACAAGTTTGAGGTGGGGACAACTTCGGTGTGGGGTCCATCCTTCGATATAAGGATTTTTTGCAGTCAGGGCCAGGGTCCCAGGGCCAGGGGCCCCTGGGCACATCCTTTTTCCATTTTCCCTGGGAAAGAAAACTCAGCAGTCCAGGTTCCTGATGTCTGTTTGTAGGGCTCCCTTGGGTCTATCAGGGCAGCACAAGTTTGAGGTGGGGACAACTTCGGTGTGGGGTCCATCCTTCGTTATAAGGATTCTTTGCAGTGAGGCCCCAGCCCATGTCCAGGGGCCCCTGGGCACATCCTTTTTCCATTTTCCCTGGGAAAGAAAACTCAGCAATCCAGGTTCCTGATGTCAGTTTGTAGGGCTCCCTTGGGTCTATCAGGGCAGCACAAGTTTGAGGTGGGGACAACTTCGGTGTGGGGTCCATCCTTCGTTATAAGGATTCTTTGCAGTCAGGGCCAGGGGCCCCTGGGCACATCCTTTTTCCATTTTCCCTGGGAAAGAAAACTCAGCAGTCCAGGTTCCTGATGTCAGTTTGTAGGGCTCCCTTGGGTCTATCAGGGCAGCACATGTTTGAGGTGGGGACAACTTTGGTGTGGGGTCCATCCTTCGATATAAGGATTTTTTGCAGTCAGGGCCAGGGGCCCTTGGGCACATCCTTTTTCCATTTTCCCTGGGAAAGAAAACTCAGCAGTCCAGGTTCCTGATGTCAGTTTGTAGGGCTCCCTTGGGTCTATCAGGGCAGCACAAGTTTGAGGTGGGGACAACTTTGGTGTGGGGTCCATCCTTCGATATAAGGATTCTTTGCAGTGAGGCCCCAGCCTAGGGCCAGGGGCCCCTGGGCACATCCTTTTTCCATTTTCCCTGGGAAAGAAAACTCAGCAGTCCAGGTTCCTGATGTCAGTTTGTAGGGTTCCCTTGGGTCTATCAGGGCAGCACAAGTTTGAGGTGGGGACAACTTCGGTGTGGGGTCCATCCTTCGATATAAGGATTCTTTGCAGTGAGGCCCCAGCCCATGTCCAGGGGCCCCTGGGCACATCCTTTTTCCATTTTCCCTGGGAAAGAAAACTCAGCAGTCCAGGTTCCTGATGTCAGTTTTTAGGGCTCCCTTGGGTCTATCAGGGCAGCACAAGTTTGAGGTGGGGACAACTTCGGTGTGGGGTCCATCCTTCGATATAAGGATTTTTTGCAGTCAGGGCCAGGGGCCCCTGGGCACATCCTTTTTCCATTTTCCCTGGGAAAGAAAACTCAGCAGTCCAGGTTCCTGATGTCAGTTTGTAGGGCTCCCTTGGGTCTATCAGGGCAGCACAAGTTTGAGGTGGGGACATCTTCGGTGTGGGGTCCATCCTTCGATATAAGGATTCTTTGCAGTGAGGCCCCAGCCCATGTCCAGGGGCCCCTGGGCACATCCTTTTTCCATTTTCCCTGGGAAAGAAAACTCAGCAGTCCAGGTTCCTGATGTCAGTTTGTAGGGCTCCCTTGGGTCTATCAGGGCAGCACAAGTTTGAGGTGGGGACAACTTCGGTGTGGGGTCCATCCTTCGATATAAGGGTTTTTTGCAGTCAGGGCCAGGGGCCCCTGGGCACATCCTTTTTCCATTTTCCCTGGGAAAGAAAACTCAGCAGTCCAGGTTCCTGATGTCAGTTTGTAGGGTTCGCTTGGGTCTATCAGGGCAGCACAAGTTTGAGGTGGGGACAACTTCGGTGTGGGGTCCATCCTTCGATATAAGGATTCTTTGCAGTGAGGCCCCAGCCCATGTCCAGGGGCCCCTGGGCACATCCTTTTTCCATTTTCCCTGGGAAAGAAAACTCAGCAGTCCAGGTTCCTGATGTCAGTTTGTAGGGCTCCCTTGGGTCTATCAGGGCAGCACAAGTTTGAGGTGGGGACAACTTCGGTGTGGGGTCCATCCTTCGATATAAGGATTTTTTGCAGTCAGGGCCAGGGGCCCCTGGGCACATCCTTTTTCCATTTTCCCTGGGAAAGAAAACTCAGCAGTCCAGGTTCCTGATGTCAGTTTGTAGGGCTCCCTTGGGTCTATCAGGGCAGCACAAGTTTGAGGTGGGGACAACTTCGGTGTGGGGTCCATCCTTCGATATAAGGATTCTTGGCAGTGAGGCCCCAGCCCATGTCCAGGGGCCCCTGGGCACATCCTTTTTCCATTTTCCCTGGGAAAGAAAACTCAGCAGTCCAGGTTCCTGATGTCAGTTTGTAGGGCTCCCTTGGGTCTATCAGGGCAGCACAAGTTTGAGGTGGGGACAACTTCGGTGTGGGGTCCATCCTTCGATATAAGGTTTTTTTGCAGTGAGGCCCCAGCCCAGGGCCAGGGAACCCTGGGCACATCCTTTTTCCATTTTCCCTGGGAAAGAAAACTCAGCAGTCCAGTTTCCTGATGTCAGTTTGTAGGGTTCCCTTGGGTCTATCAGGGCAGCACAAGTTTGAGGTGGGGACAACTTCGGTGTGGGGTCCATCCTTCGATATAAGGATTCTTTGCAGTGAGGCCCCAGCCCATGTCCAGGGGCCCCTGGGCACATCCTTTTTCCATTTTCCCTGGGAAAGAAAACTCAGCAGTCCAGGTTCCTGATGTCAGTTTGTAGGGCTCCCTTGGGTCTATCAGGGCAGCACAAGTTTGAGGTGGGGACAACTTCGGTGTGGGGTCCATCCTTCGATATAAGGATTTTTTGCAGTCAGGGCCAGGGGCCCCTGGGCACATCCTTTTTCCATTTTCCCTGGGAAAGAAAACTCAGCAGTCCAGGTTCCTGATGTCAGTTTGTAGGGCTCCCTTGGGTCTATCAGGGCAGCAAAAGTTTGAGGTGGGGACATCTTCGGTGTGGGGTCCATCCTTCGATATAAGGATTCTTTGCAGTGAGGCCCCAGACCATGTCCAGGGGCCCCTGGGCACATCCTTTTTCCATTTTCCCTGGGAAAGAAAACTCAGCAGTCCAGGTTCCTGATGTCAGTTTGTAGGGCTCCCTTGGGTCTATCAGGGCAGCACAAGTTTGAGGTGGGGACAACTTCGGTGTGGGGTCCATCCTTCGATATAAGGATTCTTTGCAGTCAGGGCCAGGGGCCCCTGGGCACATCCTTTTTCCATTTTCCCTGGGAAAGAAAACTCAGCACTCCAGGTTCCTGATGTCAGTTTGTAGGGCTCCCTTGGGTCTATCAGGGCAGCACAAGTTTGAGGTGGGGAAAACTTCGGTGTGGGGTCCATCCTTCGATATAAGGATTTTTTGCAGTCAGGGCCAGGGGCCCCTGGGCACATCCTTTTTCCATTTTCCCTGGGAAAGAAAACTCAGCAGTCCAGGTTCCTGATGTCAGTTTGTAGGGCTCCCTTGGGTCTATCAGGGCAGCACAAGTTTGAGGTGGGGACAACTTTGGTGTGGGGTCCATCCTTCGATATAAGGATTCTTTGCAGTGAGGCCCCAGCCCAGGGCCAGGGGCCCCAGGGGACATCCTTTTTCCATTTTCCCTGGGAAAGAAAACTCAGCAGTCCAGGTTCCTGATGTCAGTTTGTAGGGTTCCCTTGGGTCTATCAGGGCAGCACAAGTTTGAGGTGGGGACAACTTCGGTGTGGGGTCCATCCTTCGATATAAGGATTCTTTGCAGTGAGGCCCCAGCCCAGGGCCAGGGGCCCCTGGGCACATCCTTTTTCCATTTTCCCTTGGAAAGAAAACTCAGCAGTACAGGTTCCTGATGTCAGTTTGTAGGGCTCCCTTGGGTCTATCAGGGCAGCACAAGTTTGAGGTGGGGACAACTTCGGTGTGGGGTCCATCCTTCGATATAAGGATTTTTTGCAGTCAGGGCCAGGGGCCCCTGGGCACATCCTTTTTCCATTTTCCCTGGGAAAGAAAACTCAGCAGTCCAGGTTCCTGATGTCAGTTTGTAGGGCTCCCTTGGGTCTATCAGGGCAGCACAAGTTTGAGGTGGGGACAACTTCGGTGTGGGGTCCATCCTTCGATATAAGGATTCTTTGCAGTGAGGCCCCAGCCCAGGTCCAGGGGTCCCTGGGCACATCCTTTTTCCATTTTCCCTGGGAAAGAAAACTCAGCAGTCCAGGTTCCTGATGTCAGTTTGTAGGGCTCCCTTTGGTCTATCAGGGCAGCACAAGTTTGAGGTGGGGACAACTTCGGTGTGGGGTCCATCCTTCGATATAAGGATTTTTTGCAGTCAGGGCAAGGGGCCCCTGGGCACAACCTTTGGCCATTTTACCTGGGAAAGGAAACTCATCAGTCCATGTTCCTGATGTCAGTTTGTAGGGCTCCCTTGGGTGTATCAGGGCAGCACAATTTTAAGGTGGGGACAACTTCGGTCTGGGGTCCATCCTTCGATATAAGGATTCTTTGCAGTGAGGCCCCAGCCCAGGGCCAGGGGCCCCTGGGCACACCCTTCTTCCATTTTCCCTGGGAAAGAAAACTCAGCAGTCCAGGTTCCTGATGTCAGTTTGTAGGGCTCCCTTGGGTCTATCAGGGCAGCACAAGTTTGAGGTGGGGACAACTTCGGTGTGGGGTCCATCCTTCGATATAAGGATTCTTTGCAGTCAGGGCCAGGGGCCCAGGGCCAGGGGCCCCTGGGCACATCCTTTTTCCATTTTCCCTGGGAAAGAAAACTCAGCAGTCCAGGTTCCTGATGTCTGTTTGTAGGGCTCCCTTGGGTCTATCAGGGCAGCACAAGTTTGAGGTGGGGACAACTTTGGTGTGGGGTCCATCCTTCGTTATAAGGATTCTTTGCAGTGAGGCCCCAGCCCATGTCCAGGGGCCCCTGGGCACATCCTTTTTCCATTTTCCCTGGGAAAGAAAACTCAGCAATCCAGGTTCCTGATGTCAGTTTGTAGGGCTCCCTTGGGTCTATCAGGGCAGCACAAGTTTGAGGTGGGGACATCTTCGGTGTGGGTTCCATCCTTCGTTATAAGGATTCTTTGCAGTCAGGGCCAGGGGCCCCTGGGCACATCCTTTTTCCATTTTCCCTGGGAAAGAAAACTCAGCAGTCCAGGTTCCTGATGTCAGTTTGTAGGGCTCCCTTGGGTCTATCAGGGCAGCACAAGTTTGAGGTGGGGACAACTTCGGTGTGGGGTCCATCCTTCGATATAAGGATTCTTTGCAGTGAGGCCCCAGCCCATGTCCAGGGGCCCCTGGGCACATCCTTTTTCCATTTTCCCTGGGAAAGAAAAGTCAGCAGTCCAGGTTCCTGATGTCAGTTTGTAGGGCTCCCTTGGGTCTATCAGGGCAGCACAAGTTTGAGGTGGGGACAACTTCGGTGTGGGGTCCATCCTTCGATATAAGGATTTTTTGCAGTCAGGGCCAGGGGCCCCTGGGCACATCCTTTTTCCATTTTCCCTGGGAAAGAAAACTCAGCAGTCCAGGTTCCTGATGTCAGTTTGTAGGGCTCCCTTGGGTCTATCAGGGCAGCACAAGTTTGAGGTGGGGACAACTTTGGTGTGGGGTCCATCCTTTGATATAAGGATTCTTTGCAGTGAGGCCCCAGCCCAGGGCCAGGGGCCCCAGGGGACATCCTTTTTCCATTTTCCCTGGGAAAGAAAACTCAGCAGTCCAGGTTCCTGATGTCAGTTTGTAGGGCTCCCTTGGGTCTATCAGGGCAGCACAAGTTTGAGGTGGGGACAACTTCGGTGTGGGGTCCATCCTTCGATATAAGGATTCTTTGCAGTGAGGCCCCAGCCCATGTCCAGGGGCCCCTGGGCACATCCTTTTTCCATTTTCCCTGGGAAAGAAAACTCAGCAGTCCAGGTTCCTGATGTCAGTTTGTAGGGCTCCCTTGGGTCTATCAGGGCAGCACAAGTTTGAGGTGGGGACAACTTCGGTGTGGGGTCCATCCTTCGATATAAGGATTTTTTGCAGTCAGGGCCAGGGGCCCCTGGGCACATCCTTTTTCCATTTTCCCTGGGAAAGAAAACTCAGCAGTCCAGGTTCCTGATGTCAGTTTGTAGGGCTCCCTTGGGTCTATCAGGGCAGCAAAAGTTTGAGGTGGGGACATCTTCGGTGTGGGGTCCATCCTTCGATATAAGGATTCTTTGCAGTGAGGCCCCAGACCATGTCCAGGGGCCCCTGGGCACATCCTTTTTCCATTTTCCCTGGGAAAGAAAACTCAGCAGTCCAGGTTCCTGATGTCAGTTTGTAGGGCTCCCTTGGGTCTATCAGGGCAGCACAAGTTTGAGGTGGGGACAACTTCGGTGTGGGGTCCATCCTTCGATATAAGGATTCTTTGCAGTCAGGGCCAGGGGCCCCTGGGCACATCCTTTTTCCATTTTCCCTGGGAAAGAAAACTCAGCACTCCAGGTTCCTGATGTCAGTTTGTAGGGCTCCCTTGGGTCTATCAGGGCAGCACAAGTTTGAGGTGGGGAAAACTTCGGTGTGGGGTCCATCCTTCGATATAAGGATTTTTTGCAGTCAGGGCCAGGGGCCCCTGGGCACATCCTTTTTCCATTTTCCCTGGGAAAGAAAACTCAGCAGTCCAGGTTCCTGATGTCAGTTTGTAGGGCTCCCTTGGGTCTATCAGGGCAGCACAAGTTTGAGGTGGGGACAACTTTGGTGTGGGGTCCATCCTTCGATATAAGGATTCTTTGCAGTGAGGCCCCAGCCCAGGGCCAGGGGCCCCAGGGGACATCCTTTTTCCATTTTCCCTGGGAAAGAAAACTCAGCAGTCCAGGTTCCTGATGTCAGTTTGTAGGGTTCCCTTGGGTCTATCAGGGCAGCACAAGTTTGAGGTGGGGACAACTTCGGTGTGGGGTCCATCCTTCGATATAAGGATTCTTTGCAGTGAGGCCCCAGCCCAGGGCCAGGGGCCCCTGGGCACATCCTTTTTCCATTTTCCCTTGGAAAGAAAACTCAGCAGTACAGGTTCCTGATGTCAGTTTGTAGGGCTCCCTTGGGTCTATCAGGGCAGCACAAGTTTGAGGTGGGGACAACTTCGGTGTGGGGTCCATCCTTCGATATAAGGATTTTTTGCAGTCAGGGCCAGGGGCCCCTGGGCACATCCTTTTTCCATTTTCCCTGGGAAAGAAAACTCAGCAGTCCAGGTTCCTGATGTCAGTTTGTAGGGCTCCCTTGGGTCTATCAGGGCAGCACAAGTTTGAGGTGGGGACAACTTCGGTGTGGGGTCCATCCTTCGATATAAGGATTCTTTGCAGTGAGGCCCCAGCCCAGGTCCAGGGGTCCCTGGGCACATCCTTTTTCCATTTTCCCTGGGAAAGAAAACTCAGCAGTCCAGGTTCCTGATGTCAGTTTGTAGGGCTCCCTTTGGTCTATCAGGGCAGCACAAGTTTGAGGTGGGGACAACTTCGGTGTGGGGTCCATCCTTCGATATAAGGATTTTTTGCAGTCAGGGCAAGGGGCCCCTGGGCACAACCTTTGGCCATTTTACCTGGGAAAGGAAACTCATCAGTCCATGTTCCTGATGTCAGTTTGTAGGGCTCCCTTGGGTGTATCAGGGCAGCACAATTTTAAGGTGGGGACAACTTCGGTCTGGGGTCCATCCTTCGATATAAGGATTCTTTGCAGTGAGGCCCCAGCCCAGGGCCAGGGGCCCCTGGGCACACCCTTCTTCCATTTTCCCTGGGAAAGAAAACTCAGCAGTCCAGGTTCCTGATGTCAGTTTGTAGGGCTCCCTTGGGTCTATCAGGGCAGCACAAGTTTGAGGTGGGGACAACTTCGGTGTGGGGTCCATCCTTCGATATAAGGATTCTTTGCAGTCAGGGCCAGGGGCCCAGGGCCAGGGGCCCCTGGGCACATCCTTTTTCCATTTTCCCTGGGAAAGAAAACTCAGCAGTCCAGGTTCCTGATGTCTGTTTGTAGGGCTCCCTTGGGTCTATCAGGGCAGCACAAGTTTGAGGTGGGGACAACTTTGGTGTGGGGTCCATCCTTCGTTATAAGGATTCTTTGCAGTGAGGCCCCAGCCCATGTCCAGGGGCCCCTGGGCACATCCTTTTTCCATTTTCCCTGGGAAAGAAAACTCAGCAATCCAGGTTCCTGATGTCAGTTTGTAGGGCTCCCTTGGGTCTATCAGGGCAGCACAAGTTTGAGGTGGGGACATCTTCGGTGTGGGTTCCATCCTTCGTTATAAGGATTCTTTGCAGTCAGGGCCAGGGGCCCCTGGGCACATCCTTTTTCCATTTTCCCTGGGAAAGAAAACTCAGCAGTCCAGGTTCCTGATGTCAGTTTGTAGGGCTCCCTTGGGTCTATCAGGGCAGCACAAGTTTGAGGTGGGGACAACTTCGGTGTGGGGTCCATCCTTCGATATAAGGATTCTTTGCAGTGAGGCCCCAGCCCATGTCCAGGGGCCCCTGGGCACATCCTTTTTCCATTTTCCCTGGGAAAGAAAAGTCAGCAGTCCAGGTTCCTGATGTCAGTTTGTAGGGCTCCCTTGGGTCTATCAGGGCAGCACAAGTTTGAGGTGGGGACAACTTCGGTGTGGGGTCCATCCTTCGATATAAGGATTTTTTGCAGTCAGGGCCAGGGGCCCCTGGGCACATCCTTTTTCCATTTTCCCTGGGAAAGAAAACTCAGCAGTCCAGGTTCCTGATGTCAGTTTGTAGGGCTCCCTTGGGTCTATCAGGGCAGCACAAGTTTGAGGTGGGGACAACTTTGGTGTGGGGTCCATCCTTTGATATAAGGATTCTTTGCAGTGAGGCCCCAGCCCAGGGCCAGGGGCCCCAGGGGACATCCTTTTTCCATTTTCCCTGGGAAAGAAAACTCAGCAGTCCAGGTTCCTGATGTCAGTTTGTAGGGCTCCCTTGGGTCTATCAGGGCAGCACAAGTTTGAGGTGGGGACAACTTCGGTGTGGGGTCCATCCTTCGATATAAGGATTCTTTGCAGTGAGGCCCCAGCCCATGTCCAGGGGCCCCTGGGCACATCCTTTTTCCATTTTCCCTGGGAAAGAAAACTCAGCAGTCCAGGTTCCTGATGTCAGTTTGTAGGGCTCCCTTGGGTCTATCAGGGCAGCACAAGTTTGAGGTGGGGACAACTTCGGTGTGGGGTCCATCCTTCGATATAAGGATTTTTTGCAGTCAGGGCCAGGGGCCCCTGGGCACATCCTTTTTCCATTTTCCCTGGGAAAGAAAACTCAGCAGTCCAGGTTCCTGATGTCAGTTTGTAGGGCTCCCTTGTGTCTATCAGGGCAGCACAAGTTTGAGGTGGGGACAACTTCGGTGTGGGGTCCATCCTTCGATATAAGGATTCTTTGCAGTGAGGCCCCAGCCCATGTCCAGGGGCCCCTGGGCACATCCTTTTTCCATTTTCCCTGGGAAAGAAAACTCAGCAGTCCAGGTTCCTGATGTCAGTTTGTAGGACTCCCTTGGGTCTATCAGGGCAGCACAAGTTTGAGGTGGGGACAACTTCGGTGTGGGGTCCATCCTTCGATATAAGGTTTTTTTGCAGTGAGGCCCCAGCCCAGGGCCAGGGAACCCTGGGCACATCCTTTTTCCATTTTCCCTGGGAAAGAAAACTCAGCAGTCCAGTTTCCTGATGTCAGTTTGTAGGGTTCCCTTGGGTCTATCAGGGCAGCACAAGTTTGAGGTGGGGACAACTTCGGTGTGGGGTCCATCCTTCGATATAAGGATTTTTTGCAGTCAGGGCAAGGGGCCCCTGGGCACAACCTTTGGCCATTTTACCTGGGAAAGGAAACTCATCAGTCCAAGTTCCTGATGTCAGTTTGTAGGGCTCCCTTGGGTGTATCAGGGCAGCACAATTTTAAGGTGGGGACAACTTCGGTCTGGGGTCCATCCTTCGATATAAGGATTCTTTGCAGTGAGGCCCCAGCCCAGGGCCAGGGGCCCCTGGGCACACCCTTCTTCCATTTTCCCTGGGAAAGAAAACTCAGCAGTCCAGGTTCCTGATGTCAGTTTGTAGGGCTCCCTTGGGTCTATCAGGGCAGCACAAGTTTGAGGTGGGGACAACTTCGGTGTGGGGTCCATCCTTCGATATAAGGATTCTTTGCAGTCAGGGCCAGGGGCCCAGGGCCAGGGGCCCCTGGGCACATCCTTTTTCCATTTTCCCTGGGAAAGAAAACTCAGCAGTCCAGGTTCCTGATGTCTGTTTGTAGGGCTCCCTTGGGTCTATCAGGGCAGCACAAGTTTGAGGTGGGGACAACTTTGGTGTGGGGTCCATCCTTCGTTATAAGGATTCTTTGCAGTGAGGCCCCAGCCCATGTCCAGGGGCCCCTGGGCACATCCTTTTTCCATTTTCCCTGGGAAAGAAAACTCAGCAATCCAGGTTCCTGATGTCAGTTTGTAGGGCTCCCTTGGGTCTATCAGGGCAGCACAAGTTTGAGGTGGGGACATCTTCGGTGTGGGTTCCATCCTTCGTTATAAGGATTCTTTGCAGTCAGGGCCAGGGGCCCCTGGGCACATCCTTTTTCCATTTTCCCTGGGAAAGAAAACTCAGCAGTCCAGGTTCCTGATGTCAGTTTGTAGGGCTCCCTTGGGTCTATCAGGGCAGCACAAGTTTGAGGTGGGGACAACTTCGGTGTGGGGTCCATCCTTCGATATAAGGATTCTTTGCAGTGAGGCCCCAGCCCATGTCCAGGGGCCCCTGGGCACATCCTTTTTCCATTTTCCCTGGGAAAGAAAAGTCAGCAGTCCAGGTTCCTGATGTCAGTTTGTAGGGCTCCCTTGGGTCTATCAGGGCAGCACAAGTTTGAGGTGGGGACAACTTCGGTGTGGGGTCCATCCTTCGATATAAGGATTTTTTGCAGTCAGGGCCAGGGGCCCCTGGGCACATCCTTTTTCCATTTTCCCTGGGAAAGAAAACTCAGCAGTCCAGGTTCCTGATGTCAGTTTGTAGGGCTCCCTTGGGTCTATCAGGGCAGCACAAGTTTGAGGTGGGGACAACTTTGGTGTGGGGTCCATCCTTTGATATAAGGATTCTTTGCAGTGAGGCCCCAGCCCAGGGCCAGGGGCCCCAGGGGACATCCTTTTTCCATTTTCCCTGGGAAAGAAAACTCAGCAGTCCAGGTTCCTGATGTCAGTTTGTAGGGCTCCCTTGGGTCTATCAGGGCAGCACAAGTTTGAGGTGGGGACAACTTCGGTGTGGGGTCCATCCTTCGATATAAGGATTCTTTGCAGTGAGGCCCCAGCCCATGTCCAGGGGCCCCTGGGCACATCCTTTTTCCATTTTCCCTGGGAAAGAAAACTCAGCAGTCCAGGTTCCTGATGTCAGTTTGTAGGGCTCCCTTGGGTCTATCAGGGCAGCACAAGTTTGAGGTGGGGACAACTTCGGTGTGGGGTCCATCCTTCGATATAAGGATTTTTTGCAGTCAGGGCCAGGGGCCCCTGGGCACATCCTTTTTCCATTTTCCCTGGGAAAGAAAACTCAGCAGTCCAGGTTCCTGATGTCAGTTTGTAGGGCTCCCTTGTGTCTATCAGGGCAGCACAAGTTTGAGGTGGGGACAACTTCGGTGTGGGGTCCATCCTTCGATATAAGGATTCTTTGCAGTGAGGCCCCAGCCCATGTCCAGGGGCCCCTGGGCACATCCTTTTTCCATTTTCCCTGGGAAAGAAAACTCAGCAGTCCAGGTTCCTGATGTCAGTTTGTAGGACTCCCTTGGGTCTATCAGGGCAGCACAAGTTTGAGGTGGGGACAACTTCGGTGTGGGCTCCATCCTTCGATATAAGGTTTTTTTGCAGTGAGGCCCCAGCCCAGGGCCAGGGAACCCTGGGCACATCCTTTTTCCATTTTCCCTGGGAAAGAAAACTCAGCAGTCCAGTTTCCTGATGTCAGTTTGTAGGGTTCCCTTGGGTCTATCAGGGCAGCACAAGTTTGAGGTGGGGACAACTTCGGTGTGGGGTCCATCCTTCGATATAAGGATTTTTTGCAGTCAGGGCCAGGGGCCCCTGGGCACATCCTTTTTCCATTTTCCCTGGGAAAGAAAACTCAGCAGTCCAGGTTCCTGATGTCAGTTTGTAGGGCTCCCTTGGGTCTATCAGGGCAGCACAAGTTTGAGGTGGGGACATCTTCGGTGTGGGGTCCATCCTTCGATATAAGGATTCTTTGCAGTGAGGCCCCAGACCATGTCCAGGGGCCCCTGGGCACATCCTTTTTCCATTTTCCCTGGGAAAGAAAACTCAGCAGTCCAGGTTCCTGATGTCAGTTTGTAGGGCTCCCTTGGGTCTATCAGGGCAGCACAAGTTTGAGGTGGGGACAACTTCGGTGTGGGGTCCATTCTTCGATATAAGGATTCTTTGCAGTCAGGGCCAGGGGCCCCTGGGCACATCCTTTTTCCATTTTCCCTGGGAAAGAAAACTCAGCACTCCAGGTTCCTGATGTCAGTTTGTAGGGCTCCCTTGGGTCTATCAGGGCAGCACAAGTTTGAGGTGGGGAAAACTTCGGTGTGGGGTCCATCCTTCGATATAAGGATTTTTTGCAGTCAGGGCCAGGGGCCCCTGGGCACATCCTTTTTCCATTTTCCCTGGGAAAGAAAACTCAGCAGTCCAGGTTCCTGATGTCAGTTTGTAGGGCTTCCTTGGGTCTATCAGGGCAGCACAAGTTTGAGGTGGGGACAACTTTGGTGTGGGGTCCATCCTTCGATATAAGGATTCTTTGCAGTGAGGCCCCAGCCCAGGGCCAGGGGCCCCAGGGCACATCCTTTTTCCATTTTCCCTGGGAAAGAAAACTCAGCAGTCCAGGTTCCTGATGTCAGTTTGTAGGGTTCCCTTGGGTCTATCAGGGCAGCACAAGTTTGAGGTGGGGACAACTTCGGTGTGGGGTCCATCCTTCGATATAAGGATTCTTTGCAGTGAGGCCCCAGCCCAGGGCCAGGGGCCCCTGGGCACATCCTTTTTCCATTTTCCCTTGGAAAGAAAACTCAGCAGTCCAGGTTCCTGATGTCAGTTTGTAGGGCTCCCTTGGGTCTATCAGGGCAGCACAAGTTTGAGGTGGGGACAACTTCGGTGTGGGGTCCATCCTTCGATATAAGGATTTTTTGCAGTCAGGGCCAGGGGCCCCTGGGCACATCCTTTTTCCATTTTCCCTGGGAAAGAAAACTCAGCAGTCCAGGTTCCTGATGTCAGTTTGTAGGGCTCCCTTGGGTCTATCAGGGCAGCACAAGTTTGAGGTGGGGACAACTTCGGTGTGGGGTCCATCCTTCGATATAAGGATTCTTTGCAGTGAGGCCCCAGCCCAGGTCCAGGGGTCCCTGGGCACATCCTTTTTCCATTTTCCCTGGGAAAGAAAACTCAGCAGTCCAGGTTCCTGATGTCAGTTTGTAGGGCTCCCTTGGGTCTATCAGGGCAGCACAAGTTTGAGGTGGGGACAACTTCGGTGTGGGGTCCATCCTTCGATATAAGGATTTTTTGCAGTCAGGGCAAGGGGCCCCTGGGCACAACCTTTGGCCATTTTACCTGGGAAAGGAAACTCATCAGTCCAAGTTCCTGATGTCAGTTTGTAGGGCTCCCTTGGGTGTATCAGGGCAGCACAATTTTAAGGTGGGGACAACTTCGGTCTGGGGTCCATCCTTCGATATAAGGATTCTTTGCAGTGAGGCCCCAGCCCAGGGCCAGGGGCCCCTGGGCACACCCTTCTTCCATTTTCCCTGGGAAAGAAAACTCAGCAGTCCAGGTTCCTGATGTCAGTTTGTAGGGCTCCCTTGGGTCTATCAGGGCAGCACAAGTTTGAGGTGGGGACAACTTCGGTGTGGGGTCCATCCTTCGATATAAGGTTTTTTTGCAGTGAGGCCCCAGCCCAGAGCCAGGGAACCCTGGGCACATCCTTTTTCCATTTTCCCTGGGAAAGAAAACTCAGCAGTCCAGTTTCCTGATGTCAGTTTGTAGGGTTCCCTTGGGTCTATCAGGGCAGCACAAGTTTGAGGTGGGGACAACTTCGGTGTGGGGTCCATCCTTCGATATAAGGATTCTTTGCAGTGAGGCCCCAGCCCATGTCCAGGGGCCCCTGGGCACATCCTTTTTCCATTTTCCCTGGGAAAGAAAACTCAGCAGTCCAGGTTCCTGATGTCAGTTTGTAGGGCTCCCTTGGGTCTATCAGGGCAGCACAAGTTTGAGGTGGGGACATCTTCGGTGTGGGGTCCATCCTTCGATATAAGGATTCTTTGCAGTGAGGCCCCAGCCCAGGGCCAGGGGCCCCTGGGCACATCCTTTTTCCATTTTCCCTGGGAAAGAAAACTCAGCAGTCCAGGTTCCTGATGTCAGTTTGTAGGGCTCCCTTGGGTCTATCAGGGCAGCACAAGTTTGAGGTGGGGACAACTTCGGTGTGGGGTCCATCCTTCGATATAAGGATTCTTTGCAGTCAGGGCCAGGGGCCCCTGGGCACATCCTTTTTCCATTTTCCCTGGGAAAGAAAACTCAGCACTCCAGGTTCCTGATGTCAGTTTGTAGGGCTCCCTTGGGTCTATCAGGGCAGCACAAGTTTGAGGTGGGGAAAACTTCGGTGTGGGGTCCATCCTTCGATATAAGGATTTTTTGCAGTCAGGGCCAGGGGCCCCTGGGCACATCCTTTTTCCATTTTCCCTGGGAAAGAAAACTCAGCAGTCCAGGTTCCTGATGTCAGTTTGTAGGGCTCCCTTGGGTCTATCAGGGCAGCACAAGTTTGAGGTGGGGACAACTTTGGTGTGGGGTCCATCCTTCGATATAAGGATTCTTTGCAGTGAGGCCCCAGCCCAGGGCCAGGGGCCCCAGGGCACATCCTTTTTCCATTTTCCCTGGGAAAGAAAACTCAGCAGTCCAGGTTCCTGATGTCAGTTTGTAGGGTTCCCTTGGGTCTATCAGGGCAGCACAAGTTTGAGGTGGGGACAACTTCGGTGTGGGGTCCATCCTTCGATATAAGGATTCTTTGCAGTGAGGCCCCAGCCCAGGGCCAGGGGCCCCTGGGCACATCCTTTTTCCATTTTCCCTTGGAAAGAAAACTCAGCAGTCCAGGTTCCTGATGTCAGTTTGTAGGGCTCCCTTGGGTCTATCAGGGCAGCACAAGTTTGAGGTGGGGACAACTTCGGTGTGGGGTCCATCCTTCGATATAAGGATTTTTTGCAGTCAGGGCCAGGGGCCCCTGGGCACATCCTTTGGCCATTTTACCTGGGAAAGGAAACTCATCAGTCCAAGTTCCTGATGTCAGTTTGTAGGGCTCCCTTGGGTGTATCAGGGCAGCACAATTTTAAGGTGGGGACAACTTCTGTCTGGGGTCCATCCTTCGATATAAGGATTCTTTGCAGTGAGGCCCCAGCCCAGGGCCAGGGGCCCCTGGGCACACCCTTCTTCCATTTTCCCTGGGAAAGAAAACTCAGCAGTCCAGGTTCCTGATGTCAGTTTGTAGGGCTCCCTTGGGTCTATCAGGGCAGCACAAGTTTGAGGTGGGGACAACTTCGGTGTGGGGTCCATCCTTCGATATAAGGATTCTTTGCAGTCAGGGCCAGGGGCCCAGGGCCAGGGGCCCCTGGGCACATCCTTTTTCCATTTTCCCTGGGAAAGAAAACTCAGCAGTCCAGGTTCCTGATGTCTGTTTGTAGGGCTCCCTTGGGTCTCTCAGGGCAGCACAAGTTTGAGGTGGGGACAACTTTGGTGTGGGGTCCATCCTTCGTTATAAGGATTCTTTGCAGTGAGGCCCCAGCCCATGTCCAGGGGCCCCTGGGCACATCCTTTTTCCATTTTCCCTGGGAAAGAAAACTCAGCAATCCAGGTTCCTGATGTCAGTTTGTAGGGCTCCCTTGGGTCTATCAGGGCAGCACAAGTTTGAGGTGGGGACATCTTCGGTGTGGGTTCCATCCTTCGTTATAAGGATTCTTTGCAGTCAGGGCCAGGGGCCCCTGGGCACATCCTTTTTCCATTTTCCCTGGGAAAGAAAACTCAGCAGTCCAGGTTCCTGATGTCAGTTTGTAGGGCTCCCTTGGGCCTATCAGGGCAGCACAATTTTAAGGTGGGGACAACTTCGGTGTGGGGTCCATCCTTCGATATAAGGATTCTTTGCAGTGAGGCCCCAGCCCAGGGCCAGGGGCCCCTGGGCACATCCTTCATCCATTTTCCCTGGGAAAGAAAACTCAGCAGTCCAGGTTCCTGATGTCAGTTTGTAGGGCTCCCTTGGGTCTATCAGGGCAGCACAAGTTTGAGGTGGGGACAACTTCGGTGTGGGGTCCATCCTTCGATATAAGGATTTTTTGCAGTCAGGGCAAGGGGCCCCTGGGCACAACCTTTGGCCATTTTACCTGGGAAAGGAAACTCATCAGTCCAAGTTCCTGATGTCAGTTTGTAGGGCTCCCTTGGGTCTATCAGGGCAGCACAATTTTAAGGTGGGGACAACTTCGGTCTGGGGTCCATCCTTCGATATAAGGATTCTTTGCAGTGAGGCCCCAGCCCATGGCCAGGGGCCCCTGGGCACATCCTTCTTCCATTTTCCCTGGGAAAGAAAGCTCAGCAGTCCAGGTTCCTGATGTCAGTTTGTAGGGCTCCCTTGGGTCTATCAGGGCAGCACAAGTTTGAGGTGGGGACAACTTCGGTGTGGGGTCCATCCTTCGATATAAGGATTTTTTGCAGTCAGGGCCAGGGTCCCAGGGCCAGGGGCCCCTGGGCACATCCTTTTTCCATTTTCCCTGGGAAAGAAAACTCAGCAGTCCAGGTTCCTGATGTCAGTTTGTAGGGTTCGCTTGGGTCTATCAGGGCAGCACAAGTTTGAGGTGGGGACAACTTCGGTGCGGGGTCCATCCTTCGATATAAGGATTCTTTGCAGTGAGGCCCCAGCCCATGTCCAGGGGCCCCTGGGCACATCCTTTTTCCATTTTCCCTGGGAAAGAAAACTCAGCAGTCCAGGTTCCTGATGTCAGTTTGTAGGGCTCCCTTGGGTCTATCAGGGCAGCACAAGTTTGAGGTGGGGACAACTTCGGTGTGGGGTCCATCCTTCGATATAAGGATTTTTTGCAGTCAGGGCCAGGGGCCCCTGGGCACATCCTTTTTCCATTTTCCCTGGGAAAGAAAACTCAGCAGTCCAGGTTCCTGATGTCAGTTTGTAGGGCTCCCTTGTGTCTATCAGGGCAGCACAAGTTTGAGGTGGGGACAACTTCGGTGTGGGGTCCATCCTTCGATATAAGGATTCTTTGCAGTGAGGCCCCAGCCCATGTCCAGGGGCCCCTGGGCACATCCTTTTTCCATTTTCCCTGGGAAAGAAAACTCAGCAGTCCAGGTTCCTGATGTCAGTTTGTAGGGCTCCCTTGGGTCTATCAGGGCAGCACAATTTTAAGGTGGGGACAACTTCGGTGTGGGGTCCATCCTTCGATATAAGGATTCTTTGCAGTGAGGCCCCAGCCCAGGGCCAGGGGCCCCTGGGCACATCCTTCATCCATTTTCCCTGGGAAAGAAAACTCAGCAGTCCAGGTTCCTGATGTCAGTTTGTAGGGCTCCCTTGGGTCTATCAGGGCAGCACAAGTTTGAGGTGGGGACAACTTCGGTGTGGGGTCCATCCTTCGATATAAGGATTCTTTGCGGTGAAGCCCTGCGGCCCAGGGCCAGGGGCCCCTGGGCACATCCTTTTTCCATTTTCCCTGGGAAAGAAAACTCAGCAGTCCAGGTTCCTGATGTCAGTTTGTAGGGTTCGCTTGGGTCTATCAGGGCAGCACAAGTTTGAGGTGGGGACAACTTCGGTGTGGGGTCCATCCTTCGATATAAGGATTTTTTGCAGTCAGGGCAAGGGGCCCCTGGGCACAACCTTTGGCCATTTTACCTGGGAAAGGAAACTCATCAGTCCAAGTTCCTGATGTCAGTTTGTAGGGCTCCCTTGGGTCTATCAGGGCAGCACAATTTTAAGGTGGGGACAACTTCGGTCTGGGGTCCATCCTTCGATATAAGGATTCTTTGCAGTGAGGCCCCAGCCCATGGCCAGGGGCCCCTGGGCACATCCTTCTTCCATTTTCCCTGGGAAAGAAAGCTCAGCAGTCCAGGTTCCTGATGTCAGTTTGTAGGGCTCCCTTGGGTCTATCAGGGCAGCACAAGTTTGAGGTGGGGACAACTTCGGTGTGGGGTCCATCCTTCGATATAAGGATTTTTTGCAGTCAGGGCCAGGGTCCCAGGGCCAGGGGCCCCTGGGCACATCCTTTTTCCATTTTCCCTGGGAAAGAAAACTCAGCAGTCCAGGTTCCTGATGTCTGTTTGTAGGGCTCCCTTGGGTCTATCAGGGCAGCACAAGTTTGAGGTGGGGACAACTTCGGTGTGGGGTCCATCCTTCGATATAAGGGTTTTTTGCAGTCAGGGCCAGGGGCCCCTGGGCACATCCTTTTTCCATTTTCCCTGGGAAAGAAAACTCAGCAGTCCAGGTTCCTGATGTCAGTTTGTAGGGTTCGCTTGGGTCTATCAGGGCAGCACAAGTTTGAGGTGGGGACAACTTCGGTGTGGGGTCCATCCTTCGATATAAGGATTCTTTGCAGTGAGGCCCCAGCCCATGTCCAGGGCCCCCTGGGCACATCCTTTTTCCATTTTCCCTGGGAAAGAAAACTCAGCAGTCCAGGTTCCTGATGTCAGTTTGTAGGGCTCCCTTGGGTCTATCAGGGCAGCACAAGTTTGAGGTGGGGACAACTTCGGTGTGGGGTCCATCCTTCGATATAAGGATTTTTTGCAGTCAGGGCCAGGGGCCCCTGGGCACATCCTTTTTCCATTTTCCCTGGGAAAGAAAACTCAGCAGTCCAGGTTCCTGATGTCAGTTTGTAGGGCTCCCTTGTGTCTATCAGGGCAGCACAAGTTTGAGGTGGGGACAACTTCGGTGTGGGGTCCATCCTTCGATATAAGGATTCTTTGCAGTGAGGCCCCAGCCCATGTCCAGGGGCCCCTGGGCACATCCTTTTTCCATTTTCCCTGGGAAAGAAAACTCAGCAGTCCAGGTTCCTGATGTCAGTTTGTAGGGCTCCCTTGGGTCTATCAGGGCAGCACAAGTTTGAGGTGGGGACAACTTCGGTGTGGGGTCCATCCTTCGATATAAGGTTTTTTTGCAGTGAGGCCCCAGCCCAGGGCCAGGGAACCCTGGGCACATCCTTTTTCCATTTTCCCTGGGAAAGAAAACTCAGCAGTCCAGTTTCCTGATGTCAGTTTGTAGGGTTCCCTTGGGTCTATCAGGGCAGCACAAGTTTGAGGTGGGGACAACTTCGGTGTGGGGTCCATCCTTCGATATAAGGATTTTTTGCAGTCAGGGCCAGGGGCCCCTGGGCACATCCTTTTTCCATTTTCCCTGGGAAAGAAAACTCAGCAGTCCAGGTTCCTGATGTCAGTTTGTAGGGCTCCCTTGGGTCTATCAGGGCAGCACAAGTTTGAGGTGGGGACATCTTCGGTGTGGGGTCCATCCTTCGATATAAGGATTCTTTGCAGTGAGGCCCCAGACCATGTCCAGGGGCCCCTGGGCACATCCTTTTTCCATTTTCCCTGGGAAAGAAAACTCAGCAGTCCAGGTTCCTGATGTCAGTTTGTAGGGCTCCCTTGGGTCTATCAGGGCAGCACAAGTTTGAGGTGGGGACAACTTCGGTGTGGGGTCCATCCTTCGATATAAGGATTCTTTGCAGTGAGGCCCCAGCCCAGGTCCAGGGGTCCCTGGGCACATCCTTTTTCCATTTTCCCTGGGAAAGAAAACTCAGCAGTCAAGGTTCCTGATGTCAGTTTGTAGGGCTCCCTTGGGTCTATCAGGGCAGCACAAGTTTGAGATGGGGACAACTTCGGTGTGGGGTCCATCCTTCGATATAAGGATTTTTTGCAGTCAGGGCAAGGGGCCCCTGGGCACAACCTTTGGCCATTTTACCTGGGAAAGGAAACTCATCAGTCCAAGTTCCTGATGTCAGTTTGTAGGGCTCCCTTGGGTGTATCAGGGCAGCACAATTTTAAGGTGGGGACAACTTCGGTCTGGGGTCCATCCTTCGATATAAGGATTCTTTGCAGTGAGGCCCCAGCCCAAGGCCAGGGGCCCCTGGGCACATCCTTTTTCCATTTTCCCTGGGAAAGAAAACTCAGCAGTCCAGGTTCCTGATGTCTGTTTGTAGGGCTCCCTTGGGTCTCTCAGGGCAGCACAAGTTTGAGGTGGGGACAACTTTGGTGTGGGGTCCATCCTTCGTTATAAGGATTCTTTGCAGTGAGGCCCCAGCCCATGTCCAGGGGCCCCTGGGCACATCCTTTTTCCATTTTCCCTGGGAAAGAAAACTCAGCAGTCCAGGTTCCTGATGTCAGTTTGTAGGGCTCCCTTGGGTCTATCAGGGCAGCACAATTTTAAGGTGGGGACAACTTCGGTGTGGGGTCCATCCTTCGATATAAGGATTCTTTGCAGTGAGGCCCCAGCCCAGGGCCAGGGGCCCCTGGGCACATCCTTCATCCATTTTCCCTGGGAAAGAAAACTCAGCAGTCCAGGTTCCTGATGTCAGTTTGTAGGGCTCCCTTGGGTCTATCAGGGCAGCACAAGTTTGAGGTGGGGACAACTTCGGTGTGGGGTCCATCCTTCGATATAAGGATTCTTTGCGGTGAAGCCCTGCGGCCCAGGGCCAGGGGCCCCTGGGCACATCCTTTTTCCATTTTCCCTGGGAAAGAAAACTCAGCAGTCCAGGTTCCTGATGTCAGTTTGTAGGGTTCGCTTGGGTCTATCAGGGCAGCACAAGTTTGAGGTGGGGACAACTTCGGTGTGGGGTCCATCCTTCGATATAAGGATTTTTTGCAGTCAGGGCAAGGGGCCCCTGGGCACAACCTTTGGCCATTTTACCTGGGAAAGGAAACTCATCAGTCCAAGTTCCTGATGTCAGTTTGTAGGGCTCCCTTGGGTCTATCAGGGCAGCACAATTTTAAGGTGGGGACAACTTCGGTCTGGGGTCCATCCTTCGATATAAGGATTCTTTGCAGTGAGGCCCCAGCCCATGGCCAGGGGCCCCTGGGCACATCCTTCTTCCATTTTCCCTGGGAAAGAAAGCTCAGCAGTCCAGGTTCCTGATGTCAGTTTGTAGGGCTCCCTTGGGTCTATCAGGGCAGCACAAGTTTGAGGTGGGGACAACTTCGGTGTGGGGTCCATCCTTCGATATAAGGATTTTTTGCAGTCAGGGCCAGGGTCCCAGGGCCAGGGGCCCCTGGGCACATCCTTTTTCCATTTTCCCTGGGAAAGAAAACTCAGCAGTCCAGGTTCCTGATGTCTGTTTGTAGGGCTCCCTTGGGTCTATCAGGGCAGCACAAGTTTGAGGTGGGGACAACTTCGGTGTGGGGTCCATCCTTCGATATAAGGGTTTTTTGCAGTCAGGGCCAGGGGCCCCTGGGCACATCCTTTTTCCATTTTCCCTGGGAAAGAAAACTCAGCAGTCCAGGTTCCTGATGTCAGTTTGTAGGGTTCGCTTGGGTCTATCAGGGCAGCACAAGTTTGAGGTGGGGACAACTTCGGTGTGGGGTCCATCCTTCGATATAAGGATTCTTTGCAGTGAGGCCCCAGCCCATGTCCAGGGCCCCCTGGGCACATCCTTTTTCCATTTTCCCTGGGAAAGAAAACTCAGCAGTCCAGGTTCCTGATGTCAGTTTGTAGGGTTCCCTTGGGTCTATCAGGGCAGCACAAGTTTGAGGTGGGGACAACTTCGGTGTGGGGTCCATCCTTCGATATAAGGATTTTTTGCAGTCAGGGCCAGGGGCCCCTGGGCACATCCTTTTTCCATTTTCCCTGGGAAAGAAAACTCAGCAGTCCAGGTTCCTGATGTCAGTTTGTAGGGCTCCCTTGTGTCTATCAGGGCAGCACAAGTTTGAGGTGGGGACAACTTCGGTGTGGGGTCCATCCTTCGATATAAGGATTCTTTGCAGTGAGGCCCCAGCCCATGTCCAGGGGCCCCTGGGCACATCCTTTTTCCATTTTCCCTGGGAAAGAAAACTCAGCAGTCCAGGTTCCTGATGTCAGTTTGTAGGGCTCCCTTGGGTCTATCAGGGCAGCACAAGTTTGAGGTGGGGACAACTTCGGTGTGGGGTCCATCCTTCGATATAAGGATTCTTTGCAGTGAGGCCCCAGCCCAGGGCCAGGGAACCCTGGGCACATCCTTTTTCCATTTTCCCTGGGAAAGAAAACTCAGCAGTCCAGTTTCCTGATGTCAGTTTGTAGGGTTCCCTTGGGTCTATCAGGGCAGCACAAGTTTGAGGTGGGGACAACTTCGGTGTGGGGTCCATCCTTCGATATAAGGATTTTTTGCAGTCAGGGCCAGGGGCCCCTGGGCACATCCTTTTTCCATTTTCCCTGGGAAAGAAAACTCAGCAGTCCAGGTTCCTGATGTCAGTTTGTAGGGCTCCCTTGGGTCTATCAGGGCAGCACAAGTTTGAGGTGGGGACATCTTCGGTGTGGGGTCCATCCTTCGATATAAGGATTCTTTGCAGTGAGGCCCCAGACCATGTCCAGGGGCCCCTGGGCACATCCTTTTTCCATTTTCCCTGGGAAAGAAAACTCAGCAGTCCAGGTTCCTGATGTCAGTTTGTAGGGCTCCCTTGGGTCTATCAGGGCAGCACAAGTTTGAGGTGGGGACAACTTCGGTGTGGGGTCCATCCTTCGATATAAGGATTCTTTGCAGTGAGGCCCCAGCCCAGGTCCAGGGGTCCCTGGGCACATCCTTTTTCCATTTTCCCTGGGAAAGAAAACTCAGCAGTCAAGGTTCCTGATGTCAGTTTGTAGGGCTCCCTTGGGTCTATCAGGGCAGCACAAGTTTGAGATGGGGACAACTTCGGTGTGGGGTCCATCCTTCGATATAAGGATTTTTTGCAGTCAGGGCAAGGGGCCCCTGGGCACAACCTTTGGCCATTTTACCTGGGAAAGGAAACTCATCAGTCCAAGTTCCTGATGTCAGTTTGTAGGGCTCCCTTGGGTGTATCAGGGCAGCACAATTTTAAGGTGGGGACAACTTCGGTCTGGGGTCCATCCTTCGATATAAGGATTCTTTGCAGTGAGGCCCCAGCCCAGGGCCAGGGGCCCCTGGGCACATCCTTTTTCCATTTTCCCTGGGAAAGAAAACTCAGCAGTCCAGGTTCCTGATGTCTGTTTGTAGGGCTCCCTTGGGTCTCTCAGGGCAGCACAAGTTTGAGGTGGGGACAACTTTGGTGTGGGGTCCATCCTTCGTTATAAGGATTCTTTGCAGTGAGGCCCCAGCCCATGTCCAGGGGCCCCTGGGCACATCCTTTTTCCATTTTCCCTGGGAAAGAAAACTCAGCAATCCAGGTTCCTGATGTCAGTTTGTAGGGCTCCCTTGGGTCTATCAGGGCAGCACAAGTTTGAGGTGGGGACATCTTCGGTGTGGGTTCCATCCTTCGTTATAAGGATTCTTTGCAGTCAGGGCCAGGGGCCCCTGGGCACATCCTTTTTCCATTTTCCCTGGGAAAGAAAACTCAGCAGTCCAGGTTCCTGATGTCAGTTTGTAGGGCTCCCTTGGGTCTATCAGGGCAGCACAAGTTTGAGGTGGGGACAACTTCGGTGTGGGGTCCATCCTTCGATATAAGGATTCTTTGCAGTCAGGGCCAGGGGCCCCTGGGCACATCCTTTTTCCATTTTCCCTGGGAAAGAAAACTCAGCAGTCCAGGTTCCTGATGTCAGTTTGTAGGGCTCCCTTGGGTCTATCAGGGCAGCACAATTTTAAGGTGGGGACAACTTCGGTGTGGGGTCCATTCTTCGATATAAGGATTCTTTGCAGTGAGGCCCCAGCCCATGTCCAGGGGCCCCTGGGCACATCCTTTTTCCATTTTCCCTGGGAAAGAAAACTCAGCAGTCCAGGTTCCTGATGTCAGTTTGTAGGGCTCCCTTGGGTCTATCAGGGCAGCACAAGTTTGAGGTGGGGACAACTTCGGTGTGGGGTCCATCCTTCGATATAAGGGTTTTTTGCAGTCAGGGCCAGGGGCCCCTGGGCACATCCTTTTTCCATTTTCCCTGGGAAAGAAAACTCAGCACTCCAGGTTCCTGATGTCAGTTTGTAGGGCTCCCTTGGGTCTATCAGGGCAGCACAAGTTTGAGGTGGGGACAACTTCGGTGTGGGGTCCATCCTTCGATATAAGGATTTTTTGCAGTCAGGGCAAGGGGCCCCTGGGCACAACCTTTGGCCATTTTACCTGGGAAAGGAAACTCATCAGTCCAAGTTCCTGATGTCAGTTTGTAGGGCTCCCTTGGGTCTATCAGGGCAGCACAATTTTAAGGTGGGGAAAACTTCGGTCTGGGGTCCATCCTTCGATATAAGGATTCTTTGCAGTGAGGCCCCAGCCCATGGCCAGGGGCCCCTGGGCACATCCTTCTTCCATTTTCCCTGGGAAAGAAAGCTCAGCAGTCCAGGTTCCTGATGTCAGTTTGTAGGGCTCCCTTGGGTCTATCAGGGCAGCACAAGTTTGAGGTGGGGACAACTTCGGTGTGGGGTCCATCCTTCGATATAAGGATTTTTTGCAGTCAGGGCCAGGGTCCCAGGGCCAGGGGCCCCTGGGCACATCCTTTTTCCATTTTCCCTGGGAAAGAAAACTCAGCAGTCCAGGTTCCTGATGTCTGTTTGTAGGGCTCCCTTGGGTCTATCAGGGCAGCACAAGTTTGAGGTGGGGACAACTTCGGTGTGGGGTCCATCCTTCGATATAAGGGTTTTTTGCAGTCAGGGCCAGGGGCCCCTGGGCACATCCTTTTTCCATTTTCCCTGGGAAAGAAAACTCAGCAGTCCAGGTTCCTGATGTCAGTTTGTAGGGTTCGCTTGGGTCTATCAGGGCAGCACAAGTTTGAGGTGGGGACAACTTCGGTGTGGGGTCCATCCTTCGATATAAGGATTCTTTGCAGTGAGGCCCCAGCCCATGTCCAGGGCCCCCTGGGCACATCCTTTTTCCATTTTCCCTGGGAAAGAAAACTCAGCAGTCCAGGTTCCTGATGTCAGTTTGTAGGGCTCCCTTGGGTCTATCAGGGCAGCACAAGTTTGAGGTGGGGACAACTTCGGTGTGGGGTCCATCCTTCGATATAAGGATTTTTTGCAGTCAGGGCCAGGGGCCCCTGGGCACATCCTTTTTCCATTTTCCCTGGGAAAGAAAACTCAGCAGTCCAGGTTCCTGATGTCAGTTTGTAGGGCTCCCTTGTGTCTATAAGGGCAGCACAAGTTTGAGGTGGGGACAACTTCGGTGTGGGGTCCATCCTTCGATATAAGGATTCTTTGCAGTGAGGCCCCAGCCCATGTCCAGGGGCCCCTGGGCACATCCTTTTTCCATTTTCCCTGGGAAAGAAAACTCAGCAGTCCAGGTTCCTGATGTCAGTTTGTAGGGCTCCCTTGGGTCTATCAGGGCAGCACAAGTTTGAGGTGGGGACAACTTCGGTGTGGGGTCCATCCTTCGATATAAGGTTTTTTTGCAGTGAGGCCCCAGCCCAGGGCCAGGGAACCCTGGGCACATCCTTTTTCCATTTTCCCTGGGAAAGAAAACTCAGCAGTCCAGTTTCCTGATGTCAGTTTGTAGGGTTCCCTTGGGTCTATCAGGGCAGCACAAGTTTGAGGTGGGGACAACTTCGGTGTGGGGTCCATCCTTCGATATAAGGATTTTTTGCAGTCAGGGCCAGGGGCCCCTGGGCACATCCTTTTTCCATTTTCCCTGGGAAAGAAAACTCAGCAGTCCAGGTTCCTGATGTCAGTTTGTAGGGCTCCCTTGGGTCTATCAGGGCAGCACAAGTTTGAGGTGGGGACATCTTCGGTGTGGGGTCCATCCTTCGATATAAGGATTCTTTGCAGTGAGGCCCCAGCCCATGTCCAGGGGCCCCTGGGCACATCCTTTTTCCATTTTCCCTGGGAAAGAAAACTCAGCAATCCAGGTTCCTGATGTCAGTTTGTAGGGCTCCCTTGGGTCTATCAGGGCAGCACAAGTTTGAGGTGGGGACATCTTCGGTGTGGGTTCCATCCTTCGTTATAAGGATTCTTTGCAGTCAGGGCCAGGGGCCCCTGGGCACATCCTTTTTCCATTTTCCCTGGGAAAGAAAACTCAGCAGTCCAGGTTCCTGATGTCAGTTTGTAGGGCTCCCTTGGGCCTATCAGGGCAGCACAATTTTAAGGTGGGGACAACTTCGGTGTGGGGTCCATCCTTCGATATAAGGATTCTTTGCAGTGAGGCCCCAGCCCAGGGCCAGGGGCCCCTGGGCACAACCTTCATCCATTTTCCCTGGGAAAGAAAACTCAGCAGTCCAGGTTCCTGATGTCAGTTTGTAGGGCTCCCTTGGGTCTATCAGGGCAGCACAAGTTTGAGGTGGGGACAACTTCGGTGTGGGGTCCATCCTTCGATATAAGGATTTTTTGCAGTCAGGGCAAGGGGCCCCTGGGCACAACCTTTGGCCATTTTACCTGGGAAAGGAAACTCATCAGTCCAAGTTCCTGATGTCAGTTTGTAGGGCTCCCTTGGGTCTATCAGGGCAGCACAATTTTAAGGTGGGGACAACTTCGGTCTGGGGTCCATCCTTCGATATAAGGATTCTTTGCAGTGAGGCCCCAGCCCATGGCCAGGGGCCCCTGGGCACATCCTTCTTCCATTTTCCCTGGGAAAGAAAGCTCAGCAGTCCAGGTTCCTGATGTCAGTTTGTAGGGCTCCCTTGGGTCTATCAGGGCAGCACAAGTTTGAGGTGGGGACAACTTCGGTGTGGGGTCCATCCTTCGATATAAGGATTTTTTGCAGTCAGGGCCAGGGTCCCAGGGCCAGGGGCCCCTGGGCACATCCTTTTTCCATTTTCCCTGGGAAAGAAAACTCAGCAGTCCAGGTTCCTGATGTCTGTTTGTAGGGCTCCCTTGGGTCTATCAGGGCAGCACAAGTTTGAGGTGGGGACAACTTCGGTGTGGGGTCCATCCTTCGATATAAGGGTTTTTTGCAGTCAGGGCCAGGGGCCCCTGGGCACATCCTTTTTCCATTTTCCCTGGGAAAGAAAACTCAGCAGTCCAGGTTCCTGATGTCAGTTTGTAGGGTTCGCTTGGGTCTATCAGGGCAGCACAAGTTTGAGGTGGGGACAACTTCGGTGCGGGGTCCATCCTTCGATATAAGGATTCTTTGCAGTGAGGCCCCAGCCCATGTCCAGGGGCCCCTGGGCACATCCTTTTTCCATTTTCCCTGGGAAAGAAAACTCAGCAGTCCAGGTTCCTGATGTCAGTTTGTAGGGCTCCCTTGGGTCTATCAGGGCAGCACAAGTTTGAGGTGGGGACAACTTCGGTGTGGGGTCCATCCTTCGATATAAGGATTTTTTGCAGTCAGGGCAAGGGGCCCCTGGGCACATCCTTTTTCCATTTTCCCTGGGAAAGAAAACTCAGCAGTCCAGGTTCCTGATGTCAGTTTGTAGGGCTCCCTTGTGTCTATCAGGGCAGCACAAGTTTGAGGTGGGGACAACTTCGGTGTGGGGTCCATCCTTCGATATAAGGATTCTTTGCAGTGAGGCCCCAGCCCATGTCCAGGGGCCCCTGGGCACATCCTTTTTCCATTTTCCCTGGGAAAGAAAACTCAGCAGTCCAGGTTCCTGATGTCAGTTTGTAGGGCTCCCTTGGGTCTATCAGGGCAGCACAATTTTAAGGTGGGGACAACTTCGGTGTGGGGTCCATCCTTCGATATAAGGATTCTTTGCAGTGAGGCCCCAGCCCAGGGCCAGGGGCCCCTGGGCACATCCTTCATCCATTTTCCCTGGGAAAGAAAACTCAGCAGTCCAGGTTCCTGATGTCAGTTTGTAGGGCTCCCTTGGGTCTATCAGGGCAGCACAAGTTTGAGGTGGGGACAACTTCGGTGTGGGGTCCATCCTTCGATATAAGGATTCTTTGCGGTGAAGCCCTGCGGCCCAGGGCCAGGGGCCCCTGGGCACATCCTTTTTCCATTTTCCCTGGGAAAGAAAACTCAGCAGTCCAGGTTCCTGATGTCAGTTTGTAGGGTTCGCTTGGGTCTATCAGGGCAGCACAAGTTTGAGGTGGGGACAACTTCGGTGTGGGGTCCATCCTTCGATATAAGGATTTTTTGCAGTCAGGGCAAGGGGCCCCTGGGCACAACCTTTGGCCATTTTACCTGGGAAAGGAAACTCATCAGTCCAAGTTCCTGATGTCAGTTTGTAGGGCTCCCTTGGGTCTATCAGGGCAGCACAATTTTAAGGTGGGGAAAACTTCGGTCTGGGGTCCATCCTTCGATATAAGGATTCTTTGCAGTGAGGCCCCAGCCCATGGCCAGGGGCCCCTGGGCACATCCTTCTTCCATTTTCCCTGGGAAAGAAAGCTCAGCAGTCCAGGTTCCTGATGTCAGTTTGTAGGGCTCCCTTGGGTCTATCAGGGCAGCACAAGTTTGAGGTGGGGACAACTTCGGTGTGGGGTCCATCCTTCGATATAAGGATTTTTTGCAGTCAGGGCCAGGGTCCCAGGGCCAGGGGCCCCTGGGCACATCCTTTTTCCATTTTCCCTGGGAAAGAAAACTCAGCAGTCCAGGTTCCTGATGTCTGTTTGTAGGGCTCCCTTGGGTCTATCAGGGCAGCACAAGTTTGAGGTGGGGACAACTTCGGTGTGGGGTCCATCCTTCGATATAAGGGTTTTTTGCAGTCAGGGCCAGGGGCCCCTGGGCACATCCTTTTTCCATTTTCCCTGGGAAAGAAAACTCAGCAGTCCAGGTTCCTGATGTCAGTTTGTAGGGTTCGCTTGGGTCTATCAGGGCAGCACAAGTTTGAGGTGGGGACAACTTCGGTGTGGGGTCCATCCTTCGATATAAGGATTCTTTGCAGTGAGGCCCCAGCCCATGTCCAGGGCCCCCTGGGCACATCCTTTTTCCATTTTCCCTGGGAAAGAAAACTCAGCAGTCCAGGTTCCTGATGTCAGTTTGTAGGGCTCCCTTGGGTCTATCAGGGCAGCACAAGTTTGAGGTGGGGACAACTTCGGTGTGGGGTCCATCCTTCGATATAAGGATTTTTTGCAGTCAGGGCCAGGGGCCCCTGGGCACATCCTTTTTCCATTTTCCCTGGGAAAGAAAACTCAGCAGTCCAGGTTCCTGATGTCAGTTTGTAGGGCTCCCTTGTGTCTATCAGGGCAGCACAAGTTTGAGGTGGGGACAACTTCGGTGTGGGGTCCATCCTTCGATATAAGGATTCTTTGCAGTGAGGCCCCAGCCCATGTCCAGGGGCCCCTGGGCACATCCTTTTTCCATTTTCCCTGGGAAAGAAAACTCAGCAGTCCAGGTTCCTGATGTCAGTTTGTAGGGCTCCCTTGGGTCTATCAGGGCAGCACAAGTTTGAGGTGGGGACAACTTCGGTGTGGGGTCCATCCTTCGATATAAGGTTTTTTTGCAGTGAGGCCCCAGCCCAGGGCCAGGGAACCCTGGGCACATCCTTTTTCCATTTTCCCTGGGAAAGAAAACTCAGCAGTCCAGTTTCCTGATGTCAGTTTGTAGGGTTCCCTTGGGTCTATCAGGGCAGCACAAGTTTGAGGTGGGGACAACTTCGGTGTGGGGTCCATCCTTCGATATAAGGATTTTTTGCAGTCAGGGCCAGGGGCCCCTGGGCACATCCTTTTTCCATTTTCCCTGGGAAAGAAAACTCAGCAGTCCAGGTTCCTGATGTCAGTTTGTAGGGCTCCCTTGGGTCTATCAGGGCAGCACAAGTTTGAGGTGGGGACATCTTCGGTGTGGGGTCCATCCTTCGATATAAGGATTCTTTGCAGTGAGGCCCCAGACCATGTCCAGGGGCCCCTGGGCACATCCTTTTTCCATTTTCCCTGGGAAAGAAAACTCAGCAGTCCAGGTTCCTGATGTCAGTTTGTAGGGCTCCCTTGGGTCTATCAGGGCAGCACAAGTTTGAGGTGGGGACAACTTCGGTGTGGGTTCCATCCTTCGATATAAGGATTCTTTGCAGTCAGGGCCAGGGGCCCCTGGGCACATCCTTTTTCCATTTTCCCTGGGAAAGAAAACTCAGCACTCCAGGTTCCTGATGTCAGTTTGTAGGGCTCCCTTGGGTCTATCAGGGCAGCACAAGTTTGAGGTGGGGACAACTTTGGTGTGGGGTCCATCCTTCGATATAAGGATTCTTTGCAGTGAGGCCCCAGCCCAGGGCCAGGGGCCCCAGGGCACATCCTTTTTCCATTTTCCCTGGGAAAGAAAACTCAGCAGTCCAGGTTCCTGATGTCAGTTTGTAGGGTTCCCTTGGGTCTATCAGGGCAGCACAAGTTTGAGGTGGGGACAACTTCGGTGTGGGGTCCATCCTTCGATATAAGGATTCTTTGCAGTGAGGCCCCAGCCCAGGGCCAGGGGCCCCTGGGCACATCCTTTTTCCATTTTCCCTTGGAAAGAAAACTCAGCAGTCCAGGTTCCTGATGTCAGTTTGTAGGGCTCCCTTGGGTCTATCAGGGCAGCACAAGTTTGAGGTGGGGACAACTTCGGTGTGGGGTCCATCCTTCGATATAAGGATTTTTTGCAGTCAGGGCCAGGGGCCCCTGGGCACATCCTTTTTCCATTTTCCCTGGGAAAGAAAACTCAGCAGTCCAGGTTCCTGATGTCAGTTTGTAGGGCTCCCTTGGGTCTATCAGGGCAGCACAAGTTTGAGGTGGGGACAACTTCGGTGTGGGGTCCATCCTTCGATATAAGGATTCTTTGCAGTGAGGCCCCAGCCCAGGTCCAGGGGTCCCTGGGCACATCCTTTTTCCATTTTCCCTGGGAAAGAAAACTCAGCAGTCAAGGTTCCTGATGTCAGTTTGTAGGGCTCCCTTGGGTCTATCAGGGCAGCACAAGTTTGAGGTGGGGACAACTTCGGTGTGGGGTCCATCCTTCGATATAAGGATTTTTTGCAGTCAGGGCAAGGGGCCCCTGGGCACAACCTTTGGCCATTTTACCTGGGAAAGGAAACTCATCAGTCCAAGTTCCTGATGTCAGTTTGTAGGGCTCCCTTGGGTGTATCAGGGCAGCACAATTTTAAGGTGGGGACAACTTCGGTCTGGGGTCCATCCTTCGATATAAGGATTCTTTGCAGTGAGGCCCCAGCCCAGGGCCAGGGGCCCCTGGGCACACCCTTCTTCCATTTTCCCTGGGAAAGAAAACTCAGCAGTCCAGGTTCCTGATGTCAGTTTGTAGGGCTCCCTTGGGTCTATCAGGGCAGCACAAGTTTGAGGTGGGGACAACTTCGGTGTGGGGTCCATCCTTCGATATAAGGATTCTTTGCAGTCAGGGCCAGGGGCCCAGGGCCAGGGGCCCCTGGGCACATCCTTTTTCCATTTTCCCTGGGAAAGAAAACTCAGCAGTCCAGGTTCCTGATGTCTGTTTGTAGGGCTCCCTTGGGTCTCTCAGGGCAGCACAAGTTTGAGGTGGGGACAACTTTGGTGTGGGGTCCATCCTTCGTTATAAGGATTCTTTGCAGTGAGGCCCCAGCCCATGTCCAGGGGCCCCTGGGCACATCCTTTTTCCATTTTCCCTGGGAAAGAAAACTCAGCAATCCAGGTTCCTGATGTCAGTTTGTAGGGCTCCCTTGGGTCTATCAGGGCAGCACAAGTTTGAGGTGGGGACATCTTCGGTGTGGGTTCCATCCTTCGTTATAAGGATTCTTTGCAGTCAGGGCCAGGGGCCCCTGGGCACATCCTTTTTCCATTTTCCCTGGGAAAGAAAACTCAGCAGTCCAGGTTCCTGATGTCAGTTTGTAGGGCTCCCTTGGGCCTATCAGGGCAGCAGAATTTTAAGGTGGGGACAACTTCGGTGTGGGGTCCATCCTTCGATATAAGGATTCTTTGCAGTGAGGCCCCAGCCCAGGGCCAGGGGCCCCTGGGCACATCCTTCATCCATTTTCCCTGGGAAAGAAAACTCAGCAGTCCAGGTTCCTGATGTCAGTTTGTAGGGCTCCCTTGGGTCTATCAGGGCAGCACAAGTTTGAGGTGGGGACAACTTCGGTGTGGGGTCCATCCTTCGGTATAAGGATTCTTTGCGGTGAAGCCCTGCGGCCCAGGGCCAGGGGCCCCTGGGCACATCCTTTTTCCATTTTCCCTGGGAAAGAAAACTCAGCAGTCCAGGTTCCTGATGTCAGTTTGTAGGGTTCGCTTGGGTCTATCAGGGCAGCACAAGTTTGAGGTGGGGACAACTTCGGTGTGGGGTCCATCCTTCGATATAAGGATTTTTTGCAGTCAGGGCAAGGGGCCCCTGGGCACAACCTTTGGCCATTTTACCTGGGAAAGGAAACTCATCAGTCCAAGTTCCTGATGTCAGTTTGTAGGGCTCCCTTGGGTCTATCAGGGCAGCACAAGTTTGAGGTGGGGACAACTTTGGTGTGGGGTCCATCCTTCGATATAAGGATTCTTTGCAGTGAGGCCCCAGCCCAGGGCCAGGGGCCCCTGGGCACATCCTTTTTCCATTTTCCCTGGGAAAGAAAACTCAGCAGTCCAGGTTCCTGATGTCAGTTTGTAGGGCTCCCTTGGGTCTATCAGGGCAGCAAAAGTTTGAGGTGGGGACATCTTCGGTGTGGGGTCCATCCTTCGATATAAGGATTCTTTGCAGTGAGGCCCCAGACCATGTCCAGGGGCCCCTGGGCACATCCTTTTTCCATTTTCCCTGGGAAAGAAAACTCAGCAGTCCAGGTTCCTGATGTCAGTTTGTAGGGCTCCCTTGGGTCTATCAGGGCAGCACAAGTTTGAGGTGGGGACAACTTCGGTGTGGGGTCCATCCTTCGATATAAGGATTTTTTGCAGTCAGGGCCAGGGGCCCCTGGGCACATCCTTTTTCCATTTTCCCTGGGAAAGAAAACTCAGCAGTCCAGGTTCCTGATGTCAGTTTGTAGGGCTCCCTTGGGTCTATCAGGGCAGCACAAGTTTGAGGTGGGGACATCTTCGGTGTGGGGTCCATCCTTCGATATAAGGATTCTTTGCAGTGAGGCCCCAGCCCATGTCCAGGGGCCCCTGGGCACATCCTTTTTCCATTTTCCCTGGGAAAGAAAACTCAGCAGTCCAGGTTCCTGATGTCAGTTTGTAGGGCTCCCTTGGGTCTATCAGGGCAGCACAAGTTTGAGGTGGGGACAACTTCGGTGTGGGGTCCATCCTTCGATATAAGGATTCTTTGCAGTCAGGGCCAGGGGCCCCTGGGCACATCCTTTTTCCATTTTCCCTGGGAAAGAAAACTCAGCAGTCCAGGTTCCTGATGTCAGTTTGTAGGGCTCCCTTGGGTCTATCAGGGCAGCACAAGTTTGAGGTGGGGACAACTTCGGTGTGGGGTCCATCCTTCGATATAAGGATTCTTTGCAGTCAGGGCCAGGGGCCCCTGGGCACATCCTTTTTCCATTTTCCCTGGGAAAGAAAACTCAGCAGTCCAGGTTCCTGATGTCAGTTTGTAGGGCTCCCTTGGGTCTATCAGGGCAGCACAATTTTAAGGTGGGGACAACTTCGGTGTGGGGTCCATTCTTCGATATAAGGATTCTTTGCAGTGAGGCCCCAGCCCAGGTCCAGGGGCCCCTGGGCACATCCTTTTTCCATTTTCCCTGGGAAAGAAAACTCAGCAGTCCAGGTTCCTGATGTCAGTTTGTAGGGCTCCCTTGGGTCTATCAGGGCAGCACAAGTTTGAGGTGGGGACAACTTCGGTGTGGGGTCCATCCTTCGATATAAGGGTTTTTTGCAGTCAGGGCCAGGGGCCCCTGGGCACATCCTTTTTCCATTTTCCCTGGGAAAGAAAACTCAGCACTCCAGGTTCCTGATGTCAGTTTGTAGGGCTCCCTTGGGTCTATCAGGGCAGCACAAGTTTGAGGTGGGGACAACTTCGGTGTGGGGTCCATCCTTCGATATAAGGATTTTTTGCAGTCAGGGCCAGGGTCCCAGGGCCAGGGGCCCCTGGGCACATCCTTTTTCCATTTTCCCTGGGAAAGAAAACTCAGCAGTCCAGGTTCCTGATGTCTGTTTGTAGGGCTCCCTTGGGTCTATCAGGGCAGCACAAGTTTGAGGTGGGGACAACTTCGGTGTGGGGTCCATCCTTCGATATAAGGATTCTTTGCAGTGAGGCCCCAGCCCATGTCCAGGGGCCCCTGGGCACATCCTTTTTCCATTTTCCCTGGGAAAGAAAACTCAGCAATCCAGGTTCCTGATGTCAGTTTGTAGGGCTCCCTTGGGTCTATCAGGGCAGCACAAGTTTGAGGTGGGGACAACTTCGGTGTGGGGTCCATCCTTCGTTATAAGGATTCTTTGCAGTCAGGGCCAGGGGCCCCTGGGCACATCCTTTTTCCATTTTCCCTGGGAAAGAAAACTCAGCAGTCCAGGTTCCTGATGTCAGTTTGTAGGGCTCCCTTGGGTCTATCAGGGCAGCACAAGTTTGAGGTGGGGACAACTTTGGTGTGGGGTCCATCCTTCGATATAAGGATTCTTTGCAGTGAGGCCCCAGCCTAGGGCCAGGGGCCCCTGGGCACATCCTTTTTCCATTTTCCCTGGGAAAGAAAACTCAGCAGTCCAGGTTCCTGATGTCAGTTTGTAGGGTTCCCTTGGGTCTATCAGGGCAGCACAAGTTTGAGGTGGGGACAACTTCGGTGTGGGGTCCATCCTTCGATATAAGGATTCTTTGCAGTGAGGCCCCAGCCCATGTCCAGGGGCCCCTGGGCACATCCTTTTTCCATTTTCCCTGGGAAAGAAAACTCAGCAGTCCAGGTTCCTGATGTCAGTTTGTAGGGCTCCCTTGGGTCTATCAGGGCAGCACAAGTTTGAGGTGGGGACAACTTCGGTGTGGGGTCCATCCTTCGATATAAGGATTTTTTGCAGTCAGGGCCAGGGGCCCCTGGGCACATCCTTTTTCCATTTTCCCTGGGAAAGAAAACTCAGCAGTCCAGGTTCCTGATGTCAGTTTGTAGGGCTCCCTTGGGTCTATCAGGGCAGCACAAGTTTGAGGTGGGGACATCTTCGGTGTGGGGTCCATCCTTCGATATAAGGATTCTTTGCAGTGAGGCCCCAGCCCATGTCCAGGGGCCCCTGGGCACATCCTTTTTCCATTTTCCCTGGGAAAGAAAACTCAGCAGTCCAGGTTCCTGATGTCAGTTTGTAGGGCTCCCTTGGGTCTATCAGGGCAGCACAAGTTTGAGGTGGGGACAACTTCGGTGTGGGGTCCATCCTTCGATATAAGGGTTTTTTGCAGTCAGGGCCAGGGGCCCCTGGGCACATCCTTTTTCCATTTTCCCTGGGAAAGAAAACTCAGCAGTCCAGGTTCCTGATGTCAGTTTGTAGGGTTCGCTTGGGTCTATCAGGGCAGCACAAGTTTGAGGTGGGGACAACTTCGGTGTGGGGTCCATCCTTCGATATAAGGATTCTTTGCAGTGAGGCCCCAGCCCATGTCCAGGGGCCCCTGGGCACATCCTTTTTCCATTTTCCCTGGGAAAGAAAACTCAGCAGTCCAGGTTCCTGATGTCAGTTTGTAGGGCTCCCTTGGGTCTATCAGGGCAGCACAAGTTTGAGGTGGGGACAACTTCGGTGTGGGGTCCATCCTTCGATATAAGGATTTTTTGCAGTCAGGGCCAGGGGCCCCTGGGCACATCCTTTTTCCATTTTCCCTGGGAAAGAAAACTCAGCAGTCCAGGTTCCTGATGTCAGTTTGTAGGGCTCCCTTGGGTCTATCAGGGCAGCACAAGTTTGAGGTGGGGACAACTTCGGTGTGGGGTCCATCCTTCGATATAAGGATTCTTGGCAGTGAGGCCCCAGCCCATGTCCAGGGGCCCCTGGGCACATCCTTTTTCCATTTTCCCTGGGAAAGAAAACTCAGCAGTCCAGGTTCCTGATGTCAGTTTGTAGGGTTCGCTTGGGTCTATCAGGGCAGCACAAGTTTGAGGTGGGGACAACTTCGGTGTGGGGTCCATCCTTCGATATAAGGATTCTTTGCAGTGAGGCCCCAGCCCATGTCCAGGGGCCCCTGGGCACATCCTTTTTCCATTTTCCCTGGGAAAGAAAACTCAGCAGTCCAGGTTCCTGATGTCAGTTTGTAGGGCTCCCTTGGGTCTATCAGGGCAGCACAAGTTTGAGGTGGGGACAACTTCGGTGTGGGGTCCATCCTTCGATATAAGGATTTTTTGCAGTCAGGGCCAGGGGCCCCTGGGCACATCCTTTTTCCATTTTCCCTGGGAAAGAAAACTCAGCAGTCCAGGTTCCTGATGTCAGTTTGTAGGGCTCCCTTGGGTCTATCAGGGCAGCACAAGTTTGAGGTGGGGACAACTTCGGTGTGGGGTCCATCCTTCGATATAAGGATTCTTGGCAGTGAGGCCCCAGCCCATGTCCAGGGGCCCCTGGGCACATCCTTTTTCCATTTTCCCTGGGAAAGAAAACTCAGCAGTCCAGGTTCCTGATGTCAGTTTGTAGGGCTCCCTTGGGTCTATCAGGGCAGCACAAGTTTGAGGTGGGGACAACTTCGGTGTGGGGTCCATCCTTCGATATAAGGTTTTTTTGCAGTGAGGCCCCAGACCAGGGCCAGGGAACCCTGGGAACATCCTTTTTCCATTTTCCCTGGGAAAGAAAACTCAGCAGTCCAGTTTCCTGATGTCAGTTTGTAGGGTTCCCTTGGGTCTATCAGGGCAGCACAAGTTTGAGGTGGGGACAACTTCGGTGTGGGGTCCATCCTTCGATATAAGGATTCTTTGCAGTGAGGCCCCAGCCCATGTCCAGGGGCCCCTGGGCACATCCTTTTTCCATTTTCCCTGGGAAAGAAAACTCAGCAGTCCAGGTTCCTGATGTCAGTTTGTAGGGCTCCCTTGGGTCTATCAGGGCAGCACAAGTTTGAGGTGGGGACAACTTCGGTGTGGGGTCCATCCTTCGATATAAGGATTTTTTGCAGTCAGGGCCAGGGGCCCCTGGGCACATCCTTTTTCCATTTTCCCTGGGAAAGAAAACTCAGCAGTCCAGGTTCCTGATGTCAGTTTGTAGGGCTCCCTTGGGTCTATCAGGGCAGCACAAGTTTGAGGTGGGGACATCTTCGGTGTGGGGTCCATCCTTCGATATAAGGATTCTTTGCAGTGAGGCCCCAGACCATGTCCAGGGGCCCCTGGGCACATCCTTTTTCCATTTTCCCTGGGAAAGAAAACTCAGCAGTCCAGGTTCCTGATGTCAGTTTGTAGGGCTCCCTTGGGTCTATCAGGGCAGCACAAGTTTGAGGTGGGGACAACTTCGGTGTGGGGTCCATCCTTCGATATAAGGATTCTTTGCAGTCAGGGCCAGGGGCCCCTGGGCACATCCTTTTTCCATTTTCCCTGGGAAAGAAAACTCAGCACTCCAGGTTCCTGATGTCAGTTTGTAGGGCTCCCTTGGGTCTATCAGGGCAGCACAAGTTTGAGGTGGGGAAAACTTCGGTGTGGGGTCCATCCTTCGATATAAGGATTTTTTGCAGTCAGGGCCAGGGGCCCCTGGGCACATCCTTTTTCCATTTTCCCTGGGAAAGAAAACTCAGCAGTCCAGGTTCCTGATGTCAGTTTGTAGGGCTCCCTTGGGTCTATCAGGGCAGCACAAGTTTGAGGTGGGGACAACTTTGGTGTGGGGTCCATCCTTCGATATAAGGATTCTTTGCAGTGAGGCCCCAGCCCAGGGCCAGGGGCCCCTGGGCACATCCTTTTTCCATTTTCCCTTGGAAAGAAAACTCAGGAGTCCAGGTTCCTGATGTCAGTTTGTAGGGCTCCCTTGGGTCTATCAGGGCAGCACAAGTTTGAGGTGGGGACAACTTCGGTGTGGGGTCCATCCTTCGATATAAGGATTTTTTGCAGTCAGGGCCAGGGGCCCCTGGGCACATCCTTTTTCCATTTTCCCTGGGAAAGAAAACTCAGCAGTCCATGTTCCTGATGTCAGTTTGTAGGGCTCCCTTGGGTCTATCAGGGCAGCACAAGTTTGAGGTTGGGACAACTTCGGTGTGGGGTCCATCCTTCGATATAAGGATTCTTTGCAGTGAGGCCCCAGCCCAGGTCCAGGGGTCCCTGGGCACATCCTTTTTCCATTTTCCCTGGGAAAGAAAACTCAGCAGTCCAGGTTCCTGATGTCAGTTTGTAGGGCTCCCTTGGGTCTATCAGGGCAGCACAAGTTTGAGGTGGGGACAACTTCGGTGTGGGGTCCATCCTTCGATATAAGGATTTTTTGCAGTCAGGGCAAGGGGCCCCTGGGCACAACCTTTGGCCATTTTACCTGGGAAAGGAAACTCAGCAGTCCAAGTTCCTGATGTCAGTTTGTAGGGCTCCCTTGGGTGTATCAGGGCAGCACAATTTTAAGGTGGGGACAACTTCGGTCTGGGGTCCATCCTTCGATATAAGGATTCTTTGCAGTGAGGCCCCAGCCCAGGGCCAGGGGCCCCTGGGCACACCCTTCTTCCATTTTCCCTGGGAAAGAAAACTCAGCAGTCCAGGTTCCTGATGTCAGTTTGTAGGGCTCCCTTGGGTCTATCAGGGCAGCACAAGTTTGAGGTGGGGACAACTTCGGTGTGGGGTCCATCCTTCGATATAAGGATTCTTTGCAGTCAGGGCCCAGCCCAGGGCCAGGGGCCCCTGGGCACATCCTTCTTCCATTTTCCCTGGGAAAGAAAACTCAGCAGTCCAGGTTCCTGATGTCTGTTTGTAGGGCTCCCTTGGGTCTATCAGGGCAGCACAAGTTTGAGGTGGGGACAACTTTGGTGTGGGGTCCATCCTTCGTTATAAGGATTCTTTGCAGTGAGGCCCCAGCCCATGTCCAGGGGCCCCTGGGCACATCCTTTTTCCATTTTCCCTGGGAAAGAAAACTCAGCAATCCAGGTTCCTGATGTCAGTTTGTAGGGCTCCCTTGGGTCTATCAGGGCAGCACAAGTTTGAGGTGGGGACATCTTCGGTGTGGGTTCCATCCTTCGTTATAAGGATTCTTTGCAGTCAGGGCCAGGGGCCCCTGGGCACATCCTTTTTCCATTTTCCCTGGGAAAGAAAACTCAGCAGTCCAGGTTCCTGATGTCAGTTTGTAGGGCTCCCTTGGGTCTATCAGGGCAGCACAAGTTTGAGGTGGGGACAACTTCGGTGTGGGGTCCATCCTTCGATATAAGGATTCTTTGCAGTGAGGCCCCAGCCCATGTCCAGGGGCCCCTGGGCACATCCTTTTTCCATTTTCCCTGGGAAAGAAAAGTCAGCAGTCCAGGTTCCTGATGTCAGTTTGTAGGGCTCCCTTGGGTCTATCAGGGCAGCACAAGTTTGAGGTGGGGACAACTTCGGTGTGGGGTCCATCCTTCGATATAAGGATTTTTTGCAGTCAGGGCCAGGGGCCCCTGGGCACATCCTTTTTCCATTTTCCCTGGGAAAGAAAACTCAGCAGTCCAGGTTCCTGATGTCAGTTTGTAGGGTTCGCTTGGGTCTATCAGGGCAGCACAAGTTTGAGGTGGGGACAACTTCGGTGTGGGGTCCATCCTTCGATATAAGGATTCTTTGCAGTGAGGCCCCAGCCCATGTCCAGGGGCCCCTGGGCACATCCTTTTTCCATTTTCCCTGGGAAAGAAAACTCAGCAGTCCAGGTTCCTGATGTCAGTTTGTAGGGCTCCCTTGGGTCTATCAGGGCAGCACAAGTTTGAGGTGGGGACAACTTCGGTGTGGGGTCCATCCTTCGATATAAGGATTTTTTGCAGTCAGGGCCAGGGGCCCCTGGGCACATCCTTTTTCCATTTTCCCTGGGAAAGAAAACTCAGCAGTCCAGGTTCCTGATGTCAGTTTGTAGGGCTCCCTTGGGTCTATCAGGGCAGCACAAGTTTGAGGTGGGGACAACTTCGGTGTGGGGTCCATCCTTCGATATAAGGATTCTTGGCAGTGAGGCCCCAGCCCATGTCCAGGGGCCCCTGGGCACATCCTTTTTCCATTTTCCCTGGGAAAGAAAACTCAGCAGTCCAGGTTCCTGATGTCAGTTTGTAGGGCTCCCTTGGGTCTATCAGGGCAGCACAAGTTTGAGGTGGGGACAACTTCGGTGTGGGGTCCATCCTTCGATATAAGGTTTTTTTGCAGTGAGGCCCCAGACCAGGGCCAGGGAACCCTGGGAACATCCTTTTTCCATTTTCCCTGGGAAAGAAAACTCAGCAGTCCAGTTTCCTGATGTCAGTTTGTAGGGTTCCCTTGGGTCTATCAGGGCAGCACAAGTTTGAGGTGGGGACAACTTCGGTGTGGGGTCCATCCTTCGATATAAGGATTCTTTGCAGTGAGGCCCCAGCCCATGTCCAGGGGCCCCTGGGCACATCCTTTTTCCATTTTCCCTGGGAAAGAAAACTCAGCAGTCCAGGTTCCTGATGTCAGTTTGTAGGGCTCCCTTGGGTCTATCAGGGCAGCACAAGTTTGAGGTGGGGACAACTTCGGTGTGGGGTCCATCCTTCGATATAAGGATTTTTTGCAGTCAGGGCCAGGGGCCCCTGGGCACATCCTTTTTCCATTTTCCCTGGGAAAGAAAACTCAGCAGTCCAGGTTCCTGATGTCAGTTTGTAGGGCTCCCTTGGGTCTATCAGGGCAGCACAAGTTTGAGGTGGGGACATCTTCGGTGTGGGGTCCATCCTTCGATATAAGGATTCTTTGCAGTGAGGCCCCAGACCATGTCCAGGGGCCCCTGGGCACATCCTTTTTCCATTTTCCCTGGGAAAGAAAACTCAGCAGTCCAGGTTCCTGATGTCAGTTTGTAGGGCTCCCTTGGGTCTATCAGGGCAGCACAAGTTTGAGGTGGGGACAACTTCGGTGTGGGGTCCATCCTTCGATATAAGGATTCTTTGCAGTCAGGGCCAGGGGCCCCTGGGCACATCCTTTTTCCATTTTCCCTGGGAAAGAAAACTCAGCACTCCAGGTTCCTGATGTCAGTTTGTAGGGCTCCCTTGGGTCTATCAGGGCAGCACAAGTTTGAGGTGGGGAAAACTTCGGTGTGGGGTCCATCCTTCGATATAAGGATTTTTTGCAGTCAGGGCCAGGGGCCCCTGGGCACATCCTTTTTCCATTTTCCCTGGGAAAGAAAACTCAGCAGTCCAGGTTCCTGATGTCAGTTTGTAGGGCTCCCTTGGGTCTATCAGGGCAGCACAAGTTTGAGGTGGGGACAACTTTGGTGTGGGGTCCATCCTTCGATATAAGGATTCTTTGCAGTGAGGCCCCAGCCCAGGGCCAGGGGCCCCAGGGCACATCCTTTTTCCATTTTCCCTGGGAAAGAAAACTCAGCAGTCCAGGTTCCTGATGTCAGTTTGTAGGGTTCCCTTGGGTCTATCAGGGCAGCACAAGTTTGAGGTGGGGACAACTTCGGTGTGGGGTCCATCCTTCGATATAAGGATTCTTTGCAGTGAGGCCCCAGCCCAGGGCCAGGGGCCCCTGGGCACATCCTTTTTCCATTTTCCCTTGGAAAGAAAACTCAGGAGTCCAGGTTCCTGATGTCAGTTTGTAGGGCTCCCTTGGGTCTATCAGGGCAGCACAAGTTTGAGGTGGGGACAACTTCGGTGTGGGGTCCATCCTTCGATATAAGGATTTTTTGCAGTCAGGGCCAGGGGCCCCTGGGCACATCCTTTTTCCATTTTCCCTGGGAAAGAAAACTCAGCAGTCCATGTTCCTGATGTCAGTTTGTAGGGCTCCCTTGGGTCTATCAGGGCAGCACAAGTTTGAGGTGGGGACAACTTCGGTGTGGGGTCCATCCTTCGATATAAGGATTCTTTGCAGTGAGGCCCCAGCCCAGGTCCAGGGGTCCCTGGGCACATCCTTTTTCCATTTTCCCTGGGAAAGAAAACTCAGCAGTCCAGGTTCCTGATGTCAGTTTGTAGGGCTCCCTTGGGTCTATCAGGGCAGCACAAGTTTGAGGTGGGGACAACTTCGGTGTGGGGTCCATCCTTCGATATAAGGATTCTTTGCAGTCAGGGCCCAGCCCAGGGCCAGGGGCCCCTGGGCACACCCTTCTTCCATTTTCCCTGGGAAAGAAAACTCAGCAGTCCAGGTTCCTGATGTCAGTTTGTAGGGCTCCCTTGGGTCTATCAGGGCAGCACAAGTTTGAGGTGGGGACAACTTCGGTGTGGGGTCCATCCTTCGATATAAGGATTCTTTGCAGTGAGGCCCCAGCCCATGTCCAGGGGCCCCTGGGCACATCCTTTTTCCATTTTCCCTGGGAAAGAAAACTCAGCAGTCCAGGTTCCTGATGTCAGTTTGTAGGGCTCCCTTGGGTCTATCAGGGCAGCACAAGTTTGAGGTGGGGACAACTTCGGTGTGGGGTCCATCCTTCGATATAAGGATTTTTTGCAGTCAGGGCCAGGGGCCCCTGGGCACATCCTTTTTCCATTTTCCCTGGGAAAGAAAACTCAGCAGTCCAGGTTCCTGATGTCAGTTTGTAGGGTTCCCTTGGGTCTATCAGGGCAGCACAAGTTTGAGGTGGGGACAACTTCGGTGTGGGGTCCATCCTTCGATATAAGGATTCTTTACAGTGAGGCCCCAGCCCATGTCCAGGGGCCCCTGGGCACATCCTTTTTCCATTTTCCCTGGGAAAGAAAACTCAGCAGTCCAGGTTCCTGATGTCAGTTTGTAGGGCTCCCTTGGGTCTATCAGGGCAGCACAAGTTTGAGGTGGGGACAACTTCGGTGTGGGGTCCATCCTTCGATATAAGGTTTTTTTGCAGTGAGGCCCCAGCCCAGGGCCAGGGAACCCTGGGCACATCCTTTTTCCATTTTCCCTGGGAAAGAAAACTCAGCAGTCCAGTTTCCTGATGTCAGTTTGTAGGGTTCCCTTGGGTCTATCAGGGCAGCACAAGTTTGAGGTGGGGACAACTTCGGTGTGGGGTCCATCCTTCGATATAAGGATTCTTTGCAGTGAGGCCCCAGCCCATGTCCAGGGGCCCCTGGGCACATCCTTTTTCCATTTTCCCTGGGAAAGAAAACTCAGCAGTCCAGGTTCCTGATGTCAGTTTGTAGGGCTCCCTTGGGTCTATCAGGGCAGCACAAGTTTGAGGTGGGGACAACTTCGGTGTGGGGTCCATCCTTCGATATAAGGATTTTTTGCAGTCAGGGCCAGGGGCCCCTGGGCACATCCTTTTTCCATTTTCCCTGGGAAAGAAAACTCAGCAGTCCAGGTTCCTGATGTCAGTTTGTAGGGCTCCCTTGGGTCTATCAGGGCAGCACAAGTTTGAGGTGGGGACAACTTCGGTGTGGGGTCCATCCTTCGTTATAAGGATTCTTTGTAGTCAGGGCCAGGGGCCCCTGGGCACATCCTTTTTCCATTTTCCCTGGGAAAGAAAACTCAGCAGTCCAGGTTCCTGATGTCAGTTTGTAGGGCTCCCTTGGGTCTATCAGGGCAGCACAAGTTTGAGGTGGGGAAAACTTCGGTGTGGGGTCCATCCTTCGATATAAGGATTTTTTGCAGTCAGGGCCAGGGGCCCCTGGGCACATCCTTTTTCCATTTTCCCTGGGAAAGAAAACTCAGCAGTCCAGGTTCCTGATGTCAGTTTGTAGGGCTCCCTTGGGTCTATCAGGGCAGCACAAGTTTGAGGTGGGGACAACTTTGGTGTGGGGTCCATCCTTCGATATAAGGATTCTTTGCAGTGAGGCCCCAGCCCAGGGCCAGGGGCCCCAGGGCACATCTTTTTTCCATTTTCCTTGGGAAAGAAAACTCAGCAGTCCAGGTTCCTGATGTCAGTTTGTAGGGTTCCCTTGGGTCTATCAGGGCAGCACAAGTTTGAGGTGGGGACAACTTCGGTGTGGGGTCCATCCTTCGATATAAGGATTCTTTGCAGTGAGGTCCCAGCCCAGGGCCAGGGGCCCCTGGGCACATCCTTTTTCCATTTTCCCTTGGAAAGAAAACTCAGCAGTCCAGGTTCCTGATGTCAGTTTGTAGGGCTCCCTTGGGTCTATCAGGGCAGCACAAGTTTGAGGTGGGGACAACTTCGGTGTGGGGTCCATCCTTCGATATAAGGATTTTTTGCAGTCAGGGCCAGGGGCCCCTGGGCACATCCTTTTTCCATTTTCCCTGGGAAAGAAAACTCAGCAGTCCAGGTTCCTGATGTCAGTTTGTAGGGCTCCCTTGGGTCTATCAGGGCAGCACAAGTTTGAGGTGGGGACAACTTCGGTGTGGGGTCCATCCTTCGATATAAGGATTCTTTGCAGTGAGGCCCCAGCCCAGGTCCAGGGGTCCCTGGGCACATCCTTTTTCCATTTTCCCTGGGAAAGAAAACTCAGCAGTCCAGGTTCCTGATGTCAGTTTGTAGGGCTCCCTTGGGTCTATCAGGGCAGCACAAGTTTGAGGTGGGGACAACTTCGGTGTGGGGTCCATCCTTCGATATAAGGATTTTTTGCAGTCAGGGCAAGGGGCCCCTGGGCACAACCTTTGGCCATTTTACCTGGGAAAGGAAACTCATCAGTCCAAGTTCCTGATGTCAGTTTGTAGGGCTCCCTTGGGTGTATCAGGGCAGCACAATTTTAAGGTGGGGACAACTTCGGTCTGGGGTCCATCCTTCGATATAAGGATTCTTTGCAGTGAGGCCCCAGCCCAGGGCCAGGGGCCCCTGGGCACACCCTTCTTCCATTTTCCCTGGGAAAGAAAACTCAGCAGTCCAGGTTCCTGATGTCAGTTTGTAGGGCTCCCTTGGGTCTATCAGGGCAGCACAAGTTTGAGGTGGGGACAACTTCGGTGTGGGGTCCATCCTTCGATATAAGGATTCTTTGCAGTCAGGGCCAGGGGCCCAGGGCCAGGGGCCCCTGGGCACATCCTTTTTCCATTTTCCCTGGGAAAGAAAACTCAGCAGTCCAGGTTCCTGATGTCTGTTTGTAGGGCTCCCTTGGGTCTCTCAGGGCAGCACAAGTTTGAGGTGGGGACAACTTTGGTGTGGGGTCCATCCTTCGTTATAAGGATTCTTTGCAGTGAGGCCCCAGCCCATGTCCAGGGGCCCCTGGGCACATCCTTTTTCCATTTTCCCTGGGAAAGAAAACTCAGCAATCCAGGTTCCTGATGTCAGTTTGTAGGGCTCCCTTGGGTCTATCAGGGCAGCACAAGTTTGAGGTGGGGACAACTTCGGTGTGGGTTCCATCCTTCGTTATAAGGATTCTTTGCAGTCAGGGCCAGGGGCCCCTGGGCACATCCTTTTTCCATTTTCCCTGGGAAAGAAAACTCAGCAGTCCAGGTTCCTGATGTCAGTTTGTAGGGCTCCCTTGGGTCTATCAGGGCAGCACAAGTTTGAGGTGGGGACAACTTCGGTGTGGGGTCCATCCTTCGATATAAGGATTCTTTGCAGTGAGGCCCCAGCCCATGTCCAGGGGCCCCTGGGCACATCCTTTTTCCATTTTCCCTGGGAAAGAAAACTCAGCAGTCCAGGTTCCTGATGTCAGTTTGTAGGGCTCCCTTGGGTCTATCAGGGCAGCACAAGTTTGAGGTGGGGACAACTTCGGTGTGGGGTCCATCCTTCGATATAAGGATTTTTTGCAGTCAGGGCCAGGGGCCCCTGGGCACATCCTTTTTCCATTTTCCCTGGGAAAGAAAACTCAGCAGTCCAGGTTCCTGATGTCAGTTTGTAGGGCTCCCTTGGGTCTATCAGGGCAGCACAAGTTTGAGGTGGGGACAACTTCGGTGTGGGGTCCATCCTTCGATATAAGGATTCTTTGCAGTGAGGCCCCAGCCCAGGTCCAGGGGTCCCTGGGCACATCCTTTTTCCATTTTCCCTGGGAAAGAAAACTCAGCAGTCCAGGTTCCTGATGTCAGTTTGTAGGGCTCCCTTGGGTCTATCAGGGCAGCACAAGTTTGAGGTGGGGACAACTTCGGTGTGGGGTCCATCCTTCGATATAAGGATTTTTTGCAGTCAGGGCAAGGGGCCCCTGGGCACAACCTTTGGCCATTTTACCTGGGAAAGGAAACTCATCAGTCCAAGTTCCTGATGTCAGTTTGTAGGGCTCCCTTGGGTGTATCAGGGCAGCACAATTTTAAGGTGGGGACAACTTCGGTCTGGGGTCCATCCTTCGATATAAGGATTCTTTGCAGTGAGGCCCCAGCCCAGGGCCAGGGGCCCCTGGGCACACCCTTCTTCCATTTTCCCTGGGAAAGAAAACTCAGCAGTCCAGGTTCCTGATGTCAGTTTGTAGGGCTCCCTTGGGTCTATCAGGGCAGCACAAGTTTGAGGTGGGGACAACTTCGGTGTGGGGTCCATCCTTCGATATAAGGATTCTTTGCAGTCAGGGCCAGGGGCCCAGGGCCAGGGGCCCCTGGGCACATCCTTTTTCCATTTTCCCTGGGAAAGAAAACTCAGCAGTCCAGGTTCCTGATGTCTGTTTGTAGGGCTCCCTTGGGTCTCTCAGGGCAGCACAAGTTTGAGGTGGGGACAACTTTGGTGTGGGGTCCATCCTTCGTTATAAGGATTCTTTGCAGTGAGGCCCCAGCCCATGTCCAGGGGCCCCTGGGCACATCCTTTTTCCATTTTCCCTGGGAAAGAAAACTCAGCAATCCAGGTTCCTGATGTCAGTTTGTAGGGCTCCCTTGGGTCTATCAGGGCAGCACAAGTTTGAGGTGGGGACAACTTCGGTGTGGGTTCCATCCTTCGTTATAAGGATTCTTTGCAGTCAGGGCCAGGGGCCCCTGGGCACATCCTTTTTCCATTTTCCCTGGGAAAGAAAACTCAGCAGTCCAGGTTCCTGATGTCAGTTTGTAGGGCTCCCTTGGGTCTATCAGGGCAGCACAAGTTTGAGGTGGGGACAACTTCGGTGTGGGGTCCATCCTTCGATATAAGGATTCTTTGCAGTGAGGCCCCAGCCCATGTCCAGGGGCCCCTGGGCACATCCTTTTTCCATTTTCCCTGGGAAAGAAAACTCAGCAGTCCAGGTTCCTGATGTCAGTTTGTAGGGCTCCCTTGGGTCTATCAGGGCAGCACAAGTTTGAGGTGGGGACAACTTTGGTGTGGGGTCCATCCTTTGATATAAGGATTCTTTGCAGTGAGGCCCCAGCCCAGGGCCAGGGGCCCCAGGGCACATCCTTTTTCCATTTTCCCTGGGAAAGAAAACTCAGCAGTCCAGGTTCCTGATGTCAGTTTGTAGGGTTCCCTTGGGTCTATCAGGGCAGCACAAGTTTGAGGTGGGGACAACTTCGGTGTGGGGTCCATCCTTCGATATAAGGATTCTTTGCAGTGAGGCCCCAGCCCATGTCCAGGGGCCCCTGGGCACATCCTTTTTCCATTTTCCCTTGGAAAGAAAACTCAGCAGTCCAGGTTCCTGATGTCAGTTTGTAGGGCTCCCTTGGGTCTATCAGGGCAGCACAAGTTTGAGGTGGGGACAACTTCGGTGTGGGGTCCATCCTTCGATATAAGGATTCTTTGCAGTCAGGGCCAGGGGCCCCTGGGCACATCCTTTTTCCATTTTCCCTGGGAAAGAAAACTCAGCAGTCCAGGTTCCTGATGTCAGTTTGTAGGGCTCCCTTGGGTCTATCAGGGCAGCACAAGTTTGAGGTGGGGACAACTTCGGTGTGGGGTCCATCCTTCGATATAAGGATTTTTTGCAGTCAGGGCCAGGGGCCCCTGGGCACATCCTTTTTCCATTTTCCCTGGGAAAGAAAACTCAGCAGTCCAGGTTCCTGATGTCAGTTTGTAGGGCTCCCTTGGGTCTATCAGGGCAGCACAAGTTTGAGGTGGGGACAACTTCGGTGTGGGGTCCATCCTTCGATATAAGGGTTTTTTGCAGTCAGGGCCAGGGGCCCCTGGGCACATCCTTTTTCCATTTTCCCTGGGAAAGAAAACTCAGCAGTCCAGGTTCCTGATGTCAGTTTGTAGGGCTCCCTTGGGTCTATCAGGGCAGCACAAGTTTGAGGTGGGGACAACTTCGGTGTGGGGTCCATCCTTCGATATAAGGATTCTTTGCAGTGAGGCCCCAGCCCAGGGCCAGGGGACCCTGGGCACATCCTTTTTCCATTTTCCCTGGGAAAGAAAACTCAGCAGTCCAAGTTCCTGATGTCAGTTTGTAGAGCTCCCTTGGGTCTATCAGGGCAGCACAAGTTTGAGGTGGGGAGAACTTCGGTGTGGGGTCCATCCTTCGTTATAAGGATTTTTTGCAGTCAGGGCCAGGGGCCCCTGGGCACATCCTTTTTCCATTTTCCCTGGGAAAGAAAACTCAGCACTCCAGGTTCCTGATGTCAGTTTGTAGGGCTCCCTTGGGTCTATCAGGGCAGCACAAGTTTGAGGTGGGGACAACTTCGGTGTGGGGTCCATCCTTCGATATAAGGATTTTTTGCAGTCAGGGCCAGGGGCCCCTGGGCACATCCTTTTTCCATTTTCCCTGGGAAAGAAAACTCAGCAGTCCAGGTTCCTGATGTCAGTTTGTAGGGCTCCCTTGGGTCTATCAGGGCAGCACAAGTTTGAGGTGGGGACAACTTCGGTGTGGGGTCCATCCTTCGATATAAGGATTTTTTGCAGTCAGGGCCAGGGGCCCCTGGGCACATCCTTTTTCCATTTTCCCTGGGAAAGAAAACTCAGCAGTCCAGGTTCCTGATGTCAGTTTGTAGGGTTCCCTTGGGTCTATCAGGGCAGCACAAGTTTGAGGTGGGGACAACTTCGGTGTGGGGTCCATCCTTCGATATAAGGATTCTTTACAGTGAGGCCCCAGCCCATGTCCAGGGGCCCCTGGGCACATCCTTTTTCCATTTTCCCTGGGAAAGAAAACTCAGCAGTCCAGGTTCCTGATGTCAGTTTGTAGGGCTCCCTTGGGTCTATCAGGGCAGCACAAGTTTGAGGTGGGGACAACTTCGGTGTGGGGTCCATCCTTCGATATAAGGTTTTTTTGCAGTGAGGCCCCAGCCCAGGGCCAGGGAACCCTGGGCACATCCTTTTTCCATTTTCCCTGGGAAAGAAAACTCAGCAGTCCAGTTTCCTGATGTCAGTTTGTAGGGTTCCCTTGGGTCTATCAGGGCAGCACAAGTTTGAGGTGGGGACAACTTCGGTGTGGGGTCCATCCTTCGATATAAGGATTATTTGCAGTGAGGCCCCAGCCCATGTCCAGGGGCCCCTGGGCACATCCTTTTTCCATTTTCCCTGGGAAAGAAAACTCAGCAGTCCAGGTTCCTGATGTCAGTTTGTAGGGCTCCCTTGGGTCTATCAGGGCAGCACAAGTTTGAGGTGGGGACAACTTCGGTGTGGGGTCCATCCTTCGATATAAGGATTTTTTGCAGTCAGGGCCAGGGGCCCCTGGGCACATCCTTTTTCCATTTTCCCTGGGAAAGAAAACTCAGCAGTCCAGGTTCCTGATGTCAGTTTGTAGGGCTCCCTTGGGTCTATCAGGGCAGCACAAGTTTGAGGTGGGGACAACTTCGGTGTGGGGTCCATCCTTCGATATAAGGATTTTTTGCAGTCAGGGCCAGGGGCCCCTGGGCACATCCTTTTTCCATTTTCCCTGGGAAAGAAATCTCAGCAGTCCAGGTTCCTGATGTCAGTTTGTAGGGCTCCCTTGGGTCTATCAGGGCAGCACAAGTTTGAGGTGGGGACATCTTCGGTGTGGGGTCCATCCTTCGATATAAGGATTCTTTGCAGTGAGGCCCCAGCCCAGGGCCAGGGGCCCCAGGGCACATCCTTTTTCCATTTTCCCTGGGAAAGAAAACTCAGCAGTCCAGGTTCCTGATGTCAGTTTGTAGGGTTCCCTTGGGTCTATCAGGGCAGCACAAGTTTGAGGTGGGGACAACTTCGGTGTGGGGTCCATCCTTCGATATAAGGATTCTTTGCAGTGAGGCCCCAGCCCAGGGCCAGGGGCCCCTGGGCACATCCTTTTTCCATTTTCCCTTGGAAAGAAAACTCAGCAGTCCAGGTTCCTGATGTCAGTTTGTAGGGCTCCCTTGGGTCTATCAGGGCAGCACAAGTTTGAGGTGGGGACAACTTCGGTGTGGGGTCCATCCTTCGATATAAGGATTTTTTGCAGTCAGGGCCAGGGGCCCCTGGGCACATCCTTTTTCCATTTTCCCTGGGAAAGAAAACTCAGCAGTCCAGGTTCCTGATGTCAGTTTGTAGGGCTCCCTTGGGTCTATCAGGGCAGCACAAGTTTGAGGTGGGGACAACTTCGGTGTGGGGTCCATCCTTCGATATAAGGATTCTTTGCAGTGAGGCCCCAGCCCAGGTCCAGGGGTCCCTGGGCACATCCTTTTTCCATTTTCCCTGGGAAAGAAAACTCAGCAGTCCAGGTTCCTGATGTCAGTTTGTAGGGCTCCCTTGGGTCTATCAGGGCAGCACAAGTTTGAGGTGGGGACAACTTCGGTGTGGGGTCCATCCTTCGATATAAGGATTTTTTGCAGTCAGGGCAAGGGGCCCCTGGGCACAACCTTTGGCCATTTTACCTGGGAAAGGAAACTCATCAGTCCAAGTTCCTGATGTCAGTTTGTAGGGCTCCCTTGGGTGTATCAGGGCAGCACAATTTTAAGGTGGGGACAACTTCGGTCTGGGGTCCATCCTTCGATATAAGGATTCTTTGCAGTGAGGCCCCAGCCCAGGGCCAGGGGCCCCTGGGCACACCCTTCTTCCATTTTCCCTGGGAAAGAAAACTCAGCAGTCCAGGTTCCTGATGTCAGTTTGTAGGGCTCCCTTGGGTCTATCAGGGCAGCACAAGTTTGAGGTGGGGACAACTTCGGTGTGGGGTCCATCCTTCGATATAAGGATTCTTTGCAGTCAGGGCCAGGGGCCCAGGGCCAGGGGCCCCTGGGCACATCCTTTTTCCATTTTCCCTGGGAAAGAAAACTCAGCAGTCCAGGTTCCTGATGTCTGTTTGTAGGGCTCCCTTGGGTCTCTCAGGGCAGCACAAGTTTGAGGTGGGGACAACTTTGGTGTGGGGTCCATCCTTCGTTATAAGGATTCTTTGCAGTGAGGCCCCAGCCCATGTCCAGGGGCCCCTGGGCACATCCTTTTTCCATTTTCCCTGGGAAAGAAAACTCAGCAATCCAGGTTCCTGATGTCAGTTTGTAGGGCTCCCTTGGGTCTATCAGGGCAGCACAAGTTTGAGGTGGGGACAACTTCGGTGTGGGTTCCATCCTTCGTTATAAGGATTCTTTGCAGTCAGGGCCAGGGGCCCCTGGGCACATCCTTTTTCCATTTTCCCTGGGAAAGAAAACTCAGCAGTCCAGGTTCCTGATGTCAGTTTGTAGGGCTCCCTTGGGTCTATCAGGGCAGCACAAGTTTGAGGTGGGGACAACTTCGGTGTGGGGTCCATCCTTCGATATAAGGATTCTTTGCAGTGAGGCCCCAGCCCATGTCCAGGGGCCCCTGGGCACATCCTTTTTCCATTTTCCCTGGGAAAGAAAACTCAGCAGTCCAGGTTCCTGATGTCAGTTTGTAGGGCTCCCTTGGGTCTATCAGGGCAGCACAAGTTTGAGGTGGGGACAACTTCGGTGTGGGGTCCATCCTTCGATATAAGGATTTTTTGCAGTCAGGGCCAGGGGCCCCTGGGCACATCCTTTTTCCATTTTCCCTGGGAAAGAAAACTCAGCAGTCCAGGTTCCTGATGTCAGTTTGTAGGGCTCCCTTGGGTCTATCAGGGCAGCACAAGTTTGAGGTGGGGACATCTTCGGTGTGGGGTCCATCCTTCGATATAAGGATTCTTTGCAGTGAGGCCCCAGCCCATGTCCAGGGGCCCCTGGGCACATCCTTTTTCCATTCTCCCTGGGAAAGAAAACTCAGCAGTCCAGGTTCCTGATGTCAGTTTGTAGGGCTCCCTTGGGTCTATCAGGGCAGCACAAGTTTGAGGTGGGGACAACTTCGGTGTGGGGTCCATCCTTCGATATAAGGATTTTTTGCAGTCAGGGCAAGGGGCCCCTGGGCACAACCTTTGGCCATTTTACCTGGGAAAGGAAACTCATCAGTCCAAGTTCCTGATGTCAGTTTGTAGGGCTCCCTTGGGTGTATCAGGGCAGCACAATTTTAAGGTGGGGACAACTTCGGTCTGGGGTCCATCCTTCGATATAAGGATTCTTTGCAGTGAGGCCCCAGCCCAGGGCCAGGGGCCCCTGGGCACACCCTTCTTCCATTTTCCCTGGGAAAGAAAACTCAGCAGTCCAGGTTCCTGATGTCAGTTTGTAGGGCTCCCTTGGGTCTATCAGGGCAGCACAAGTTTGAGGTGGGGACAACTTCGGTGTGGGGTCCATCCTTCGATATAAGGATTCTTTGCAGTCAGGGCCAGGGGCCCAGGGCCAGGGGCCCCTGGGCACATCCTTTTTCCATTTTCCCTGGGAAAGAAAACTCAGCAGTCCAGGTTCCTGATGTCTGTTTGTAGGGCTCCCTTGGGTCTCTCAGGGCAGCACAAGTTTGAGGTGGGGACAACTTTGGTGTGGGGTCCATCCTTCGTTATAAGGATTCTTTGCAGTGAGGCCCCAGCCCAGGGCCAGGGGCCCCAGGGCACATCCTTTTTCCATTTTCCCTGGGAAAGAAAACTCAGCAGTCCAGGTTCCTGATGTCAGTTTGTAGGGTTCCCTTGGGTCTATCAGGGCAGCACAAGTTTGAGGTGGGGACAACTTCGGTGTGGGGTCCATCCTTCGATATAAGGATTCTTTGCAGTGAGGCCCCAGCCCATGTCCAGGGGCCCCTGGGCACATCCTTTTTCCATTTTCCCTTGGAAAGAAAACTCAGCAGTCCAGGTTCCTGATGTCAGTTTGTAGGGCTCCCTTGGGTCTATCAGGGCAGCACAAGTTTGAGGTGGGGACAACTTCGGTGTGGGGTCCATCCTTCGATATAAGGATTCTTTGCAGTCAGGGCCAGGGGCCCCTGGGCACATCCTTTTTCCATTTTCCCTGGGAAAGAAAACTCAGCAGTCCAGGTTCCTGATGTCAGTTTGTAGGGCTCCCTTGGGTCTATCAGGGCAGCACAAGTTTGAGGTGGGGACAACTTCGGTGTGGGGTCCATCCTTCGATATAAGGATTTTTTGCAGTCAGGGCCAGGGGCCCCTGGGCACATCCTTTTTCCATTTTCCCTGGGAAAGAAAACTCAGCAGTCCAGGTTCCTGATGTCAGTTTGTAGGGCTCCCTTGGGTCTATCAGGGCAGCACAAGTTTGAGGTGGGGACAACTTCGGTGTGGGGTCCATCCTTCGATATAAGGGTTTTTTGCAGTCAGGGCCAGGGGCCCCTGGGCACATCCTTTTTCCATTTTCCCTGGGAAAGAAAACTCAGCAGTCCAGGTTCCTGATGTCAGTTTGTAGGGCTCCCTTGGGTCTATCAGGGCAGCACAAGTTTGAGGTGGGGACAACTTCGGTGTGGGGTCCATCCTTCGATATAAGGATTCTTTGCAGTGAGGCCGCAGCCCATGTCCAGGGGCCGCTGGGCACATCCTTTTTCCATTTTCCCTGGGAAAGAAAACTCAGCAGTCCAGGTTCCTGATGTCAGTTTGTAGGGCTCCCTTGGGTCTATCAGGGCAGCACAAGTTTGAGGTGGGGACAACTTCGGTGTGGGGTCCATCCTTCGATATAAGGATTCTTTGCAGTGAGGCCCCAGCCCAGGGCCAGGGGACCCTGGGCACATCCTTTTTCCATTTTCCCTGGGAAAGAAAACTCAGCAGTCCAAGTTCCTGATGTCAGTTTGTAGAGCTCCCTTGGGTCTATCAGGGCAGCACAAGTTTGAGGTGGGGAGAACTTCGGTGTGGGGTCCATCCTTCGTTATAAGGATTTTTTGCAGTCAGGGCCAGGGGCCCCTGGGCACATCCTTTTTCCATTTTCCCTGGGAAAGAAAACTCAGCACTCCAGGTTCCTGATGTCAGTTTGTAGGGCTCCCTTGGGTCTATCAGGGCAGCACAAGTTTGAGGTGGGGACAACTTCGGTGTGGGGTCCATCCTTCGATATAAGGATTTTTTGCAGTCAGGGCCAGGGGCCCCTGGGCACATCCTTTTTCCATTTTCCCTGGGAAAGAAAACTCAGCAGTCCAGGTTCCTGATGTCAGTTTGTAGGGCTCCCTTGGGTCTATCAGGGCAGCACAAGTTTGAGGTGGGGACAACTTCGGTGTGGGGTCCATCCTTCGATATAAGGATTCTTTGCAGTGAGTCCCCAGCCCAGGGCCAGGGGCCCCTGGGCACATCCTTTTTCCATTTTCCCTGGGAAAGAAAAGTCAGCAGTCCAGGTTCCTGATGTCAGTTTGTAGGGCTCCCTTGGGTCTATCAGGGCAGCACAAGTTTGAGGTGGGGACAACTTCGGTGTGGGGTCCATCCTTCGATATAAGGGTTTTTTGCAGTCAGGGCCAGGGGCCCCTGGGCACATCCTTTTTCCATTTTCCCTGGGAAAGAAAACTCAGCAGTCCAGGTTCCTGATGTCAGTTTGTAGGGCTCCCTTGGGTCTATCAGGGCAGCACAAGTTTGAGGTGGGGACAACTTCGGTGTGGGGTCCATCCTTCGATATAAGGATTCTTTGCAGTGAGGCCCCAGCCCATGTCCAGGGGCCCCTGGGCACATCCTTTTTCCATTTTCCCTGGGAAAGAAAACTCAGCAGTCCAGGTTGCTGATTTCAGTTTGTAGGGCTCCCTTGGGTCTATCAGGGCAGCACAAGTTTGAGGTGGGGACAACTTCGGTGTGGGGTCCATCCTTCGATATAAGGATTTTTTGCAGTCAGGGCCAGGGGCCCCTGGGCACATCCTTTTTCCATTTTCCCTGGGAAAGAAAACTCAGCAGTCCAGGTTCCTGATGTCAGTTTGTAGGGCTCCCTTGGGTCTATCAGGGCAGCACAAGTTTGAGGTGGGGACAACTTTGGTGTGGGGTCCATCCTTTGATATAAGGATTCTTTGCAGTGAGGCCCCAGCCCAGGGCCAGGGGCCCCAGGGCACATCCTTTTTCCATTTTCCCTGGGAAAGAAAACTCAGCAGTCCAGGTTCCTGATGTCAGTTTGTAGGGCTCCCTTGGGTCTATCAGGGCAGCACAAGTTTGAGGTGGGGACAACTTCGGTGTGGGGTCCATCCTTCGATATAAGGATTTTTTGCAGTCAGGGCCAGGGGCCCCTGGGCACATCCTTTTTCCATTTTCCCTGGGAAAGAAAACTCAGCAGTCCAGGTTCCTGATGTCAGTTTGTAGGGTTCCCTTGGGTCTATCAGGGCAGCACAAGTTTGAGGTGGGGACAACTTCGGTGTGGGGTCCATCCTTCGATATAAGGATTCTTTGCAGTGAGGCCCCAGCCCATGTCCAGGGGCCCCTGGGCACATCCTTTTTCCATTTTCCCTGGGAAAGAAAACTCAGCAGTCCAGGTTCCTGATGTCAGTTTGTAGGGCTCCCTTGGGTCTATCAGGGCAGCACAAGTTTGAGGTGGGGACAACTTCGGTGTGGGGTCCATCCTTCGATATAAGGTTTTTTTGCAGTGAGGCCCCAGCCCAGGGCCAGGGAACCCTGGGCACATCCTTTTTCCATTTTCCTTGGGAAAGAAAACTCAGCAGTCCAGTTTCCTGATGTCAGTTTGTAGGGTTCCCTTGGGTCTATCAGGGCAGCACAAGTTTGAGGTGGGGACAACTTCGGTGTGGGGTCCATCCTTCGATATAAGGATTCTTTGCAGTGAGGCCCCAGCCCATGTCCAGGGGCCCCTGGGCACATCCTTTTTCCATTTTCCCTGGGAAAGAAAACTCAGCAGTCCAGGTTCCTGATGTCAGTTTGTAGGGCTCCCTTGGGTCTATCAGGGCAGCACAAGTTTGAGGTGGGGACAACTTCGGTGTGGGGTCCATCCTTCGATATAAGGATTTTTTGCAGTCAGGGCCAGGGGCCCCTGGGCACATCCTTTTTCCATTTTCCCTGGGAAAGAAAACTCAGCAGTCCAGGTTCCTGATGTCAGTTTGTAGGGCTCCCTTGGGTCTATCAGGGCAGCACAAGTTTGAGGTGGGGACATCTTCGGTGTGGGGTCCATCCTTCGATATAAGGATTCTTTGCAGTGAGGCCCCAGACCATGTCCAGGGGCCCCTGGGCACATCCTTTTTCCATTTTCCCTGGGAAAGAAAACTCAGCAGTCCAGGTTCCTGATGTCAGTTTGTAGGGCTCCCTTGGGTCTATCAGGGCAGCACAAGTTTGAGGTGGGGACAACTTCGGTGTGGGGTCCATCCTTCGATATAAGGATTCTTTGCAGTCAGGGCCAGGGGCCCCTGGGCACATCCTTTTTCCATTTTCCCTGGGAAAGAAAACTCAGCACTCCAGGTTCCTGATGTCAGTTTGTAGGGCTCCCTTGGGTCTATCAGGGCAGCACAAGTTTGAGGTGGGGAAAACTTCGGTGTGGGGTCCATCCTTCGATATAAGGATTTTTTGCAGTCAGGGCCAGGGGCCCCTGGGCACATCCTTTTTCCATTTTCCCTGGGAAAGAAAACTCAGCAGTCCAGGTTCCTGATGTCAGTTTGTAGGGCTCCCTTGGGTCTATCAGGGCAGCACAAGTTTGAGGTGGGGACAACTTTGGTGTGGGGTCCATCCTTCGATATAAGGATTCTTTGCAGTGAGGCCCCAGCCCAATGCCAGGGGCCCCAGGGCACATCCTTTTTCCATTTTCCCTGGGAAAGAAAAGTCAGCAGTCCAGGTTCCTGATGTCAGTTTGTAGGGTTCCCTTGGGTCTATCAGGGCAGCACAAGTTTGAGGTGGGGACAACTTCGGTGTGGGGTCCATCCTTCGATATAAGGATTCTTTGCAGTGAGGCCCCAGCCCAGGGCCAGGGGCCCCTGGGCACATCCTTTTTCCATTTTCCCTTGGAAAGAAAACTCAGCAGTCCAGGTTCCTGATGTCAGTTTGTAGGGCTCCCTTGGGTCTATCAGGGCAGCACAAGTTTGAGGTGGGGACAACTTCGGTGTGGGGTCCATCCTTCGATATAAGGATTTTTTGCAGTCAGGGCAAGGGGCCCCTGGGCACATCCTTTTTCCATTTTCCCTGGGAAAGAAAACTCAGTAATCCACGTTCCTGATGTCAGTTTGTAGGGCTCCCTTGGGTCTATTAGGGCAGCACAAGTTTGAGGTGGGGACAACTTCGGTGTGGGGTCCATCCTTCGATATAAGGATTCTTTGCAGTGAGGCCCCAGCCCAGGTCCAGGGGTCCCTGGGCACATCCTTTTTCCATTTTCCCTGGGAAAGAAAACTCAGCAGTCCAGGTTCCTGATGTCAGTTTGTAGGGCTCCCTTGGGTCTATCAGGGCAGCACAAGTTTGAGGTGGGGACAACTTCGGTGTGGGGTCCATCCTTCGATATAAGGATTTTTTGCAGTCAGGGCAAGGGGCCCCTGGGCACAACCTTTGGCCATTTTACCTGGGAAAGGAAACTCATCAGTCCAAGTTCCTGATGTCAGTTTGTAGGGCTCCCTTGGGTGTATCAGGGCAGCACAATTTTAAGGTGGGGACAACTTCGGTCTGGGGTCCATCCTTCGATATAAGGATTCTTTGCAGTGAGGCCCCAGCCCAGGGCCAGGGGCCCCTGGGCACACCCTTCTTCCATTTTCCCTGGGAAAGAAAACTCAGCAGTCCAGGTTCCTGATGTCAGTTTGTAGGGCTCCCTTGGGTCTATCAGGGCAGCACAAGTTTGAGGTGGGGACAACTTCGGTGTGGGGTCCATCCTTCGATATAAGGATTCTTTGCAGTCAGGGCCAGGGGCCCAGGGCCAGGGGCCCCTGGGCACATCCTTTTTCCATTTTCCCTGGGAAAGAAAACTCAGCAGTCCAGGTTCCTGATGTCTGTTTGTAGGGCTCCCTTGGGTCTCTCAGGGCAGCACAAGTTTGAGGTGGGGACAACTTTGGTGTGGGGTCCATCCTTCGTTATACGGATTCTTTGCAGTGAGGCCCCAGCCCATGTCCAGGGGCCCCTGGGCACATCCTTTTTCCATTTTCCCTGGGAAAGAAAACTCAGCAGTCCAGGTTCCTGATGTCAGTTTGTAGGGCTCCCTTGGGTCTATCAGGGCAGCACAAGTTTGAGGTGGGGACAACTTCGGTGTGGGGTCCATCCTTCGATATAAGGATTCTTTGCAGTGAGGCCCCAGCCCAGGGCCAGGGGTCCCTGGGCACATCCTTTTTCCATTTTCCCTGGGAAAGAAAACTCAGTAATCCACGTTCCTGATGTCAGTTTGTAGGGCTCCCTTGGGTCTATCAGGGCAGCACAAGTTTGAGGTGGGGACATCTTCGGTGTGGGTTCCATCCTTCGATATAAGGATTCTTTGCAATGAGGCCCCAGCCCAGGGCCAGGGGCCCCTGGGCACATCCTTTTTCCATTTTCCCTGGGAAAGAAAACTCAGTAATCCACGTTCCTGATGTCAGTTTGTAGGGCTCCCTTGGGTCTATCAGGGCAGCACAAGTTTGAGGTGGGGACAACTTCGGTGTGGGGTCCATACTTCGTTATAAGGATTCTTTGCAGTCAGGGCCAGGGGCCCCTGGTCACATCCTTTTTCCATTTTCCCTGGGAAAGAAAACTCAGCAGTCCAGGTTCCTGATGTCAGTTTGTAGGGCTCCCTTGGGTGTATCAGGGCAGCACAAGTTTGAGGTGGGAACAACTTCGGTGTGGGGTCCATCCTTCGATATAAGGATTTTTTGCAGTCAGGGCTAGGGGCCCCTGGGCACAACCTTTGGCCATTCTACCTGGGAAAGGAAACTCATCAGTCCAAGTTCCTGATGTCAGTTTGTAGGGCTCCCTTGGGTCCATCAGGGCAGCACAATTTTAAGGTGGGGAGAACTTCGGTGTGGGGTCCATCCTTCGATATAAGGATTCTTTGCAGTGAGGCCCCAGCCCAGGGCCAGGGGCCCCTGGGCACATCCTTTTTCCATTTTCCCTGGGAAAGAAAACTCAGCAGTCCAGGTTCCTGATGTCAGTTTGTAGGGCTCCCTTGGGTCTATCAGGGCAGCACAAGTTTGAGGTGGGGACAACTTCAGTGTGGGGTCCATCCTTCGATATAAGGATTTTTTGCAGTCAGGGCCAGGGGCCCCTGGGCACATCCTTTTTCCATTTTCCCTGGGAAAGAAAACTCAGCAGTCCAGGTTCCTGATGTCAGTTTGTAGGGCTCCCTTGGGTCTATCAGGGCAGCACAAGTTTGAGGTGGGGACAACTTCGGTGTGGGGTCCATCCTTCGATATAAGGTTTTTTTGCAGTGAGGCCCCAGCCCAGGGCCAGGGAACCCTGGGCACATCCTTTTTCCATTTTCCCTGGGAAAGAAAACTCAGCAGTCCAGTTTCCTGATGTCAGTTTGTAGGGTTCCCTTGGGTCTATCAGGGCAGCACAAGTTTGAGGTGGGGACAACTTCGGTGTGGGGTCCATCCTTCGATATAAGGATTCTTTGCAGTCAGGGCCAGGGGCCCCTGGGCACATCCTTTTTCCATTTTCCCTGGGAAAGAAAACTCAGCAGTCCAGGTTCCTGATGTCAGTTTGTAGGGCTCCCTTGGGTCTATCAGGGCAGCACAAGTTTGAGGTGGGGACAACTTTGGTGTGGGGTCCATCCTTCGATATAAGGATTCTTTGCAGTGAGGCCCCAGCCCATGTCCAGGGGCCCCTGGGCACATCCTTTTTCCATTTTCCCTGGGAAAGAAAACTCAGCAGTCCAGGTTCCTGATGTCAGTTTGTAGGGCTCCCTTGGGTCTATCAGGGCAGCACAAGTTTGAGGTGGGGACATCTTCGGTGTGGGGTCCATCCTTCGATATAAGGATTCTTTGCAGTGAGGCCCCAGCCCATGTCCAGGGGCCCCTGGGCACATCCTTTTTCCATTTTCCCTGGGAAAGAAAACTCAGCAGTCCAGGTTCCTGATGTCAGTTTGTAGGGCTCCCTTGGGTCTATCAGGGCAGCACAAGTTTGAGGTGGGGACAACTTCGGTCTGGGGTCCATCCTTCGATATAAGGATTTTTTGCAGTCAGGGCCAGGGGCCCAGGGCCAGGGGCCCCTGGGCACATCCTTTTTCCATTTTCCCTAGGAAAGAAAACTCAGCAGTCCAGGTTCCTGATGTCTGTTTGTAGGGCTCCCTTGGGTCTATCAGGGCAGCACAAGTTTGAGGTGGGGACAACTTCGGTGTGGGGTCCATCCTTCGATATAAGGATTCTTCGCAGTCAGGGCCAGGGGCCCCTGGGCACATCCTTTTTCCATTTTCCCTGGGAAAGAAAACTCAGCAGTCCAGGTTCCTGATGTCAGTTTGTAGGGCTCCCTTGGGTCTATCAGGGCAGCACAAGTTTGAGGTGGGGACAACTTCGGTGTGGGCTCCATCCTTCGATATAAGGATTTTTTGCAGTCAGGGCCAGGGTCCCAGGGCCAGGGGCCCCTGGGCACATCCTTTTTCCATTTTCCCTGGGAAAGAAAACTCAGCAGTCCAGGTTCCTGATGTCAGTTTGTAGGGCTCCCTTGGGTCTATCAGGGCAGCACAAGTTTGAGGTGGGGACAACTTCGGTGTGGGGTCCATCCTTCGATATAAGGATTCTTTGCAGTCAGGGCCAGGGGCCCCTGGGCACATCCTTTATCCATTTTCCCTGGGAAAGAAAACTCAGCAGTCCAGGTTCCTGATGTCAGTTTGTAGGGCTCCCTTGGGTCTATCAGGGCAGCGCAAGTTTGAGGTGGGGACAACTTCGGTGTGGGGTCCATCCTTCGATATAAGGATTCTTTGCAGTGAGGCCCCAGCCCAGGTCCAGGGGCCCCTGGGCACATCCTTTTTCCATTTTCCCTGGGAAAGAAAACTCAGCAGTCCAGGTTCCTGATGTCAGTTTGTAGGGCTCCCTTGGGTCTATCAGGGCAGCACAAGTTTGAGGTGGGGACAACTTCGGTGTGGGGTCCATCCTTCGATATAAGGATTTTTTGCAGTCAGGGCCAGGGGCCCCTGGGCACATCCTTTTTCCATTTTCCCTGGGAAAGAAAACTCAGCAGTCCAGGTTCCTGATGTCAGTTTGTAGGGCTCCCTTGGGTCTATCAGGGCAGCACAAGTTTGAGGTGGGGACATCTTCGGTGTGGGGTCCATCCTTCGATATAAGGATTTTTTGCAGTCAGGGCCAGGGGCCCCTGGGCACATCCTTTTTCCATTTTCCCTGGGAAAGAAAACTCAGCAGTCCAGGTTCCTGATGTCAGTTTGTAGGGTTCCATTGGGTCTATCAGGGCAGCACAAGTTTGAGGTGGGGACAACTTCGGTGTGGGGTCCATCCTTCGAAATAAGGATTCGTTGCAGTCAGGGCCCTGCCCAGTGCCAGGGGCCCCTGTGCACATCCTTTTTCCATTTTCCCTGGGAATGAAAACTCAGCAGTCCAGGTTCCTGATGTCAGTTTTTAGGGTTCCCTTGGGTCTATCAGGGCAGCACAAGTTTGAGGTGGGGGTAACTTCGGTGTGGGGTCCATCCTTCGATATAAGGATTTTTTGCAGTCAGGGCCAGGGGCCCCTGGGCACATCCTTTTTCCATTTTCCCTGGGAAAGAAAACTCAGCAGTCCAGGTTCCTGATGTCAGTTTGTAGGGTTCCCTTGGGTCTATCAGGGCAGCACAAGTTTGAGGTGGGGACAACTTCGGTGTGGGGTCCATCCTTCGATATAAGGATTCTTTGCAGTGAGGCCCCAGCCCATGTCCAGGGGCCCCTGTGCACATCCTTTTTCCATTTTCCCTGGGAAAGAAAACTCAGCAGTCCAGGTTCCTGATGTCAGTTTGTAGGGCTCCCTTGGGTCTATCAGGGCAGCACAAGTTTGAGGTGGGGACAACTTCGGTGTGGGGTCCATCCTTCGATATAAGGATTTTTTGCAGTCAGGGCCAGGGGCCCCTGGGCACATCCTTTTTCCATTTTCCCTGGGAAAGAAAACTCAGCAGTCCAGGTTCCTGATGTCAGTTTGTAGGGCTCCCTTGGGTCTATCAGGGCAGCACAAGTTTGAGGTGGGGACAACTTCGGTGTGGGGTCCATCCTTCGATATAAGGATTTTTTGCAGTCAGGGCCAGGGGCCCCTGGGCACATCCTTTTTCCATTTTCCCTGGGAAAGAAAACTCAGCAGTCCAGGTTCCTGATGTCAGTTTGTAGGGCTCCCTTGGGTCTATCAGGGCAGCACAAGTTTGAGGTGGGGACAACTTGGGTGTGGGGTCCATCCTTCGATATAAGGATTCTTTGCAGTGAGTCCCCAGCCCAGGGCCAGGGGCCCCTGGGCACATCCTTTTTCCATTTTCCCTGGGAAAGAAAACTCAGCAGTCCAGGTTCCTGATGTCAGTTTGTAGGGCTCCCTTGGGTCGATCAGGGCGGCACAAGTTTTAGGTGGGGACAACTTCGGTGTGGGGTCCATCCTTCGATATAAGGATTTTTTGCAGTCAGGGCCAGGGGCCCCTGGGCACATCCTTTTTCCATTTTCCCTGGGAAAGAAAACTCAGCAGTCCAGGTTCCTGATGTCAGTTTGTAGGGTTCCCTTGGGTCTATCAGGGCAGCACAAGTTTGAGGTGGGGACAACTTCGGTGTGGGGTCCATCCTTCGATATAAGGATTTTTTGCAGTGAGGCCCCAGCCCATGTCCAGGGGCCCCTGGGCACATCCTTTTTCCATTTTCCCTGGGAAAGAAAACTCAGCAGTCCAGGTTCCTGATGTCAGTTTGTAGGGCTCCCTTGGGTCTATCAGGGCAGCACAAGTTTGAGGTGGGGACAACTTCGGTGTGGGGTCCATCCTTCGATATAAGGATTTTTTGCAGTCAGGGCCAGGGGCCCCTGGGCACATCCTTTTTCCATTTTCCCTGGGAAAGAAAACTCAGCAGTCCAGGTTCCTGATGTCAGTTTGTAGGGCTCCCTTGGGTCTATCAGGGCAGCACAAGTTTGAGGTGGGGACATCTTCGGTGTGGGGTCCATCCGTCGATATAAGGATTTTTTGCAGTGAGTCCCCAGCCCAGGGCCAGGGGCCCCTGGGCACATCCTTTTTCCATTTTCCCTGGGAAAGAAAACTCAGTAATCCACGTTCCTGATGTCAGTTTGTAGGGCTCCCTTGGGTCTATCAGGGCAGCACAAGTTTGAGGTGGGGGCAACTTCGGTGTGGGGTCCATCCTTCGATATAGGGATTTTTTGCAGTCAGGGCCAGGGGCCCCTGGGCACATCCTTTTTCCATTTTCCCTGGGAAAGAAAACTCAGCAGTCCAGGTTCCTGATGTCAGTTCGTAGGGCTCCCTTGGGTGTATCAGGGCAGCTCAAGTTTGAGGTGGGGACAACTTCGGTGTGGGGTCCATTTTTCGATATAAGGATTTTTTGCAGTCAGGGCCAGGGGCCCAGGGCCAGGGGCCCCTGGGCACATCCTTTTTCCATTTTCCCTGGGAAAGAAAACTCAGCAGTACAGGTTCCTGATGTCAGTTTGTAGGGCTCCCTTGGGTCTATCAGGGCAGCACAAGTTTGAGGTGGGGACAGCTTTGGTGTGGGGTCCATCCTTCGATATAAGGATTTTTTGCAGTCAGGGCCAGGGGCCCCTGGGCACATCCTTTTTCCATTTTCCCTGGGAAAGAAAACTCAGCAGTCCAGGTTCCTGATGTCAGTTTGTAGGGCTTCCTTGGGTGTATCAAGGCAGCACAAGTTTGAGGTGGGGACAACTTCGGTGTGGGGTCCATCCTTCGATATAAGGATTCTTTGCGGTGAAGCTCCGCGGCCCAGGGCCAGGGGCCCCTGGGCACATCCTTTTTCCATTTTCCCTGGGAAAGAAAACTCAGCAGTCCAAGTTCCTGATGTCAGTTTGTAGGGCTCCCTTGGGCCTATCAGGGCAGCACAATTTTAAGGTGGGGACAACTTCGGTCTGGGGTCCATCCTTCGATATAAGGATTCTTTGCAGTGAGGCCCCAGCCCAGGGCCAGGGGCCCCTGGGCACATCCTTCTTCCATTTTCCCTGGGAAAGAAAACTCAGCAGTCCAGGTTCCTGATGTCAGTTTGTAGGGCTCCCTTGGGTCTATCAGGGATGCACAAGTTTGAGGTGGGGACAACTTCGGTGTGGGGTCCATCCTTCGATATAAGGATTTTTTGCAGTCAGGGCCAGGGTCCCAGGTCCAGGGGCCCCTGGGCACATCCTTTTTCCATTTTCCCTGGGAAAGAAAACTCAGCAGTCCAGGTTCCTGATGTCAGTTTGTAGGGCTGCCTTGGGTCTATCAGGGCAGCACAAGTTTGAGGTGGGGACAACTTCGGTGTGGGGTCCATCCTTCGTTATAAGGATTCTTTGCAGTGAGGCCCCAGCCCATGTCCAGGGGCCCCTGGGCACATCCTTTTTCCATTTTCCCTGGGAAAGAAAACTCAGCAATCCAGGTTCCTGACGTCAGTTTGTAGGGCTCCCTTGGGTCTATCAGGGCAGCACAAGTTTGAGGTGGGGACAACTTCGGTGTGGGGTCCATCCTTCGATATAAGGATTCTTTGCGGTGAAGCCCCGCGGCCCAGGTCCAGGGGCCCCTGGGCACATCCTTTTTCCATTTTCCCTGGGAAAGAAAACTCAGCAGTCCAGGTTCCTGATGTCAGTTTGTAGGGTTCCCTTGGGTCTATCAGGGCAGCACAAGTTTGAGGTGGGGACAACTTCGGTGTGGGGTCCATCCTTCGATATAAGGATTTTTTGCAGTCAGGGCAAGGGGCCCCTGGGCACAACCTTTGGCCATTTTACCTGGGAAAGGAAACTCATCAGTCCAAGTTCCTGATGTCAGTTTGTAGGGCTCCCTTGGGTCTATCAGGGCAGCACAATTTTAAGGTGGGGACAACTTCGGTCTGGGGTCCATCCTTCGATGTAAGGATTCTTTGCAGTGAGGCCCCAGCCCAGGGCCAGGGGCCCCTGGGCACATCCTTCTTCCATTTTCCCTGGGAAAGAAAACTCAGCAGTCCAGGTTCCTGATGTCAGTTTGTAGGGCTCCCTTGGGTCTATCAGGGCAGCACAAGTTTGAGGTGGGGACAACTTCGGTGTGGGCTCCATCCTTCGATATAAGGATTTTTTGCAGTCAGGGCCAGGGTCCCAGGGCCAGGGGCCCCTGGGCACATCCTTTTTCCATTTTCCCTGGGAAAGAAAACTCAGCAGTCCAGGTTCCTGATGTCAGTTTGTAGGGCTCCCTTGTGTCTATCATGGCAGAACAAGTTTGAGGTGGGGACAACTTCGGTGTGGGGTCCATCCTTCGTTATAAGGATTCTTTGCAGTGAGGCCCCAGCCCATGTCCAGGGGCCCCTGGGCGCATCCTTTTTCCATTTTCCCTGGGAAAGAAAAGTCAGCAGTCCAGGTTCCTGATGTCAGTTTGTAGGGCTCCCTTGGGTCTATCAGGGCAGCACAAGTTTGAGGTGGGGACAACTTCGGTGTGGGTTCCATCCTTCGTTATAAGGATTCTTTGCAGTCAGGGCCAGGGGCCCCTGGGCACATCCTTTTTCCATTTTCCCTGGGAAAGAAAACTCAGCAGTCCAGGTTCCTGATGTCAGTTTGTAGGGCTCCCTTGGGTCTATCAGGGCAGCACAAGTTTGAGGTGGGGACAACTTTGGTGTGGGGTCCATCCTTCGATATAAGGATTTTTTGCAGTCAGGGCCAGGGGCCCCTGGGCACATCCTTTTTCCATTTTCCCTGGGAAAGAAAACTCAGCAGTCCAGGTTCCTGATGTCAGTTTGTAGGGCTCCCTTGGGTCTATCAGGGCAGCACAAGTTTGAGGTGGGGACAACTTCGGTGTGGGGTCCATCCTTCGATATAAGGATTCTTTGCAGTGAGGCCCCAGCCCAGGGACAGGGAACCCTGGGCACATCCTTTTTCCATTTTCCCTGGGAAAGAAAACTCTGCAGTCCAGTTTCCTGATGTCAGTTTGTAGGGTTCCCTTGGGTCTATCAGGGCAGCACAAGTTTGAGGTGGGGACAACTTCGGTGTGGGGTCCATCCTTCGATATAAGGATTCTTTGCAGTCAGGGCCAGGGGCCCCTGGGCACATCCTTTTTCCATTTTCCCTGGGAAAGAAAACTCAGCAGTCCAGGTTCCTGATGTCAGTTTGTAGGGCTCCCTTGGGTGTATCAGGGCAGCACAATTTTGAGGTGGGGACATCTTAGGTGTGGGGTCCATCCGTCGATATAAGGATTCTTTGCAGTGAGTCCCCAGCCCAGGGCCAGGGGCCCCTGGGCACATCCTTTTTCCATTTTCCCTGGGAAAGAAAACTCAGTAATCCACGTTCCTGATGTCAGTTTGTAGGGCTCCCTTGGGTCTATCAGGGCAGCACAAGTTTGAGGTGGGGGCAACTTCGGTGTGGGGTCCATCCTTCGATATAGGGATTTTTTGCAGTCAGGGCCAGGGGCCCCTGGGCACATCCTTTTTCCATTTTCCCTGGGAAAGAAAACTCAGCAGTCCAGGTTCCTGATGTCAGTTTGTAGGGCTCCCTTGGGTCTATCAGGACAGCACAAGTTTGAGGTGGGGACAACTTCGGTGTGGGGTCCATCCTTCGATATAAGGATTTTTTGCAGTCAGGGCCAGGGGCCCCTGGGCACATCCTTTTTCCATTTTCCCTGGGAAAGAAAACTCAGCAGTCCAGGTTCCTGATGTCAGTTTGTAGGGCTCCCTTGGGTCTATCAGGGCAGCACAAGTTTGAGGTGGGGACAACTTCGGTCTGGGGTCCATCCTTCGATATAAGGATTTTTTGCAGTCAGGGCCAGGGGCCCCTGGGCACATCCTTTTTCCATTTTCCCTGGGAAAGAAAACTCAGCAGTCCAGGTTCCTGATGTCAGTTTGTAGGGCTCCCTTGGGTCTATCAGGGCAGCACAAGTTTGAGGTGGGGACAACTTCGGTGTGGGGTCCATCCTTCGATATAAGGATTCTTTGCAGTCTGGACCAGGGGCCCCCGGGCACATCCTTTTTCCATTTTCCCTGGGAAAGAAAACTCAGCAGTCCAGGTTCCTGTTGTCAGTTTGTAGAGCTCCCTTGGGTCTATCAGGGCAGCACAAGTTTGAGGTGGGGACAACTTCGGTGTGGGGTCCATCCTTCGATATAAGGATTTTTTGCAGTCAGGGCCAGGGGCCCCCGGGCACATCCTTTGGCCATTTTCCCTGGGAAAGAAAACTCAGCAGTCCAGGTTCCTGATGTCAGTTTGTAGTGCTCCCTTGGGTCTATCCGGGCAGCACAAGTTTGAGGAGGGGACAACTTCGGTGTGGGGTCCATCCTTCGATATAAGGATTTTTTACAATCAGGGCCAGGGGCCTCTGGGCACATCCTTTTTCCATTTTCCCTGGGAAAGAAAACTCAGCAGTCCAGGTTCCTGATGTCAGTTTGTAGGGCTCCCTTGGGTCTATCAGGGCAGCAGAAGTTTGAGGTGGGGACATCTTCGGTGTGGGGTCCATCCTTCGATATATGGATTTTTTGCAGTCAGGGCCAGGGGCCCCCGGGCACATCCTTTTTCCATTTTCCCTGGGAAAGAAAACTCAGCAGTCCAGGTTCCTGATGTCAGTTTGTAGGGCTCCCTTGGGTCTATCAGGGCAGCACAAGTTTGAGGTGGGCACAACTTTCGTGTGGGCTCCATCCTTCGATATAATGATTTTTTGCAGTCCAGGCCAGGGGCCCCTGGGCACATCCTTTTTCCATTTTCCCTGGGAAAGAAAACTCAGCAGTCCAGGTTCCTGATGTCAGTTTGTAGGGCTCCCTTGGGTCTATCAGGGCAGCACAAGTTTGAGGTGGGGACAACTTCGGTCTGGGGTCCATCCTTCGATATAAGGATTTTTTGCAGTCAGGGCCAGGCGCCCCTGGGCACATCCTTTTTCCATTTTCCCTTGGAAAGAAAACTCAGCAGTCCAGGTTCCTGATGTCAGTTTGTAGGGCTCCCTTGGGTCTATCAGGGCAGCACAAGTTTGAGGTGGGGACATCTTCGGTGTGGGGTCCATCCTTCGATATAAGGATTTTTTGCAGTCAGGGCCAGGGGCCCCTGTGCACATCCTTTTTCCATTTTCCCTGGGAAAGAAAACTCAGCAGTCCAGGTTCCTGATGTCAGTTTGTAGGGCTCCCTTGGGTCTATCAGGGCAGCACAAGTTTGAGGTGGGGACAACTTCGGTGTGGGGTCCATCCTTCGACATAAGGATTCTTTGCTGTCAGGGCCAGGGCCCCCCGGGCACATCCTTTTTCCATTTTCCCTGGGAAAGAAAACTCAGCAGTCCAGGTTCCTGATGTCAGTTTGTAGGGCTCCCTTGGGTCTATCAGGGCAGCACAAGTTTGAGGTGGGGACAACTTCGGTGTGGGGTCCATCCTTCGATATAAGGATTCTTTGTAGTCAGGGCCAGGGGCCCCTGGGGACATCCTTTGGCCATTTTCCCTGGGAAAGAAAACTCAGCAGTCCAGGTTCCTGATGTCAGTTTGTAGGGCTCCCTTGGGTCTATCAGGGCAGCACAAGTTTGAGGTGGGGACAACTTTGGTGTGGGGTCCATCCTTCGATATAAGGATTTTTTGCAGTCAGGGCCAAGGGCCCAGGGCCAGGGGCCCCTAGGCACATCCTTTTTCCATTTTCCCTGGGAAAGAAAACTCAGCAGTCCAGGTTCCTGATTTCAGTTTGTAGGGCTCCCTTGGGTCTATCAGGGCAGCACAAGTTTGAGGTGGGGTTAGGGTTAGGGTTAGGGTTAGGCGGTTAGTGGGTTAGGGGGTTAGGGTTAGGGTTAGGGTTAGGGGGTTAGGGTTAGGTTTAGGGGGTTAGGAGGTTAGGGTTAGGGGGTTAGGGTTAGTGTTAGGGTTAAGGGGTTAGGGGGTTAGGGGGTTAGGGTTAGGGTTAGGGGGTTAGGGGGTTAGGTGGTTAGGGTTAGGGTTAGGGGGTTAGGGTTAGGGTTAGGGGTTTAGGGTTAGGGTTAGGGTTAGGGGGTTAGGGTTAGGGGGTTAGGGTTAGGGTTAGGGTTAGGGGGTTAGGTTTAGTGGGTTAGGGTTAGGGTTAGAGTTAGTGGGTTATGGGGGTTAGGGTTAGGGGGTTAGAGGGTTAGGGTTAGGGTTAGTGGGTTAGGGTTAGGGTTAGGGGGTTAGGGTTAGGGGGTTAGGGTTAGGGTTAGGGGGTTAGGGTTAGGGTTAGTGGGTTAGGGTTAGTGGGTTAGGGTTAGGGTTAGTGGGTTAGGGTTAGGGTTAGGGGGTTAGAGGGTTAGGGTTAGGGTTAGTGGTTTAGGGTTAGGGTTAGGGTTAGGGGGTTAGGGTTAGGGTTAGGGTTAGTGGGTTAGGTTTAGTGGGTTACGGTTAGGGTTAGTGGGTTAGGGTTAGGGTTTGGGTTAGGGTTAGGGTTAGGGTTAGGGCTACGGTTAGGGTTAGGGTTAGGGTTAGGGCTAGGGTTAGGGTTAGGGTTAGGGTTAGGTTTTCGGTTAGGGTTAGGGTTAGGGCTAGGGTTAGGGTTAGGTTTTCGGTTAGGGTTAGGGTTAGGGTTAGGGTTAGGGCTAGGGTTAGGGTTAGGTTTAGGGTTGGGGTTAGGGTTAGGGCTAGGGTTAGCGTTAGGGCTAGGGTTAGGGTTAGGGTTAGGGTTAGGGTTACGGGGTTAGGGTTAGTGGGTTAGGGTTAGGGTTAGGATTAGGGTTAGGGTTAGGGTTAGGGGGTTAGGGTTAGGGGCTTAGGGTTAG